>NC_086330.1:203897420-204213059 GCF_032445375.1 Bacillus rossius redtenbacheri
AAGAACACACGATGATATTCATATTAATAACCACTTAGCCAAAATCGTTTGCAGAATAACAGACATAGCAATTCCATGTCTCAAACACCACATCGCTTCGGCGATAGTCCAGAAAACACAAAAATTATATCTGCCTTCCCCAAGAGACCGCCACAGTCGCCTCGGCGAACCACTAGTAACTTTCACTTGCCGGAGGGGCAGACGGTAATAACACACACGCAGCCGCCCCCGAAAACAAGCCCCACAGCTGTAATGCTGGATAAAATAATATATCAAAATATCTAAAACAACAAGGATGCCTTGCAAACTATTAATTACACCACCCATGCCTTTAAGCTAAGTAACGTGAACGACGAAGCCCGACAACGACTTTCAAGTGACAAGGAGTAAAGAAGGAAATAATAATTACATGAAAGTAAACATGTGGTGTACGAATACTCATTGCCCACCAACTATGTACTACCTACTAGTGCTAATCCATGTATTGCCAGACATAAAATAACCAATTCTCTTCTATATTATATATCTTTACATTAAAATAAACATAGTGTCAGGATAATACTAATAAAAAGTATTTAAGTAACTGAAGCGTGTACACAAACAAAACTGTATAATTCTCATCATAAACGTTCCTTGAAATCCTACCATCACAAATATAATCCTTTAATATTATCATAATATAGTTACCAAAAATAACAAGTCAACTCGAAAAAACCAAAACAACGCCTACAGGCATATTGCAACCTACATCGAAACGATCATAAGACTCAAATCCAGACACTTCATAAACCCACAGAGATGGTCAGGAGAAATTACATTTCATATACTACAGATGCTGTACTAAAAAGACACATGTATGCCAATAAGAACAGGTGTTACCGCCATAACTGAAAGTATTATATAAAAGAAACAATACAATAAATATCACAGCCTCAAAAAACATAAGACAGGAGAATGAACCAAAAGAAAAATTTCAAATGTCTAAACTGAACAGAAAATCAGGTAAATATTGACGTAAACACATGAGAGTACAATTAAGTATAAATATATATTTAAAAATTTAAAATACCTAGCGTAAAAAAAAACGCATTCAGAAAGATCAGACATCGCTTCCCCAACACAAAATGTTCGATGGTAATAGTCACAATCCCTAATAACATACATGCAAAATAGAAAGAGTTAAAGACACAGACTTTAAAAAGAGAATCACTCGTTAAAGACGTGTAAAAGTTAAAGGACTAAGATAAATGAATATAATGAAGCGTGCGACAAAACACGTTTCCTATACTAAATGTCACATCCCAAATAAATTAAATTCATTATTTAAAAGAAAAAGGTTATTTTTTTGTTCATCTAACCGAAATCTAAGTTTAAAAACCCATATGGAAGAGAGATTCCGCATTATAATTAAGTATATTGAAAGGAATTGCGAACTCTTGTTCGCACAAATCATTTTAATTATGTATGTTCGCACACAAGTTGAGAAAAAATGGATTAGTGTAAGAAATTTGATGTTTGCTCAAGTGCTTTGTAGTGACAAGAAACGATAAATACGGAATTATGTATATTTAGATACCAACCATACAATTATAACAATTTAAATACGAAACATATAAAAAAATCCTCGGGTATGTCGTATATCTAGAACCATACTGTCACCACTAGTTGCCTGTACACATAATGAAGTAATAATAATAAAACATCCAGTGGTTACAAACATAAATATTACAAAAATATGCACTTAACAATGACTTAGGTTATCCAGAAGCATATAGATATAAATATACAATTAAAAAGCAAACCAAATTACTAATAATATGGAATCGCTTCCAAAAGGAAACAAATTTCAGACATTACAAACACAGAAAGGTGAAAAAAACGCAAATAGATCAGTAAGATGAAGCTTCAAAGACCAATTCCCTCGCGGATGAAGGATGATAATCATTGCAGTAGCACACATTGTCCCACATATCTATCGAAACACAAGGTTAGATCGTAACACACACACACACACGACTTCCAGGATGTTTCCACCATCATGTTTGGAACCTTTATACTTATTTTAAATCTAAATTTACATTGATTAACAACGAGAACTGTAATATATAAACAACAGCACCGATAGTAGCTAAACACAACACACTTAATAGAATATTCTCCATCACTTTCACAAACCCATATAAAGACCTTAAACTCTGCCGGCCACCGCAGCCCAGCACGAGTTGCCAGACGTGTCCTTCACAGACAGAAGGGGTTGCCATTGCGCAACCAATATGTAATTATTGTAAAAGACGCATCTAAAAAAATCAAACATGTACGTTAAACCAGGCTAGCAATCTCATAGTTTAAGTGAAAACAGGCCGGAAGACAACATGGTAACATAATATTAGCTATTCCTAAACCTTAAATACATACAATGTAAGAAATCGCACTAGCCAACTTAACACTCATATTCCACAAAACATAAGTTCACCGTGATACAATGACACACGAATATATGCATGAATGATAGATAAATACTATTCAAGACACAAAATTCAAAACATATTTATCAAAGTACCCTTTCAATACTAACCCCAATGAAGCAGAAAATTCCATTACACCCCAAGCATTGTATATGAAAGTAAGCACATATCACAATTTAAATAGAAAAAATAAATATAAAAAAAAGCTAGCGAACACACAGACAAATATTCATCATAGCACCATTGGGTGGAAAGAAGATAGTACCATCAATTTCATCTCTACAGCCACATGCATTAAGAAAAATATATATATATATACTTTTATTAACCTTACAGGAATATTTTAGTGTATAATCGTTGTGAAGCAAAATTAGGAGGATAAAATTACAATGTATTTAAAAAATAAATCTAATTACAACTATTAAAAAGTATATGCGCTAACTCACAATTGTAAAACCATTAATGAAAAACCTACAAAACCTCTCTCTTCATATATCTCTCTCTCTTTCTCTCTCTCTCTTTATCTCTCTTATTCGCTCTATATACTGGTTGCGAAATTCCACGATTGATACAATTAACTTAGAGATAACCCCCACACCGATGCATTGTAACGTCAACTACATTCCGCTTTTGAGAGGGAAACTAGAGCAACTCGAGAACACTCGCAGGCTCACAGCAACGTCCGCCACATTTACACACAGAACTAACCACTCGTACCCACCGGATGGGATACGAACCCCGAGCAAAAGGCAAATAACTCCGCTTAAACACAATAACAAGTGATCTAAATATAGAACGATAGTGTTAACGCGAGCAAACACATTGATTGAAAACTTTTTAGAGTAATGGAAACAATACGCTCTTCAATTCTGTGTGTGTCAACTCTGGAAAATCATTACGTAGCGGCGGCAATATTTACAACATCTTTTATAAAGAACCCTAAAGGAAAAATATCTCAAAGTAAACGATGAAAACAAAAAAACGTAGTATTTGTCGGTCGATGGTAGTGAAATAATGTGAGATAAAACATTAAAATAATGTTAAATAAATATATTAATTTTTACTATAAAATGAATCCACGTATAACCATAAGTTTTTGATAATAATTCAACAAATCAACATAGATTTAAATTAATTAAAAAGTTGTAATAATAAATTCTTAAATAAATTTATTTCCTTTAACAAATTAACATATAGGTTTCAATTAATTAAAAAAATAGTTTAATGCGAAATTCACCGACGTTTCGGTCGACATTGCAGTCGCCATCATCAGGAAGCAATTATCTACAAAGTAGTTGTAATAATAAAGTCATAAAATAAATTTATTTCCTTTAACAAATTAACATATAGGTTTCAATCAATTAAAAAAAATAGTTTAATAATAAATTTTAAAATATATTAATTTTTTTTATTATAAAAGGACTCTGTTTTTAACCATTAGTTTTTGATAATTTTCAAAAAATAAACATAAATTTATGTTTATTTGTAAATTTATGTTAATTTTTTGAAAATTATCAAAAACTAATGGTTAAAAGCAGAGTCCTTTTATAATAAAAAAATTAATAGATTTTAAAATTTATTACTAAACTATTTTTTTTAATTAATTGAAACCTATATATGTTTATTTGTTAAAGGAAATAAATTTATTTTATGAATTTATTATTACAACTACTTTGTAGATAATTGCTTCCTGATGATGGCGACTGCAATGTCGACCGAAACGTCGGTGAATTTCGCCTTAAACTATTTTTTTAATTAATTGAAACCTATATGTTAATTTGTTAAAGGAAATAAATTTATTTAAGAATTTATTATTACAACTTTTTAATTAATTTAAATCTATGTTGATTTGTTGAATTATTATCAAAAACTTATGGTTATACGTGGATTCATTTTATAGTAAAAATTAATATATTTATTTAACATTATTTTAATGTTTTATCTCACATTATTTCACTACCATCGACGGACAAATACTACGTTTTTTTGTTTTCATCGTTTACTTTGAGATATTTTTCCTTTAGGGTTCTTTATAAAAGATGTTGTAAAATATTGCCGCCGCTACGTAATGATTTTCCAGAGTTGACACACACAGAATTGAAGAGCGTATTGTTTCCATTACTCTAAAAAGTTTTCAACCAATGTGTTTGCTCGCGTTAGCACTATCGTTCTATATTTAGATCACTTGTTATTGTGTTTAAGCGGAGTTATTTGCCTTTTGCTCGGGGTTCGTATCCCATCCGGTGGGTACGAGTGGTTAGTTCTGTGTGTAAATGTGGCGGACGTTGCTGTGAGCCTGCGAGTGTTCTCGAGTTGCTCTAGTTTCCCTCTCAAAAGCGGAATGTAGTTGACGTTACAATGCATGGGTGTGGGGGTTATCTCTAAGTTAATTGTATGAATCGTGGAATTTCGCAACCAGTATATAGAGCGAATAAGAGAGATAAAGAGAGAGAGAGAAAGAGAGAGAGATATGAAGAGAGAGGTTTTGTAGGATTTTCATTAATGGTTTTACAATTGTGAGTTAGCGCACATACTTTTTAATAGTTGTAATTAGATTTATTTTTTAAATACATTGTAATTTTATCCTCCTAATTTTGCTTCACAACGATTATACACTAAAAGATTCCTGTGAGGTTAATAAAAGTATATATATATATTTTTCTTAATGCATGTGGCTGTAGAGATGAAATTGATGGTACTATCTTCTTTCCACCCAATGGTGCTATGATGAATATTTGTCTGTGTGTTCGCTAGCTTTTTTTTATATTTATTTTTTCTAGTTCAATTGTGATATGTGCTTACTTTCATATACAATGCTTGGGGTGTAATGGAATTTTCTGCTTCATTGGGGTTAGTATTGAAAGGGTACTTTGATAAATATGTTTTGAATTTTGTGTCTTGAATAGTATTTATCTATCATTCATGCATATATTCGTGTGTAATTGTATCTCGGTGAACTTATGTTTTGTGGAATATGAGTGTTAAGTTGGCTAGTGCGATTTCTTACATTGTATGTATTTAAGGTTTAGGAATAGCTAATATTATGTTACCATGTTGTCTTCCGGCCTGTTTTCACTTAAACTATGAGATTGCTAGCCTGGTTTAACGTACATGTTTGATTTTTTTAGATGCGTCTTTTACAATAATTACATATTGGTTGCGCAATGGCAACCCCTTCTGTCTGTGAAGGACACGTCTGGCAACTCGTGCTGGGCTGCGGTGGCCGGCAGAGTTTAAGGTCTTTATATGGGTTTGTGAAAGTGATGGAGAATATTCTATTAAGTGTGTTGTGTTTAGCTACTATCGGTGCTGTTGTTTATATATTACAGTTCTCGTTGTTAATCAATGTAAATTTAGATTTAAAATAAGTATAAAGGTTCCAAACATGATGGTGGAAACATCCTGGAAGTCGTGTGTGTGTGTGTGTTACGATCTAACCTTGTGTTTCGATAGATATGTGGGACAATGTGTGCTACTGCAATGATTATCATCCTTCATCCGCGAGGGAATTGGTCTTTGAAGCTTCATCTTACTGATCTATTTGCGTTTTTTTCACCTTTCTGTGTTTGTAATGTCTGAAATTTGTTTCCTTTTGGAAGCGATTCCATATTATTAGTAATTTGGTTTGCTTTTTAATTGTATATTTATATCTATATGCTTCTGGATAACCTAAGTCATTGTTAAGTGCATATTTTTGTAATATTTATGTTTGTAACCACTGGATGTTTTATTATTATTACTTCATTATGTGTACAGGCAACTAGTGGTGACAGTATGGTTCTAGATATACGACATACCCGAGGATTTTTTTATATGTTTCGTATTTAAATTGTTATAATTGTATGGTTGGTATCTAAATATACATAATTCCGTATTTATCGTTTCTTGTCACTACAAAGCACTTGAGCAAACATCAAATTTCTTACACTAATCCATTTTTTCTCAACTTGTGTGCGAACATACATAATTAAAATGATTTGTGCGAACAAGAGTTCGCAATTCCTTTCAATATACTTAATTATAATGCGGAATCTCTCTTCCATATGGGTTTTTAAACTTAGATTTCGGTTAGGTGAACAAAAAAATAACCTTTTTCTTTTAAATAATGAATTTAATTTATTTGGGATGTGACATTTAGTATAGGAAACGTGTTTTGTCGCACGCTTCATTATATTCATTTAGCTTAGTCCTTTAACTTTTACACGTCTTTAACGAGTGATTCTCTTTTTAAAATCTGTGTCTTTAACTCTTTCTATTTTACATGTATGTTATTAGGGATTGTGACTATTACCATCGAACATTTTGTGTTGGGGAAGCGATGTCTGATCTTTCTGAATGCGTTTTTTTTTTTACGCTAGGTATTTTAAATTTTTAAATATATATTTATACTTAATTGTACTCTCATGTGTTTACGTCAATATTTACCTGATTTTCTGTTCAGTTTAGACATTTGAAATTTTTCTTTTGGTTCATTCTCCTGTCTTATGTTTTTTGAGGCTGTGATATTTATTGTATTGTTTCTTTTATAAAATACTTTCAGTTATGGCGGTTACACCTGTTCTTATTGGCATACATGTGTCTTTTTAGTACAGCATCTGTAGTATATGAAATGTAATTTCTCCTGACCACCTCTGTGGGTTTATGAAGTGTCTGGATTTGAGTCTTATGATCGTTTCGATGTAGGTTGCAATATGCCTGTAGGCGTTGTTTTGGTTTTTTCGAGTTGACTTGTTATTTTTGGTAACTATATTATGATAATATTAAAGGATTATATTTGTGATGGTAGGATTTCAAGGAACGTTTATGATGAGAATTATACAGTTTTGTTTGTGTACACGCTTCAGTTACTTCAATACTTATTATTAGTATTATCCTGACACTATGTTTATTTTAATGTAAAGATATATAATATAGAAGAGAATTGGTTATTTTATGTCTGGCAATACATGGATTAGCACTAGTAGGTAGTACATAGTTGGTGGGCAATGAGTATTCGTACACCACATGTTTACTTTCATGTAATTATTATTTCCTTCTTTACTCCTTGTCACTTGAAAGTCGTTGTCGGGCTTCGTCGTTCACGTTACTTAGCTTAAAGGCATGGGTGGTGTAATTAATAGTTTGCAAGGCATCCTTGTTGTTTTAGATATTTTGATATATTATTTTATCCAGCATTACAGCTGTGGGGCTTGTTTTCGGGGGCGGCTGCGTGTGTGTTATTACCGTCTGCCCCTCCGGCAAGTGAAAGTTACTAGTGGTTCGCCGAGGCGACTGTGGCGGTCTCTTGGGGAAGGCAGATATAATTTTTGTGTTTTCTGGACTATCGCCGAAGCGATGTGGTGTTTGAGACATGGAATTGCTATGTCTGTTATTCTGCAAACGATTTTGGCTAAGTGGTTATTAATATGAATATCATCGTGTGTTCTTTCACAAACATTACTGGTGTGTTCTATTCTGGTTTCGTCGGAATGGGATTATAGTGCTTCTTATGCTTAATGGAATGCATAGTAGTAGAATATATATTCTTACCTGAACCAGTAACCTTTTATTTTACGTTTTGTTATTAACGCCAGAGCTTCCTATGCTTATTGGGTGTATTTATATAGGTTATTTATTTTATTTACCCCGATATATCCTTAATTATTATTTACTAGTATGAAGTCTATAGTTGGTCTCTGTTTATTCATCTACCATATATAGAGATTTTTTTTATCTAGCCTTGATGGGAAGTGAACTATAATCTTATAAGCATTTACAACATGACTCATATAATATTCTTTCACTCCATATTTAGAACACCACACTCTATGTAATGAGCGAAAGGGAAGAATGGATAACACTTAATATTTTTTGTATGATTATTTAATAATGATGGTATGACTATTTCAAATAAGTTAGCGGTATATTGGGGTCTTTATACTTGCAATGATACATAGTTTATTAGAATAACATGCTATGTTTATAGCCGGGAACTAGTTTACTTATATGAAAGATAAATTAGTCAGAGCTGATGATAAGCATATGTATTACAGAGACCGTTAAAACGACTTATGTTTATATTCCTACAAAGTTTGACTGTATAAACCTGCAGGTATTTTATTTAGGGTATAACACGTTTAACTTACATATATATATATTATTTAATGGCTATACATACACTTTATTACTATATTTAATAACGTCTTGTGTCTATATCGCTTTGTACTTCCTATTTATTGCCTACACAAATACTATAACGAATTTTATTTATTAATGAATGTATACTAGCTGGGCTAGCACTAAAGACTCGTATGTGCGTCTTTTTAACAAATGGGAATAGCATGTTTTGTCTCTGGTGTTGTGCCGTTCGTTCGCGAGGCCTTATGTGGGCTGTGGTGTATTTTTCGGTTGCTTAATAACATATTTTGATTATGTAGGTATTTATGGTTATTGATATTTATTTGTGTTGTCATTTATCGGGCCGTGTCATTTGGTGTGTTGGAGAGTGTGGTACTTTTATAATATTGTTCTCGTAGATAGATTTTTTTTAAATTCTGGTTTTGGTTTATTGTGATTTACTTATGGGTTGTGTTTAGCCTAGTGGTATTTGGGGGGTCCGTCCTTATTTATTTCCTCAATGTGTAACTGAATTAGTATTTTTATAACCTTTCTTGCTTTTGCTGTCGATTGTTTATTTTATTACGTCATATCTTTGTTTTCGCGTTTGTTTTATTTTACGTATAGGGATGTCTTTTTACTCTTTGCATCATGCTGTCTCAATTAGCGATTTTATTATTTCATGGGAGTTTTCACTGCATTGCGCTGTATTGCGTTTGTGAGTGCATTTTGATTGTTTTTGTTATGTTTTAATTGTTTTTTTTGTTATTTATGGCAATTTTTTTGTCACATGCATTCGGCGGTTTCATGTATCTCTGGGCTGTACGTTTTTTTAATTGTGTTCCACGCTTAGGCGTGTTCCGTGAAATCTTCTGCAAGCTACTATAGCACGCGGCGGGCCAGGGTCGAAAAATAACTTTCTTATCTCGCTGGCTTTCGTCGTACCAGGAATTCGCAACAGTTTGAGAAGTGCGTCTACGGAGTACAGACGTGCGCTCTCGCTTTTATATATATTTTATAAATTTACTTATCGTTAAATGCTGTCGGTTGTGCGGGTTGCTGTCCACACGGCGTATATAGGTGTTACTATTTTTAATATATCTTTTCGTCTGCGTTTTTATTTTTAATTACACATCGCCGTGTTGGAGTGGGTGCATTCCGGTGAGTTTTTCCTTTATGTATGCTTATTTGCGGTGCGCGAACAGGCTTACAGCTCCCCTACACGGACGTTTGTTCTTCGTTTATTTATATTTATTTGTTACAAGTCGCCGGGGTGGGCGGGATGCGTTCCGGTGAGTTTTTTTTATGTATGCTTATTTGCTATTTTTTTTATTACCTCGGTAACATACGTAATTTGTTTCTGACGATATTGCCGCAGCTACATTTTATTTTTAATTACTTAACGCTACGTGTTAACTGCAGGGGTCCCTTAATACATTCTTGGTCGCACGAGCGGGGCTCTCAGCACGGCGTTTGTACTCGACATAAAGTAATGCTTAACACATTGGCCGAGATTCGATTAGTACACATTGTTTGTATAATATTTATTTTTTACTTGACGTAAAATAATAGTAACTATGCTTAATACTTAACTTTCTTTACATAGTTTTAAGTTTTACCTATGCTTATAACACTAAAACATATTCGTGAGCGGGCCGCTCCCTCTTTGTAATATATTTTATAAGTTTACTTATCGTTAAATGCTGTCGGTTGTCTACACGGCGTACATAGGTGTTACTATTTTTTAGTATATCTTTTCGTCTGCGTTTTTATTTGTTACATATCGCCGGGGTGGGTGGGGTGCGTTCCGGTGAGTTTTTATTTTATGTATGCTTATTTGCTATTTTTTTTATTACCTCGGTAACTTATGTCAATCGTGCCGCAGCTAATTACTTAACGCTACGTGTTAACTGCAGGGGTCTTAACTATGCTATCCTAATATTATGTAATGTAATTATGCTTATTACATAAAGCATTTTTTTAAAGACATTATTATGCTTATATTATGATGTGTGGGGTTATAATTGCGCAGTGTAAGAGTGACGCTCCAGCGTACAACATCTCGCTCTCTCTGCGCGGGATTTTTGAGGTTATGTTTCTTTAGTCATAGCTGGTATGGCAAGGCTTTTACACATACTGGTGGTGGTAGTGGGGTAGACATAGCCAGTATGGTGCCTTTTTTGAGGTTATGTTGCTCCGGATATTTAGTCATACCTAGTATGGTGGTGTTTGTTTTAAGCATACTGGTGGTGGGGGTGGGGTAGACATAGCTGGTATGGCCCCTTTTTGAGGTTATGTTTCTCTCAGGTATTAAGTCATAGCTTGTATGGTGATGTTTGTTTTAAAAATATGCTGGGTGGTGGGGTTGCGGTACTTGCTTTTCGATATTTAAACATGGCGGTATTTTATTTCTTTTCCAACTTTAAATATGGCTGTTGGAAATTTAAATTTCGCGGTTTAGGCATAGCTAGTATGGCAGGGGTTTCTTTTAGGCATACTTGGGGTGTGTGTGTGTGTTTTAAGCTTACATCATGGCGGCATAGGCATAGCTAGTATGGCGGGGGTTTTATGCATACAACATTGCGCCTTTATTATGCTTATAATATGATGTGGGGATTATAATTGCGCAGTTTATGAGTGACGCTCCAGCGGACATCATCTCGCTCTCTCTGCGCGGGATTTTTGTGGTTATGTTTGTTTTAGTCATAGCTAATATGGCGGTGTTTTTTAAGCATACTGAAACATGGCTGGTTGTTTTCGAACGTTAACTGTTTAGGCATAGCTAGTATGGCGGTAATTTAATAAACATGACGGTATTTTTTTTAAATTTACATATAGCGGTATTTTATTTCTTTTCGAAATTTAAATATGGCGATTAAACATACTCGTAGTGGGGGGTTGGAGTGGTTTAGTCATAGCTAATATGGCGGTGGTTGATATAAGCATATTTTTTTAAGGACATGGTGGTTGTGGAGTGGTGGTGGTCTATAGGGATAGCGATATTTTATTTTTCGAAATTTAAACATGGCGGCGATTGTGGAGTGATGGGGTCTATAGGCATAGCTAGTAAGGCGGGGTCTTTAAGCATGTGCTTGCTCCTTTCCAGTACGCAGCGATGGCCTGACCTTGTTTCTCTGTGGTAAACACTTTCACTGTCACCCAGCAGGTAAACACATTCCTGGTCGCCGGCGCACGAGCGAGGTTTCTGGCAGTTGTGGAGTGGTGGGGGTTTAAAGACATATTTTATTTTTTTTAAATTTAAAGACAATGTGGTTTTAGGCATACTTGGGGTGGGGGGTTATAGATATATATATTTTTTTAAATTTAACAATATGGCGGTTACGCATAATGGCGGTTGTGGGGTGGGGGTTTATAGACATATTTTTTTTTCGAATTTTAAGCATAGCTAGTATTGCTTTTAAAGACATAGCTTCTTTTAGGCATAAGTAGTATGTAAATGGGCATACTAGATCAGGGTTCAGGGTGTGGATTGTGATTGTCGGTCCGCCATCTTGGATTGTGACGTCGCGGCGGCCATTTTTGACTCAAAATTCCTCAAAATTCCTCAAAATTGACTCAAAATGACTCAAAATTTCCCGTTTTCGAGGGAAAAATTCCCGATCCGAGGGAAAATTAGGATTTCGAAAAACCACAAAAGTCGTTTTGCATTAAAAACCACGAAATTCCTAATAGAGGCTTAAGCATCCTTAACTCAAGCCTCAGTTAAGCCTCTATCAGGATGTGACCTCGACCTTTGACCTTGACCTTGACCTTGACGGCCATTTTGGATCCGCCATATTGAAAATCCGTAATTTTAATGCTAGAGATTCGGGAAAAAAAATTAAAAATCAAAAAAATTAACTAATCGAATTAAATAATAAAAAATCCTTAAAACCACCGTTGCACTTTTTCGTGACGGCCGCCATCTTGTCTTCGTTGCTGGACGGTGTCCGCCATCTAGGATTGTGACGTCACGGTGGCCATCTTGGATTGTGACGTCACGGCGGCCATCTTGGATAAGCGTAACATGATACTTTTTCGTGCGTGCAGCCGCCGTAACGGGACACAGCATAACGGGACACAGCGTAACGGGACACAGCGTAACGGGACACAGCGTAACGGGACACAGCGTAACGGGACACAGCGTAACGGGACACAGCGTAACGGGACACAGCGTAACGGGACACAGCGTAACGGGACATAAAGTAACGGGACAAGTAGATCACGGCGTCCATCTTGAATCCGCCATTTTGTATGACGTCAATGTGTGTTCTCGAAAATTCCGGTGATGTGTTTTCCGCCATTTTGAATTATGACGTCACCGTTGCAATTTTCGTTACGGCCGCTATCTTTAACTTTTTTTATTTATTATCCGATTTTAACGAATTTTTTTTTAAATTTATAAAAAAATTCACTTAATATAAATTTAATAAATTATTTATAAAAAAATTACATAAACGACACGGAGTTCGGAGTCCTCGGTTCGAACCCGACAGAGGCAAAAATAAATAAAAATGGCGACCGATCCAACCCTCACAGTGGACACAGGCAGACTGACCCCCACCACTTATGTCAATGCACATATACCATCAGGTAGTATGACATCATGTCCGCCATCTTGAAATTCGGACGCCATCTTGAAAATCTTTATTTATTATCCGATTTTAATGAAAAAAATTCCAAAATTCATCAAAAAATTAACGTATTTGAATTCTGTTTGATTATATCGATGCACGTCCTTGGTTCGATTCCCGACGAGAGTAAACAGTCGATCCTTCCTCCATGAAAGCTACCTAGACTGATCTACCACCACCAATACCAAAGTATATACCGTCAACTGGTATGACATCATGTCTGCCATCTTGTCTTCATCCGCTGGAGACCACCATCTTATTTTCGTATGCTAGAGTGTGCCGATACCATGTAGTATAATTATCTGGTCACCACACCTTTGACCTTGACCTTGAAATTTGACCTTGACCTTGAAATTTGACCTTGACCTTGAAATTTGACCTTGACCTTGAAATTTAACCTTGACCTTGAAATTTGACCTTGACCTTGAAATTTGACCTTGACCTTTAAATTTGACTTTGACCTTGAAATTTTACTTTGTCCTTGTCGACCATCATGGACCCGACATTTAATGTTCAGTACATGCTACCAGGAGCGACCAACTGCTGGAGTACGTCATCTTGTGTGTGTACTCATATTATAGAGTACATTTACATCTGGTTAATTTTATTTTAACCTGCTACAGTGCAGTAATCATTTATTACCGAGGTGCCCCCCGCCATCTTGAAATTCGGACGCCATCTTGAAATCATGTAATAATGTAGCTAGAAAAGCGGGAAAAAATCCAAAATTCATCAAAAAAATCACTCATTAACTTACAAATCGAATCGATGGATCCCTGTCCACGGTTCGATTCTTGACCAGAGACAGTTGTAACTAATTATTAAATAAATGTTAGGTTCTGTTTTCCATTACCTTTCGCGGAGTTTATTAATCATTCACTCTACGAAAATCAACTCAAGTCAATATACCGGACCAACGAATTAAATCAGTGCCGATTAGCCTATTATGAAAGTCTAATTTTTCAATAATCTGAATAACATATAAGCCGTTCATGTACAAAGCCACACATATAGATCAATTGCCTTCAGTCCATGAGACCGAGTCATGTCATTATCAGACGTATAGGCTAATCATTTCAGGACCACATGACCTTCGTAATCCATCGTGACATTTTTATACATTCTAAAGGACCAAGTAACCTTGTAAAATATTTTAGTAACACCAAGAGGTGATAAACAAGTAAATATTCAATCACTACATTTTGTACTACGCGCAATCAACAAAAAAGGAAGCACCAACAACGAAAAGACAGCACCACCAACGAAAAGGCAGCACATTTGGAAGCACCGACAACGAAAAGGCAGCACATTTGGAAGCACCGTCATCGAAAAGGCAGCACATTTGGAAGCACCGACAACGTAAAGGCAGCACATTTGGAAGCACCGACAACGAAAAGGCAGCACATTTGGAAGCACCGACAACGAAAAGGCAGCACATTTGGAAGCACCGACAACGAAAAGGCAGCACATTTGGAAGCACCGACAACGAAAAGGCAGCACATTTGGAAGCACCGACAACGAAAAGGCAGCACATTTGGAAGCACCGACAACGAAAAGGCAGCACATTTAGAAGCACCGGCAACGAAAAGGCAGCACATTTGGAAGCACCGACAACGAAAAGACAGCACATTTGGAAGCACCGTCATCGAAAAGGCAGCACATTTGGAAGCACCGACAACGAAAAGGCAGCACATTTGGAAGCACCGACAACGAAAAGGCAGCCCATTTGGAAGCACCGACAACGAAAAGGCAGCACATTTGGAAGCACCGACAACGAAAAGGCAGCACATATGGAAGCACCGACAACGAAATGGCAGCACATTTGGAAGCACCGACAACGAAAAGGCATCACATTTGGAAGCACCGACAACGAAACGGCAGCACTTTTGGAAGCACCGACAACGAAAAGGCAGCACATTTGGAAGCACCGACAACGAAACGGCAGCACATTTGGAAGCACCGACAACGAAACGGCAGCACATTTGGAAGCACCGACAACGAAACGGCAGCACATTTGGAAGCACCGACAACGAAACGGCAGCACATTTGGAAGCACCGACAACGAAACGGCAGCACATTTGGAAGCACCGACAACGAAACGGCAGCACATTTGGAAGCACCGACAACGAAAAGGCAGCACATTTGGAAGCACCGACAACGAAAAGGCAGCACATTTGGAAGCACCGACAACGAAAAGGCAGCACATTTGGAAGCACCGACAACGAAAAGGCAGCACATTTGGAAGCACCGACAACGAAACGGCAGCACATTTGGAAGCACCGGCAACGAAAAGGCAGCACATTTGGAAGCACCGACAACGAAAAGGCAGCGCATTTGGAAGCACCGACAACGAAAAGGCAGCACCATCATAAAAAAGCCGCACATTTGTCATTGGCTCCAATATTCATTGGCTCCAATATTCATTGGCTCCATTATTCATTGATTCCATCAGTCTATTGATTCCATCAGTCTAGTGACTCCATCTGTCATTGGCTCCTACAGTCATTGGCTCCTACAGTCATTGGCTCCAACAACTGTCTTTTGTCTCACCAACTCCAAATATATATATTTGGCTAGAATTCTACGAGTCTAAGAGACTATGAGACCACATGGCTACGAGTCTAAAATGATCTAGCTGGTTACGAGTTATACATGGCTTGCGAGGCTACAGAGCTACGAAGTTTCTAGTACACAGGTTTACATGACTGCGAGGATACAGGACTACAAGTCTGCAAGAGTACTTGACTACGAAGGTACTCGTCTACATGACTCCAGTTACCGCATCTGTCTTCGACGGAATTTTCTCTTTTGCTCCAACTGCTCCATCAGCATTATGTTATAAGATTACAAGGCCTCTTGCTTACGTAGCTTCAAGTCTACAAGCCTCCAATGCATCATGACTGCGAGACTACGATCAATGATGTTACGAGTCTACGCGATTGCGAGTCTTCTAGGTTACATGATCGCGAGGCTATAGGACTACGAAGCTTCTAGAACGCATGGTTACGAGACTGCGAGGCTACAATTCTACGAGGTCCCAAGACATCCAGGCTACGCGACTACGAGCCATGAGGTTACGAGACTACGTGACTACGAATCTTCAAGTTTACGAGACTGCGAGGCTACAGAGCTACGAAGCCTCTAGTGCACAGGTTTACGTGACTGCGAGGATACAGGACTACGCGACTTCGAGCCATAAGGTTACGAGATTACGTGACTACGAATCTTCATGTTTACGAGACTGCGAGGCTACAGAGCTACGAAGCCTCTAGAAAACGAGTTTACGTGACTGCGTGGATACAGGAATACAAGTCTGCATGAGTTCTTGACTACGAAGCTACTCGTCTACAAGGCTCCAATTGACACATCTGTCTTCGATGGAATTTTCTCTTTTGCTACATCTACACCATCAGCATTATGTTATAAGATTACAAAGCTACTTGCTTACGTAGCTTCAAGTCTACGAGGCTCCAATACATCATGACTACGAGACTACGAGCCATGAGGTTACGAGACTATGCGATTGCAAGTCTTCAAGGTTACGTCATCGCGAGGCTATAGGACTACGAAGCTTCCAGAACGCATGGTTACGAGAATGCATGACTAATTGGCCGCATGGCTACGAAACTTTATGTCTCTAACTGACTACAATAGCACTATTCAGTGGTGAGAGTTAATTTATTTCATGCAAAGGTACTTGCTGCAAGCAGTTCCACTTTTCAACATCAGATGACGCCACGTTTTGCTTGCAGGTAAAATAATATTTATTTATTTTATGCGGGATGCGGGTTGTTCACTATCGATCGCATAAGAAGAATGGCATCGATAGTCTTCAAGGAGAAGGAAGTTCGTCCTTCCTGCTAGTGCTTCTCAGATTTCTCACGGTCCGCCATCTTTGATTGTGACGTCACGGCTGCCATCTTAGATGGGTGTGGCTTTGACCTTTGACCGAAACCGCAGGAATGATCGCAAGCACACGGATTAACCATCAAAATATATATAAGAATTATCAGGAGCACACGGAGAAAACCATCATAATATTGGCAAGAATAATCAGGAGCACACGGAGAAAAACGACACATGTTTTCTTTGATATCATAAAATTACAGAAAAAAAATATTTAGAAATAAAAAAAATTAATAAAAAAATTAAAAATAAAAACAAAAAATACATAAAATTCTGGCTTGTACTAGAACTCTATCTTTGCTCAGCAATGATAAGTTTACAAGCTAGCAGAATCTATTTATGTATTTTTGTTTTTATTTTAAATTTTTTTATTAATTTTTTTTATTTCTAAATATTTTTTTTCTGTAATTTTATGATATCAAAGAAAACATGTGTCGTTTTTCTCCGTGTGCTCCTGATTATTCTTGCCAATATTATGATGGTTTTCTCCGTGTGCTCCTGATAATTCTTATATATATTTTGATGGTTAATCCGTGTGCTTGCGATCATTCCTGCGGTTTCGGTCAAAGGTCAAAGCCACACCCATCTAAGATGGCAGCCGTGACGTCACAATCCAAGATGGCGGACCGTGAGAAATCTGAGAAGCACTAGCAGGAAGGACGAACTTCCTTCTCCTTGAAGACTATCGATGCCATTCTTCTTATGCGATCGATAGTGAACAACCCGCATCCCGCATAAAATAAATAAATATTATTTTACCTGCAAGCAAAACGTGGCGTCATCTGATGTTGAAAAGTGGAACTGCTTGCAGCAAGTACCTTTGCATGAAATAAATTAACTCTCACCACTGAATAGTGCTATTGTAGTCAGTTAGAGACATAAAGTTTCGTAGCCATGCGGCCAATTAGTCATGCATTCTCGTAACCATGCGTTCTGGAAGCTTCGTAGTCCTATAGCCTCGCGATGACGTAACCTTGAAGACTTGCAATCGCATAGTCTCGTAACCTCATGGCTCGTAGTCTCGTAGTCATGATGTATTGGAGCCTCGTAGACTTGAAGCTACGTAAGCAAGTAGCTTTGTAATCTTATAACATAATGCTGATGGTGTAGATGTAGCAAAAGAGAAAATTCCATCGAAGACAGATGTGTCAATTGGAGCCTTGTAGACGAGTAGCTTCGTAGTCAAGAACTCATGCAGACTTGTATTCCTGTATCCACGCAGTCACGTAAACTCGTTTTCTAGAGGCTTCGTAGCTCTGTAGCCTCGCAGTCTCGTAAACATGAAGATTCGTAGTCACGTAATCTCGTAACCTTATGGCTCGAAGTCGCGTAGTCCTGTATCCTCGCAGTCACGTAAACCTGTGCACTAGAGGCTTCGTAGCTCTGTAGCCTCGCAGTCTCGTAAACTTGAAGATTCGTAGTCACGTAGTCTCGTAACCTCATGGCTCGTAGTCGCGTAGCCTGGATGTCTTGGGACCTCGTAGAATTGTAGCCTCGCAGTCTCGTAACCATGCGTTCTAGAAGCTTCGTAGTCCTATAGCCTCGCGATCATGTAACCTAGAAGACTCGCAATCGCGTAGACTCGTAACATCATTGATCGTAGTCTCGCAGTCATGATGCATTGGAGGCTTGTAGACTTGAAGCTACGTAAGCAAGAGGCCTTGTAATCTTATAACATAATGCTGATGGAGCAGTTGGAGCAAAAGAGAAAATTCCGTCGAAGACAGATGCGGTAACTGGAGTCATGTAGACGAGTACCTTCGTAGTCAAGTACTCTTGCAGACTTGTAGTCCTGTATCCTCGCAGTCATGTAAACCTGTGTACTAGAAACTTCGTAGCTCTGTAGCCTCGCAAGCCATGTATAACTCGTAACCAGCTAGATCATTTTAGACTCGTAGCCATGTGGTCTCATAGTCTCTTAGACTCGTAGAATTCTAGCCAAATATATATATTTGGAGTTGGTGAGACAAAAGACAGTTGTTGGAGCCAATGACTGTAGGAGCCAATGACTGTAGGAGCCAATGACAGATGGAGTCACTAGACTGATGGAATCAATAGACTGATGGAATCAATGAATAATGGAGCCAATGAATATTGGAGCCAATGAATATTGGAGCCAATGACAAATGTGCGGCTTTTTTATGATGGTGCTGCCTTTTCGTTGTCGGTGCTTCCAAATGCGCTGCCTTTTCGTTGTCGGTGCTTCCAAATGTGCTGCCTTTTCGTTGCCGGTGCTTCCAAATGTGCTGCCGTTTCGTTGTCGGTGCTTCCAAATGTGCTGCCTTTTCGTTGTCGGTGCTTCCAAATGTGCTGCCTTTTCGTTGTCGGTGCTTCCAAATGTGCTGCCTTTTCGTTGTCGGTGCTTCCAAATGTGCTGCCTTTTCGTTGTCGGTGCTTCCAAATGTGCTGCCGTTTCGTTGTCGGTGCTTCCAAATGTGCTGCCGTTTCGTTGTCGGTGCTTCCAAATGTGCTGCCGTTTCGTTGTCGGTGCTTCCAAATGTGCTGCCGTTTCGTTGTCGGTGCTTCCAAATGTGCTGCCGTTTCGTTGTCGGTGCTTCCAAATGTGCTGCCGTTTCGTTGTCGGTGCTTCCAAATGTGCTGCCTTTTCGTTGTCGGTGCTTCCAAAAGTGCTGCCGTTTCGTTGTCGGTGCTTCCAAATGTGATGCCTTTTCGTTGTCGGTGCTTCCAAATGTGCTGCCATTTCGTTGTCGGTGCTTCCATATGTGCTGCCTTTTCGTTGTCGGTGCTTCCAAATGTGCTGCCTTTTCGTTGTCGGTGCTTCCAAATGGGCTGCCTTTTCGTTGTCGGTGCTTCCAAATGTGCTGCCTTTTCGTTGTCGGTGCTTCCAAATGTGCTGCCTTTTCGATGACGGTGCTTCCAAATGTGCTGTCTTTTCGTTGTCGGTGCTTCCAAATGTGCTGCCTTTTCGTTGCCGGTGCTTCTAAATGTGCTGCCTTTTCGTTGTCGGTGCTTCCAAATGTGCTGCCTTTTCGTTGTCGGTGCTTCCAAATGTGCTGCCTTTTCGTTGTCGGTGCTTCCAAATGTGCTGCCTTTTCGTTGTCGGTGCTTCCAAATGTGCTGCCTTTTCGTTGTCGGTGCTTCCAAATGTGCTGCCTTTTCGTTGTCGGTGCTTCCAAATGTGCTGCCTTTACGTTGTCGGTGCTTCCAAATGTGCTGCCTTTTCGATGACGGTGCTTCCAAATGTGCTGCCTTTTCGTTGTCGGTGCTTCCAAATGTGCTGCCTTTTCGTTGGTGGTGCTGTCTTTTCGTTGTTGGTGCTTCCTTTTTTGTTGATTGCGCGTAGTACAAAATGTAGTGATTGAATATTTACTTGTTTATCACCTCTTGGTGTTACTAAAATATTTTACAAGGTTACTTGGTCCTTTAGAATGTATAAAAATGTCACGATGGATTACGAAGGTCATGTGGTCCTGAAATGATTAGCCTATACGTCTGATAATGACATGACTCGGTCTCATGGACTGAAGGCAATTGATCTATATGTGTGGCTTTGTACATGAACGGCTTATATGTTATTCAGATTATTGAAAAATTAGACTTTCATAATAGGCTAATCGGCACTGATTTAATTCGTTGGTCCGGTATATTGACTTGAGTTGATTTTCGTAGAGTGAATGATTAATAAACTCCGCGAAAGGTAATGGAAAACAGAACCTAACATTTATTTAATAATTAGTTACAACTGTCTCTGGTCAAGAATCGAACCGTGGACAGGGATCCATCGATTCGATTTGTAAGTTAATGAGTGATTTTTTTGATGAATTTTGGATTTTTTCCCGCTTTTCTAGCTACATTATTACATGATTTCAAGATGGCGTCCGAATTTCAAGATGGCGGGGGGCACCTCGGTAATAAATGATTACTGCACTGTAGCAGGTTAAAATAAAATTAACCAGATGTAAATGTACTCTATAATATGAGTACACACACAAGATGACGTACTCCAGCAGTTGGTCGCTCCTGGTAGCATGTACTGAACATTAAATGTCGGGTCCATGATGGTCGACAAGGACAAAGTAAAATTTCAAGGTCAAAGTCAAATTTAAAGGTCAAGGTCAAATTTCAAGGTCAAGGTCAAATTTCAAGTTCAAGGTTAAATTTCAAGGTCAAGGTCAAATTTCAAGGTCAAGGTCAAATTTCAAGGTCAAGGTCAAATTTCAAGGTCAAGGTCAAAGGTGTGGTGACCAGATAATTATACTACATGGTATCGGCACACTCTAGCATACGAAAATAAGATGGTGGTCTCCAGCGGATGAAGACAAGATGGCAGACATGATGTCATACCAGTTGACGGTATATACTTTGGTATTGGTGGTGGTAGATCAGTCTAGGTAGCTTTCATGGAGGAAGGATCGACTGTTTACTCTCGTCGGGAATCGAACCAAGGACGTGCATCGATATAATCAAACAGAATTCAAAAACGTTAATTTTTTGATGAATTTTGGAATTTTTTTCATTAAAATCGGATAATAAATAAAGATTTTCAAGATGGCGTCCGAATTTCAAGATGGCGGACATGATGTCATACTACCTGATGGTATATGTGCATTGACATAAGTGGTGGGGGTCAGTCTGCCTGTGTCCACTGTGAGGGTTGGATCGGTCGCCATTTTTATTTATTTTTGCCTCTGTCGGGTTCGAACCGAGGACTCCGAACTCCGTGTCGTTTATGTAATTTTTTTATAAATAATTTATTAAATTTATATTAAGTGAATTTTTTTATAAATTTAAAAAAAATTCGTTAAAATCGGATAATAAATAAAAAAAGTTAAAGATAGCGGCCGTAACGAAAATTGCAACGGTGACGTCATAATTCAAAATGGCGGAAAACACATCACCGGAATTTTCGAGAACACACATTGACGTCATACAAAATGGCGGATTCAAGATGGACGCCGTGATCTACTTGTCCCGTTACTTTATGTCCCGTTACGCTGTGTCCCGTTACGCTGTGTCCCGTTACGCTGTGTCCCGTTACGCTGTGTCCCGTTACGCTGTGTCCCGTTACGCTGTGTCCCGTTACGCTGTGTCCCGTTACGCTGTGTCCCGTTATGCTGTGTCCCGTTACGGCGGCTGCACGCACGAAAAAGTATCATGTTACGCTTATCCAAGATGGCCGCCGTGACGTCACAATCCAAGATGGCCACCGTGACGTCACAATCCAAGATTGCGGACACCGTCCAGCAACGAAGACAAGATGGCGGCCGTCACGAAAAAGTGCAACGGTGGTTTTAAGGATTTTTTATTATTTAATTCGATTAGTTAATTTTTTTGATTTTTAATTTTTTTTCCCGAATCTCTAGCATTAAAATTACGGATTTTCAATATGGCGGATCCAAAATGGCCGTCAAGGTCAAGGTCATGGTCAAAGGTCGAGGTCACATCCTGATAGAGGCTTAACTGAGGCTTGAGTTAAGGATGCTTAAGCCTCTATTAGGAATTTCGTGGTTTTTAATGCAAAACGACTTTTGTGGTTTTTCGAAATCCTAATTTTCCCTCGGATCGGGAATTTTTCCCTCGAAAACGGGAAATTTTGAGTCATTTTGAGTCAATTTTGAGGAATTTTGAGGAATTTTGAGTCAAAAATGGCCGCCGCGACGTCACAATCCAAGATGGCGGACCGACAATCACAATCCACACCCTGAACCCTGATCTAGTATGCCCATTTACATACTACTGGCATAGTTTCTTTAAAGCATATGTTCGTTATTTACATCCCCATACTTCATCTGGTCCCGTGGTCTAGTGGTCAAGGCGTCCGCTTCCTAACCACGACGTTGGTGCGTCCCCGGGATCGAATCCACCCAGCGCCCAGGTTTTTTTGTATACAATTCCCGCCTTCGGAGCGATGGTGGCGCGCTCCGGTAACTAAAGGCTGAACTAAGATGGCGGCCTCCAGCAGACGGTGGCGCGCCCTGGTAGCCAATGTCAACAACAATGGCGGCCTCCGTAAGACAAGATGGCGGCGCCCATGACACAAGATGGCGGCGCCCATGGGGGTACTGGCGCTGTGTTTACATTTCAATGTTTACATCGTCCCAGTACTCCTTCGTTGCCCCTACTACTTTAAAGACATTATTATGCTTATAATATGATGTGGGGATTATAATTGCGCAGTTTACGAGTGACGATCCAGCAGGCAACATCTCGCTCTCTCTGCACGGGATTTTGAGGTTATGTTTGTTTTAGTCATAGCTGGTATGACAGGGCTTTTAAGCATACTGAAACATGGCGGGTTGTTTTCGAACTTTAAATATGGCTGTTGGATATTAATCATTGCGGTTTGCTTTTCGAAAGTTAACTGTGTAGACATAGCTAGTATGGCAGGGCCTTTACGCGTATTTTTTTTTTCAATTTAAATATAGCGGTATTTTATTTCTTTTCGTAATTTATATATGGCGATTAAGCATACTCGTAGTGGAGTGGTTTAGTCATAGCTAATATGGCGGTTATTGATTTTAGCATAATTTTTGTAATTTAAAAAACATGGTGGTTTAGACATAGCTAGTATGGGGTTGGTTTTTTTTTTTCGAAATTTAACTGTTTAGGCATAGCTAGTATGGCGGGGCATTTAAGCATGTATTTGTTAAAGACATATTGGTTAAGCTTAATTGCGGGGGTTTTAGACATACTTGGGGTGGGGGTTTATAGACATATTTTTTTTTCGAAATTTAAATATGGCGGCGGTTGTGGAGTGGTGGGGGGGTCTATAGGCATATTTTTTTTAAATTTCAAGACATGGAGGTTTTAGGCTTACTTGGGGTGGGGGGGTTATATACATATATATATTTTTAATATTTAACAATATGGCGGTTATGCATAATGGCGGGTGTTTTAGACATACTTGGGGTGGGTTTTTTTTTTTCGATATTTTAAGACATACCTTCTTTTAGGCATAGCTTCTTTAAAGCATATGTTCATTATTTAATTCCCCATACTTCATCTGGTCCCGTGGTCTTAGTGGTCAAGGCGTTCGTCTCCTAACCACGACGTTGGTGCGTCCCCGGGATCGAATCCACCCAGCGCCCAGGTTTTTTTGTATACAATTCCCGCCTTCGGAGCGACGGTGGCGCCCTCCGGTAACTAAAGGCTGAACTAAGATGGCGGCCTCCAGCAGACGGTGGCGCGCCCTGGTAACCAATGTCAACAACAATGGCGGCCCCCACGTGACAAGATGGCGGCCCCCAGGCTGGTACTGGCGTGGTGTTTACATTTCTATGTTTACATTGAGCCAGTAACAGCCTATACCCCCTACTGGCGGAAATATCGGCTTGGTTAGGAAACTAGGCTTCTTTTAGAATTTTGATCATTATTTATTAAATAAGTATTTTTTGCTACAAAGAAGTCTTGAACACAGAGTACACACAGTACACACAAACACATTGCACACAACGTTTGCCATTCTACTTTCATGTGAACCTCTGTGAGAGGCCACGGAAGGATCACGTCGCCTTCAAATGATGGCTCACGGGACACGAGCGTGCATGTCCTGGGTGGAGGGGGAAGAAACTGCAAGCGCAAGTCCGCTGACGGGAGCGCTAGCCCCGCCTCTTCTGGGGCCGCATGGTGGGGGAATCTACCTTTATTTCTCCGTTGGACGCGCGAAGGCGCACTACTAGAGAATATCGCTCCGGGCATGCACACAATTTACAGTAATAAAAAACCTCAAATTGCATTTACACACAAATATTATTTGAACATATATTTATTTACATACTATTATACATGAGTTTTATTTACACATAAATTTATTTACATAATATGACACAAATTATATTTACACATAAATTGTATTTACTTATAAATTTATTTAAACAAAAAAAGTTAATATTTCAAAATATCTTTTTCATCAATCCACGAATTAAACCTCGATCCATGGAAAAGCCAACGAATTAAGTATTTTGCTTTTTGTTATGTTGCAACATTTATGCGACGAGAAAAGTACCTGGGAACCTAGTTTTTTTGTATTTATTCGTGGTAAAACGCACGTGAAATTTTCTTACCGTTCATGTATTCCAGAAAATACGTACTAGGGTAGATACGTATTATTTATTCTATAAACACGAAATAATTCACCAGTCAAGTTACCATTATAGGGCCTATCAAATATGCCTCGATTTTTTTATATGCGCACATCACCGACATTGGCCTTCTTCTTTCGCGGATGTTCACCATTGTACTTTTAATCATATACCGACAAAGAATTCTACACTGCGACCTTCAAGGCTTTGATGGACAAATATGTCATCAAACACTACTTTACATTTAGTTAAGTCAAATCTTCTGTTGTCAAATATTTGACATAACCCTGCGCATCAAGATGTGCACAGCTTCAAATTATTACAATATATTTTTTTTAAAGCGTACAATTACAAGGTCCACTCTACAACAAAACGAAGCCAAAAGATCTAAAGAAGAATAATCTGCTTTGTAAAATACGAAAAATAATGATTAAAATATCTTGAACATACACCATTGCTTGTTTACGTTGGTTGTCACAAAACAAACCCTCAAGACTGGACAACAAAGATAAATAAATAAACAAACGGAGCAAAAGCTAATAAAAGATTTTGTCAATAATTTCATGTTTAGAAAAAACAAATTCATAAGTTCCGCGGAAGGAATTTAATGAGGAAAAAAATTGGAACAGGTTGAATCAGGACACGACTGCCAAGATGTTGACGTGAATACATTGTGCAGATGGGAAGTTCAAATAAGATAGTTCTTAAAACTAACTGTTAAAAAAAATATCAACATACCTCTCGGTATACGGCATTTGGTGAAGTAATATCGTGAATGCGACGGAAATCTAGGAACGGAAATATCTAAGGTGCCGTTCACACTAAGGCGATATACGATAAGCGATATATCGTGAACGATATGCGATACGCGACACGCACAGACAAATACTTGAAATCTAAAGGGAGGCGATAAAAAAGGTTCACAGCCGCGCGATTGCACAACATATCGCAAGTGACATATCGCTCGAAGTACCGCTTGCCGGTCGCTTCAGCGATTAGTCTCGTACGATATTTCGAGCTGCGATTTTCTGTGTTCAAATTCTTGTTTTCACTTAACATACTGTTATCTGATAATGCTGGTATCACAGAACACTTACTAAATTGCCGTGGAACATAAGGTTTTCCTTCTAGTCTGCGTATAAAATTATGAAGCACGCATGCTGTTTTAATGGTCTGCACAGCATTACTTCTGTTCATATAAATTGACTTCTGTTTATATAAATTGGTCGGTCAAATAGACGAAATTTTGACTTTAGCATTCCAAAACTGCATTCCACACATTTTCTGCCTCTTGAAAATCGAAAGTTGAATATTCGCCTTGCATCATTTAATACTTTTTTTTGGAAAGGGCCGCATTATATTATGCTGGAGAGAGAATGCTTCATCCGCCACAAAGTGGAACGGAAAAGGATTGTCATTTGCCTCGCCTGGCAAGGGAGTTGCTTCAGGTATTTTTAATTTATTTTCCTGCAATAATTTGCCGATTGTTGATTTGCGAAACACAGCACCGTCACTATTCCGTCCATAGTCGCCAACATCTATTGCGGTGAACATTCAATCTGCGTCAGACAAAGCCATTAGAACTATTGAAAAGAACCCTTTATAATTATTATCTGTAGACCCTGTATCAGGGGAACACTGAATGCGGAAATGTTTACTGTCAAGAGAACCAATACAGTTAGGTAAATTCCATTACTCATAATAACTTTTGAGATTTACTTCCAAGTTTTCTCTGTTGGTTGTGGCATATACCTATAGCGGTTGTAAATGGGACCATATAGCAGCAAAAGTAAATGCACTATGTAACTGATAGTTGATTTACCTCTGTAAAACTGCAAGGAATGAACTTGAGAGCTGATTCCAGTTACTAGATATCTAGAAAGAAATGCATTCAATAAATTGGGGGTTTTAAATCTTAAATAGTTGTGTAATACATGTGTTTTAGTTGTAATAAAAATATTTATAATTAAATGCTATTAATGTCTACTTTTGACGTGACAACGTCTAATAAATCGATGAACGCCGGCTGCACGCACGAAAAAGTGTCCCACTACGGATGTCCCACTACGGATGTGTCCTTTTTGGTCATTGTACGCATGCGTGGCATCTTTCTTCATGCTCATTGTACGCATGCGTGGCATCTATCTTCCACTCGATTGGAAGAACCATCGATTTGACTTTTCAATCATATTTTCGTTGTTTGAATTATTAAATATTATGTAATTTAACGATCGTCCACCGAATCCAGCACAATCAGTACGGTTATTTAAAAGTAATGTTGAAAATTCAAATACGTTTTGAACCAACAATGGTGTTTTACAGTTACACATAATAATTCAAATTACACCCGGGATCTTTTGCACAATGTTTTAAAAAATATTGTAACGCATTATAAATAAGTTTGGTGTATTTGGAATTCGTATTTGTTATAAAATCGTGTTCATATTATTCCCCTACCGTGAACAAAATTTTTGTAAATATATATATAACATCTGAAACTACATTTTTTTAGTATGGCCTCGTGGGCGTTTGGTTAGCCTACCTAACTCCTAATGATAGGGTTGTCGGTACAAAACCCGGTAGCTACGAAATTTTTTTTGTACTTGTAAAAATAAATACGGCGCACGCAACATTTCAAAAGTAATAAATATATTTGAATTAATGAATGCAAATAAAAGTAAATTTATTAATTCAACTGCACATTTCATTTCACTCCTTTGTATCCATACAAAATAGTGATAATTCAATAAAAATGATTCAATTTTATTCATAAAAGTATGCAGAGGTGGATTTTATCATGCAAAATATAAAAAAATTAAAATAAAATTCTTCCTCAAAGAATATAATATTTTAATGCCTAAATGGTTTGGTTGCAAAAACCTTTTACGGCTCAGTCTCAGGCCGAATATGATATTTCCTTTTCTTCTGGATAAATCATTTCATCAATGTTTTGTTATGACGTTGTCACGTTAAACTATCGTCCGTAAACCGACTTTACAGACAACCAATTTTTTTTAAATTTTGGTTTATTAAATAACTATCGAGATAGACGGAATTCAAAGAAAATTTGTTATTTGACTGAGCTTTTCTGCAACCATATTTTAAATGAGGAGATATATCCGGCAATATTCACGTTGAAGATACTGCAGAAGAGGAGCCCAAACCTAATCAAAATTATGAAAGTGACTCATTTGTTGAAGAGTAAATGCCTGATGAAGCTTCTTCTGTGCAATTAATCGAAAAACCCTCTCGTAAAATCTCAAGTCAAACATATAAAAAACGCAAGGGAAAAGACGAAGTAGACGATGCTTTTATAGAATGGATGAAAATGAAAAAAATCTGTTAATAAAAGTGACCAAGATGCTGAACAGCATTACCTTCTTTCTCTTTTGCCTGATCTGAAAAACCTTAGCTTGCATCGTAAGAGGACTTTCAAAATACAAACAATGTCTCTCTTACATAAGTTGTTAGAGGAGGACGAAAGAGAGTGTGTGGAATCCAGTATTTCAGTTGCTTCCAGTCCTGTATGGAGTGCGTCATCCCATCATGACACCTTACAAACTCTATACATGAGCAATATTGCAACGACTTCGGAAATCAATTCGGTTACCCCACACCCGCAAGAAAGTGTAACTGATTGGTACAATTTGTAAAAATATATACAAATAAAATTTGCTTAATTTTATTAATACTACTATTTATAATCATAACATCTTACCTTATAGTAATAAGAAGTTTTTCATTTGGAGAAATAGCCTTCCTGAAAGTGTGTGTCTTTTTTTTTTTTTCAAGATTTCGTGACACTAGGCTTTTCAGAAAATGAATGTTTTCAGGTTTCATTCCATAAAACTCCCTGAATTTTGATTCATGCTGAGACAGTTTTCTGGAAACAACAGCCGATCTATTGTGCACGTTGGTAAGATTGTAGGGATGTACCTAGTACTTTCTTTTTCTTCTCATTCTACGCCTGAATCAATAAACCACTACAACGTCTTCCTCACTTGAGTTCATACTTGTAACTGAAGTAGTGAGAATTGTCTTTCCGCAACATTTCTATCGCCCAAGTCGCGCTGATTTATCGCCCGCTGTCATGAACTTTCCTAGCAATGTATCGCCGCGATATACCCCTTACCATATATCGCTTATCTTATATCGCTTCAGTATGAACGGCGCCTAACAACTAATGTGCTGCCATCTGTGGTGAACGGCGTGAACCAAAGTACTCAAATACGCAGGGAAACTTTATAGTTGTAACCACTGTTTAACGAATTAGAACAAGATGGGCAGAGTTTTAATAAAAGGTCTATAAACGGGATTTATATTTGTCTTCAAGTCTATTTCGCTTTTATCAGAGCAGATTTTATTATTTAGTTAAAATTTTGGCTCTGCAAATGTAATGATTCGATAGTCGACGTAGTTGTTCCGGCAGCAAATTCTAGCGGCCGGTGTGGAAATTACGTGTGATACGCGTCTATAAATGTAGTTTAAATACAATTAGCATATATTTACCACTGTCGGGATTATTTTAAAGAATTATACGTTAAATTTTGTGTCCGATTTTCGTATTATAAGTGTGTTTGCAACATGAGAACACATGCATTTGCTCCTTACCGAGGTTAGATGTTTCACATCCTGGCGAGTACTGAAAGACTCACTCACATTTTTTTTTTATACAGTCTTAATACACGCTATGCCGTGGCTAAACACTATTGACAATACGCCGGGTGACGTCCGCCATAATAGATTTCTTCCTCTCCCAGCAGAGTCTGGTCCTATCTGTACCGTTGAGAGGCACTTTTTTTGGAGCCGTCACAAGTATTCCTTCTTCGTCGTTTCTTTTGATTCCTATTTTATAAATTCGCTATAAACATTGACATAGTAATTTATGGCACTGTTATTCATAATTTAGCATCGCAGTGGTTATATCTTAACCTTATAAAACATTTTCAATCGTGGTTTAAACAGTTCACTATTTTCTGCACAAAATTAACTTAATTTTATTCAAATTTGTCTATGTGTGTGTCCAATATCTACTCTCAGATTAGAGGAGTCACCGGGAATCTAACGTTCGATACCCTATACCTGTAGTAACCTGTAAATATACAAGAAATGTTGATAATGACATATGCATTAACGATTACTTGAGCTACAATTGCACAACTCGAATATAGTAAGACTGGTATATGTCTTATAACATTTTAAAATCGATCCTACCTTCGTTTCATTCCAATTATCAAACAGGCATCTCGATTTATAAAACATATTCACGTCAAAATTACAGTACACACGAGCACAATAAGCTGATAATGATGAGACCGGTACAACAATAACAGAAAATACAGATATACAACAATCCCGAACAAGATAGCGACGCAGAGACGAACCCAGCTTAAACAGATAATCTGGACGACGCACCGATGATATTACACGCTAACACAGCAGAGTTTCCATAGTGAAACAGTTAGGACGTTGCGGGAACTGGCATATGCTCCTGTCATCATGCACAAACTATCTGTGGCGTATATACAATCTTCCCCGCTGCAAGAGTCGCTGGAAGAAAGCACGGATAAGAGACAGCCATGGATGTGGGTGACTGCTTGCACAGGCGTCTCTGGAACAACTCCCTGACATCTGGCCGGAAGAAGCCTGCGGAGAGCCTCTACTTCCGGCCTTCCAGAATATTCTACAAGTTCATTACTCACCCCCTGACCTTCTAGAAGCCCGCACCTAGCATCCGTGCTGTTTTGTTATTCATTGCAGAATCAGCAAGGCTAATTACTTATTTTCTCGTAAATCAAACACTCTTCGACCCCTCCCCTTCCTCCTTGAATTTTGCCTTGCTGCCCTCTTCCTCTTCGCTTCCCTTATCAAACCCCGTCCTATCTCTCCCCCAGCAATGCCGCTGTGATGACGTGGCGGGGCGTATGAATATTTTAATCAGCTGACAAGATGTGCCGGGTGCGTGAATTTCCCCCCCACCCCGCCCTTTGTCAACTAACTTCTTCCTTCCCTACTTCGGGAAGACAGGTTTGTGAGCTCGCCTCGCCGGCTACGTCTCTGTGTGTCCGCGGCCCTGAATGATTCCGTTTCCGCAGGGAAATTTCAACGCAATTTATTATTTAACAGCTTCAATCTTTTTTCTAGAAAATTTTCATTTTCCGTTAAAAATTGTTGGCAAAGGATGATGAACAACTTAATAACTTCGAAGATGTACACATGCTTGGGCACTAAGGTGCAACCGCGGGAGAGATGAATTTTTGTATTGATACGTAAGATTAATCTATAAACGATGTTAAATCAAATCTAACTGACCAGAAATAAGCAGTTTGAGATTGTATGAATTTCAGTGTTTTGCGATGTTAAAAAACCGTGGTGATTTTGGCTTACAATGGTACTTACTAATTTCCAAAGCGGTAATGGTGTTACTTGTTTTATGCAGCGAATATTAATATTAAAAAATGTCATACAAAATACATTAATTTCATTTTTGTTTTTACGCTGTGATGATAGTTTTAACGATCACGTGAGTCATTGGCCATAATTTACTAGAATCAACATTACTTGCAAAGAAACATAATACGGGTAATTTTGATAAGAGCGATTTTAAACGAATTTTATTACGGAAAATCTTATATTTAGTTTGTACATAAAGTAATACACATAATAAAATATTATTTCGTTATATATTTTTAAACACGCAAAAATATGAAAAAAAATTATGTGCCTGAAAAAATCTTGATCATATAATTTTCAATAGAAAGTGGAAGTCTTGAAATATTGTGCTGGTAAAAGCAAAATAATTAAAAATATATTTTCTAAGCAATGTGTTTATTAAATACAGCAAATCCAGTATTTGTTAGTTTTAGGGACATATAGAGGGTGCGTGGTTTTATAAAATTAATGGCTCCACGTATACATCGTACAAGTAAAACAATTTAAAAAGTTTCTAAATTATAAAATTATAAAATTTACTTTGATATATAGGGTCAAACCCTGTAATACGGCCAGTTTTGTAATATGGCCACCAAACCGTCTTTATGCCGTCACGGCTATCGGAGTACGCATAATGGCCAACAGATCGTGCGCAGAGTACCTATCTGTTGAGATACTTCGTTCGCCCAGACAGTGCGCGCCAAGTTGTCGTAAATTTTTGTTCCAGAAAAGAGGCAATATCTCAACGTCTGCACATACAGAGGTGAGAAAATGGCTCCTAAAATGTTTTTGCGCATAACGAAATTCGCGAGTTTCTAATAAAATATGAACATATATGACCACTGAACATTTTTCTATAAAAGTATCCGTCCTTCGTGTTGTCTGCCTTGTGTGCGATTGGTGGGGTTACTGCTGCTATCTACCGAATTATTTGGAAGTTTTTATCAAATCATTCTCTTGTAAAATGGCCGGCAGAATCCTGCACCTGGCCGTGTTAGAAGACTGGCTGGCCATTTTACAAGACACATCCAAATCATGGTCTAGGCATAATATTATCATATTATAAACATAATGAATAAATTATTACATCACTTTATATCGTATTTAATGTATTTTGATGTAATTATAAGTAATGGTAGTATTAGTCACATACTGTAATAGTTAAAAATTTTAAACCAATTAATTAATATTTTGGTAGGGTTGTGTTTAGTTGCAATTAAAAAAAAAAAGTACTTTGATCTATAAAACCTAAAAATTATATAATGAGAGAAACGTTTAGCCAAAATGAATGCTTCTAATTGTATATTTTATACAACAATAACTTGACTTTAGTGGTAATTTAAGGGTGCTGGAATAACCAGGTAAATTGTATCTTTATATTATCACCAAACACTGTTCCGAATGTAGATTCTGAATCAAATGTTATTTACAGAAAATTATATATTTTATATTCCATATTTTTTTTTTTTTTGAATGTGGGAAATCGGAATTCATTAAAAATAACTAGATGAACTATAATAAATGAAAGATGGTTCTCTTAACCCCAGGAATTTCCAAATGCGCGAGTGGAAGACACAACGCCAAAGTTGGGACTTGCAAAGTATGCAAGCAGCTGTGGATGGAGTACGTTCGGGTCAGCTCACACCTTCTGCAGCAGCAAAGCAGTACAACATTCCTAGGACAACTTTAAGGCGTCAGATGCAGCACGAACGTGTAAAGAAAGGAATGGGCAGGAAACAGGACATTCCACCGGAAATAGAGGATTCTCTCGTTAAACACATTCTTTTAATGGAATCTAGAGGATTTGGTCTGACAATCAGTGAAGTGGAAACTATTGCTTACAAACTTGCTATCAAGAAAGGGCTAAACGTAAGATTTTCACAGGAGAAAGAAAAGTCTGGCAAAACTTGGTTTTATGCGTTCAAAAAACGTCATCCCAATTTATCAGTTAGGAAACCTGAAGCTTTGTCGTTGGCACGAGCCAAAGGAATGAACAGAACAGACGTAAATAAATTCATTGAAATGTTTGAAGAACTGTTAAATCAAAACAGCTTGTTTGAAGACCCAACTATAATCCACAATGCGGACGAAACAGGTCTTCAGCTGAACAACCGGCCAGACAAAATTGTGCGTATGAAAGGAAAACGAAATTTAATGAGTGTTACTGCTAAAGAAAGAGGATAAACTGTGACTGTGCTTGCATGTGTTAGTGAAACTGGTGCTTCTATTCCACAATTTGTAATTTTTAAGGGGAAGAACATGAAGCAGGAATTCAAAGACAATTTGCCTCCAGGCTCTGGAGTCTACATGAGCGACTCTGGCTACATAACTGTTGAACTTTTTCAGAAGTTTCTTGAACATTTTGTCACACATAAAACACAAGGAGTGAAGGCTAATCTTTTGATACTGGATGGTCACTCTACACATGTCAGTGGTCCAGATGTTCTACAATTTGCTATGGATAATAACATCATCATGATCAGCATTCCACATCATACATCGCACTACATACAATCACTAGACAGGTCATTCTTCAGATCTCTAAAATGCATTATTATTGAGCATGTAACTGTTGGATTAAGCAGAACCCAGTTAGAAACATTACAAACTTCAGTTTGGAATGCTGCTGTCCCAAGCCTGGGAAAAAGCTTGCTCTGTGGAAAATGGGGTAAGTGGATTTCGAGCATGTGGTCTTGTTCCATTCAATCCTGGAGCAATTCCTGAGTCAGCCTTTGCTACATCCGAATGTTTTCAGCAAGCAGAAAATGAAACACCAGTAGAAAGACCATGCAGTGAATCGCAAACGGTGGAATCTGAAACACCAAAAGTAAGATCTCATTGTGAATCTCAGCCCGCAATTGCAGAGCCTGTAGCTGGGACTTCGGGGTTACATAATTGCAGTGTGTCCAGACAAAACAAGCGGAGATCAAGTTTGCCATCTTCTTATTCGTCATTTGAAGAATCGTTTAATGATGGTGTTCCGAGTAAGGAAGAAAATACATCAGTTTTGCACCAACTCTGTCCTATTCCACACCTGATCCGGAAGAAGTCATCAACCAGATGTCAAAAGGCTACCATTCTTACGTCCCTACAGCTCATCAAGAAAGTAAAAGAGAAAAAAGACGCTAAGAATGCAAAAGAGCAAAAAAGAGCCCAAAAACACTGCTCAAGACAGATGTCTAAGAAAACCTAAAGGAAATAAGGAAAAAGACACAAACACATTTTCAGAATCAGTATGCTTGTACTGTGACTGACTATTCAGTAATGATACAATGGGTGAAGTGTGGGTGTGTTGTGTGAGATGCAAGAGATGGTGCCATGAACAATGTGCAGAAGCAGCAAACATTGCCAGACTTGAGTACACGGAGTGTACAAATGCTTTATAACAATTGTTATCGTCGCTGTCCATATTATAAGACAGTTTTGTAAATGGCCGCTTTTAACTATTTTCATATTTTTTAGATTTTTAATGTCAAAATATAGGCTAACTTTGCTTATACGTTGCCTATGTCAACGTATTGAGAAGACATGTCTTGCAATTTCACTATGTTTTCAAGTATTTATGTTTATTTGTTGAAATAATACAATTCATTTAAATAAGTAGTGGCCGTATTACAGGTCTGACCCTAAATCGATTTTAGTAATGGCAAGGAATATAAAACAAAAATAATTTTACATTCTCTGCAATAAGAAAGTGAAATGAGTATTGTAATATTTGTATTGCACTAGTTATAACTATAAAATAGTATTATATTTACAGACAAGAATGACATGGTACGAGATAGTTGATACTTAAAGTCTAAACTTTAATTGGTTTATGTTTTTAATAGTAGGTAGGCCTATGTATGTTACTTTCTTGTGCTGTAAATAATGCCAATAATTCGGCATTAATTATTGCTTGGTCTGGGAAAATTTTTATCAATTACTCTATTCAAAACAAATCATTTCCAATTATAATATATATATATTTAATATTTTAACCAATAAAATGTGGTTTATTAAATTTGCATTAAATTATTATTAAATAATTAAACTAAAAATCATTTTCACATTAATTTTTTTTGACGTTTTTGGAATCGCTTAATGTTTAGAATTAGTAGAATGGGCGAAGGGCTGTAAATTAGCTTAGCATTTGGTACAATATTTGAGATTTCAAAATATAGTGAACGTTCGTGGTTGCATTCAGGGCTGCAACTAGGGGGGGGGGGGGGGGGGCAAGCGGGGCATACGCCCCGGGCGCAAAGCTGTGGGGGCGCCGAAATCGCTTGCATTGTAATTCCTTCCTACTACAACTGGTAACTGGTAAAAAAATTTTAACTTGCATGCCAGGAATGTCTAAACTGATTTACAATATAACGTCTCAACATATTTAATGAACAAGTCTAGTGATTATACGGACTACTTAATGGACATAGTGGGTTCATGCATGGAAGTTACAGTAGCACAGAAACTGTTACATGTAGGTATGGAGAATGCTTAAATTGCACCATTTTTCCGTGGGAGGGCCCCCGGACACCCCGCTTTATTGATGTGGTATGTGCAAAAAACGAGGGGGGGTGGGGGTAGGGGCGCATGAATCCATTCACGCCCCGGGTGCCAGAGACTCTAGTTGCGGCCCTGGTTGTAGTAATATTAGAAATACATGTTGAAGCTGAAAACACATATTAATTATTTTTGTCTTTTTTCCGGTTTTAATTTGTAAAGAAATAATGTTTAGTTATTTTTTGAATTCTCGGGATATCTTGATCTTGCCCTCATCTATAGCTGTTTGAATTGCCTTTTCGATTACCCGCTTATATTAAAACTAGCTATTAACCGCGCCTTCGCTGGCGCAATTTCAGGTTATTGCTGATACTTTACCTTTGTAGAAAAAAAGTATGTAATTAATTCGAATAATTTTTACTAAAGAAATATAAACAATAAATTATCAGGCGTATAAAATATTTAATTCACAACAAATCCGTTTAATATTGATTGTTTCTAAAGGGGTCATCCGTAAGCATTAATTTTTAGTATAACTCCCATTTTAGTGTGTTTGGGGATTTATTTTGTCTTGATGAAATCACAATTATTTTTTTATTTCATGAGGTAGCCAATTTACGAAATGTAAAACAAGTTCTTTATTTCATTTTAATTAAGATTATGCCATCTTTAACAATTCCATTTATATTTCGTATAAATGTCATTGAATAATTAAATAATTTTACCTTTTTACAGATATCGAAATTATTTTCAGATTTTTAAAACAATTGGCATATTTATTTTCATATTAAGTAAAGGTATCTAATTTATTTCCGAATGTATGTTGATTATTGTTTATGCTTTGTATTAATGAATCAAAAAACCCTAATTATTTATCCATCTCCTCTTTTACCACAGGTATGAGTCGTGTATGAATGTATTTCCGAGCTCAGGCTTTCGCAGGTGGTGCCTGTGGTACCGGAGTTAAGGATGTGGATTGTGACGTCACGGCAGCCATATTGGATGACCAAGACTTTGGAACTTTTCCTTACCCCAGCGGCCATCTTGGAACCGCATTTTGAATTCCACCATTTTGTTTTCTAAAACTGTTCGCCAACTAGGAATCGAATACCCCACTCCCTAAAGTGGAAATTTTCGTTACGGCCACCATATTGAAATCCATAATTATCAGATTATAATATGAAAAAATTTAGAATGTATTAAAAATTAATTAATTATACTTAATAAAATAAAATTTTAAAAACTCACATAAGTAATCACTTCGTACCCGGTGGGGGCAAAAAAAATGGTGACCGATCCTTCCTCCATGGAAGCCGCCAGCAGACTGACATCACATCACTAATGCCAAGGTATATAATATCGCCAGATAGTATGATGTCGCGTCTGCCATCTTGTTTTCGTATGCTGGAGGCAGCCATTTTGTTTTCGACTAATAGAGTGCACTGCTGCCATATTAGTTTGATTTTACCCGATTAAGTGCAGTGATCATTTATTATTACAGTGGTGCCTGCCATCTTAAAATTTTGATGCCATCTTGGAAATACATAAATATTTAGCGAATAAATCGGATAAAATTGCAAAATTCATTTAAAAGTTTGTAATTAATATACCGATGGATTCGATTAGTTCCTGTACTCGGTTCAATACTTTACCGACGGATAATGTAGTTTTATGTTTAAAATACTCTTATTCCATAAAACACGGTGAGCAGTAATAAAATCAACTTAGTTTCCAAGTTAACCAGCCAGTAGTAAGTTGATGAGGAAATATTGACCGCTATGTTGAAAATTCGTAATAATTAATCTAGAAATTTTGGAAAAGTTCCAAAAAGCTACAAAAAATCTCATTAATTTACTGATAGAAATAATGGATTCATGTCCTTGGTTTGATCTTTGGTCAATGCAAAAAAAAAAAGTATAATATCAATTTAACACAAAAGTGACAGGTTCGGAAAAAAAAAAATTACATTTCAAACTTGCTGAAGTTAGTAATCTTATAAACATTTAGTTCTGCATTGGCTTCAAATGACTAATTCTTAGCTCCAATCGGTTAAATGAAGATACAGACCAGCCAAATCCTTTGCCTACATAGTCGTTTTCTTCCCGACAGTTTTTCTTGATACCTACTGTGTTTAACAGACTGCTTCACATCGTCGGAATTGTAAATGGGAGTATTCACTGTCTTGAATGCATACTTCTTCACTTTGTCATCGAACGGATATGGTTTGCCATATACACAGTCCAACCAAAAGTTATATTATAAAGTTCCATATGTAGCTACTTCCATCAGTTAACTGATTGATAATGTTCTGCCTGATATCGTCAAAAAAGTACAAATGTCTGTCGACTCACTAAACGTATTAAAATAATATAGTAGTCTTTCAACGTTCATTGAAATGCAGATTTCATCTAGTGGAATCCATTATCATTTTTCTATAATGCACCGAGCACAGTCTGAGGCTTGGATTAATTTCCAGGCCTCATCGCGTTCGGTTTAGGACAATTTTTTTGTGCTTGTACGTATTCGAATCTCGAAAATAAAGCGAGGAGTCGAAATGTTTGCAGGTAGTTCATCAGAAAGCACACGGACTTTAACTTTACATTTTTTTTGCATGCCGTCGCAAACTGTCAATACTTGTAAAACAAATTTGATACTCATCACAGCGAAACTGTATACGAAATGGATTTTTCATGCATTTTTTCTGCTCTTGTCTTCGAGCACAATGGACATATGCAAACGACATATCGCAGTAGCCGCAAGGATATCTTGTCGTTGAAGACGATCCGCTCAGGCCCGAACCGGATACTTATGTTGCTGCAGTTATACCAATTCCCGGTGTACTATTAAGCGAATCAATTAATCGCTGTTGTAGCGAAATCTTTACTTTCTACCGCGCAGAAGGACCTTTGCATGTCTTCAAGTGTATTTTGAACTTACCATGCCTTGCAAATTGCTTGCGACATTGGTTATAGCTTAACACTTTGCGTGAAATATTCTTAGCACATTCTCCCTTCTCGTGTCGCCGAGCATTACTGATTTCTGAGAAAATCTTGTCACAGTAACGACATGGATGCTTGATGGTTATTGACGAATCACCAACCCTTAAATTCTCCTTCAAGGCCGAAACGTCGTTAATTTTGGTTCCTCTGCAGCCAGCACTGCAGTCATTAAGCTCTCTTCTGCTGTTGTAACAACGCCAGTTAAAGTATCCTCTAGTGTTGTCGTCGTCGACGTTGCCAACGGGATCTGTGCCACCATCGTCGACGATAATGCCAGAGTTCCTGTAGACGATGGTACAACTTCTATCGAGTTCGACATTAAAGACTGTAAAGATGATATCGAGTTTACAAGAATAGGTAATCATGCAACTTATCCTCCAGATGAGACAAACTAGGTGATCCTTACACCTTCGCAGCCAGTAACAAACTGAAAGTCCCTACGTCTTAGTACTCGCCTATGTACACGAATCAGTCGAATAATATGTTAGTCAAAACAAGAACCAATTACTATAATACACGAGTCAAAACAACATTCAAAACAGAAGCACACTAAAAAAAGGTAGCAAATTTGCTTCCTTTTCGATATTGTACTTACTTTTAGTTTATTGTGCTTCCTTTTTTGACTGTGCTTCCAATTGTGCTTCTTTTTCGAAGATTGATCTAATTATTTAAAATGTTATTTTGACTCGTGTATTGAAGTTTTTTTACTCGAGTATTAATGTAAATGGTTCTTGTTTGGAATAGGATATTATTCCAGCGGCCATGAATATTTAAGCGAGGTATGTACAACATGACTGTCGGTTTGGCAAGAGCTATGACGGGTTAAGGATCACCTGATATTTCTCATCTGATATACTTTTCACTTTATTACCCATTTTTTGAGATCTTGTTGGCATCTTTACCATTTTTAACATCGAACTCAATGAAAGTTGTACCATCGGTATAGGAACCCTGACGACAGCGACGACGATGGCGACGCAAATACCGTTGGCATAATCGAAAACCACGCAGACCTTGATGGAATCTGTACCATCTACAGCGGCGTCAGCGACGATACAGATTCCGATATAATGTTTATCATCGTCAACAACCACAATAGAGGAGACTTCAACTGGCGTGGTTCCAACTGCAGAAGAGACTTTAATGTGTGAAGTACTGGCTGCAAAGGAAACCACGATGAACGATGTTTCACCTCAATGGAGAATTCAAGGGCTGTTGATTCATCAAAACTATCGAACATCGATGTCATTACTGTGACAAGATATTCTCAAACATCAGGAATGCTCGGCGACGCGAGATGAGAGAATGTGCTAAGAAACATTGAAAGACTACTATTATCTAAATAATTTTAGTGTATCGAAATATATTTGTACATTTCTTGTCGATATTAAGCAGAACATTATCAATAAGCTTACTCCAGACTGACACCATATCTCTAGCATCAAGACGTCACTCCGTTTTTTTAAGATGTTATCAGCTAGGCAACTTAAGTGAGCATTTAGTCAGTCTGTGTACCTCGTAGCAGTAGTCATGTTTTGTTAATCATAATTTATTTTTTTAAATCTAGGAAACGTCCGCGACAACCGCGGGTTCACAAGCTCCGCACCCGGGCTGATCCTGGAAGCCATCTCCCTGTATGGTGAGTTTTTACAACCTTTATTCCCCGACCTTCATCGTGGTTATAAGGCATTTTTTTTTTTGCCAAATGTCTGTGAACCAGTCATAAACATGTGTGTTTCGGATCTGTTCACAGACAGGGTCCAAGGACCAGTTGAGATTCCAAGGACCGGACAGGTACCAAGGAGCGGATGAGATTCCTAGGACCAGATGAGGTTCCAAGGGCCGGATGACTAGGGCCTTCTGACGTCCAGTTAGCAGTTCCACTTCGCCCAGCAATCGTCAGGCCGCCAGTCCTTAAGTTTTTTATGTCTTCGGAATAGTATTGAATCACGACGTTGAACAGATCGGACAACCAGATAAGTTTCTTTCGGGACTTTAACGTGTACTGGAATTGCCCGCGAATCATCCTGTTTATTGTGCAGATTATATTTTAAGTGTATAATTAAGGGCAATTTTCTAATGAGGGCCGGCCCATTCTTTTAATAATGTAATTTTAAATCAATGCCAATTTAATATAATTATAAACATTTCAATCAATTTATCTAATTTTATCTTATTATGAAAGTAATCAAATGTTAAATAAAAATAGAGGTACCTATACCTGGACGCTTTCATTTTTTTTTAACTTAAAGATCCACTAGTTACCCAAGTCATCACGAGAGAGAGTGAAGTGTAACAAAATAATGACATGATTTAGGTTTACTCTGTTATGACTGAGGAGTGTAACAAGTGCCACAAGTGCAATAAACTAATTTCACAACTCGATGGCTTACAACATCATTGTAAAAAATGCTCCAAGTAAGTTAAGTGCAAGCATAATGAACATGGTTGTTGTTTTGACACATGTATTGAACCACCCAATGAGAATATATAAGTAAGGTTCAGACGACTGGACCCTCAGTTCACCTCTGGCCGCGGTGCCGTTCGGATCGGATAGTTAGATTTGCATAACATAATACACCAGTATCTAGCTATATTCTTGATAACTGGCATCATTACCATTATTAACACCGACATGGATGGAAGGTATACCACCAACAGTGCAGAGCCCGATGACAACGTCAACAGCTACACCTACTCTCTCAGCACAGGAGGAGATTTCGACGCGTGCAACATCTTCCGCAGAGCAGACCTCGAAGGCTTCAGAATTTAACATTTCAGCGGTGTTACAATGGTTGTCAACAGTGTCAGTGACATTGATAAAGGAAGCAGCATCCAACGGTATTCCATAACCCAACTGTATGTAGTGTGACAAGATCATAAACTTTAAATTATGTGATTATGTAACTCACAATTGTATTAATAACTCTGAACGTATTAAATATCAGTGCAACATGTGTTGTGGTTGGTATATGTCTAGTACAAACCAGTTGAAGCTAAGAATTAGTAATTTCACGCCTATGCAAGCCTAAATGTTTATAAGATTGCTTGCTTTCACAAGTGTTCCTGTAGTAGAATAGAAATTAAGTAATAGAAATTATGTTTTTAAAAGAAGTTGTGATGTTTTATTTCTCGAACCTGTCACTTTATGGTATTTTTACATAAAATAAATATTTTGTTTCGCCCAGGGATTGAACGAAGGTCAGGAAGTGATCGAATCAATCAGTATTTAATAAGCTATTTTTTTGATGAATTTTGAACTTTTTCCCGAATTTCTAGCTAAGTAATTACACAATTCCAAGATAATGCCCAAATTTCAAAATGGCGGGCGCCTTGGTATAAATAAATGATAAATGCACTATAGCGGGTAAAACGTAAACAAATATGATGGTAATGCATTCTATCAGACAAGTACACACACAAAATGGCATCCTCAAGCCGATGAAAACAATATGGTGGCAATGTCCTCTAGCAGGTGATATATGTTAACTATCGTTCCTGATAGCGAGTACTGAACAAAAAATGGCGGATCTAAGATGGTCATCAAGGTCAAGGTCAAAGGCCAAGGTTAAAGTTCAAGGTCAATTCAAAGTTCAATGTCAAGGTCAAAGTTCAAGGTCAAAGTACAATGTAAAGTACAAGATCAAGGTCATAGTTCAATGTTAAGGTCAAGGGTCAAGGTTAAAGTTTAAGGTCACAGTCAAAGTTCAAGGTCGTAGGTGAAATTTCAAGTTCAAGTTCAAAGTTCAAGGTCAAATTCAAAGTCCAATGTCAACAGTCGAATTCAAAGGTGTGGTGAACAATCAATTACACTAATATGGCGTCAGCGCACTCTACCAGACGTAAACAAGATCTGAGCCTCTGGCGGACGAATACAAGATGGCCAACTTGACGTCATACCAGCAACGATATATACCGTAGTATTGGTGGAGGGAGGTTAGTCTGTAGGTGGCTTCCGTGAAGGAAGGATGTCTTTTTATTTGCTCTTACCAGTTTCGAACAAAGGACTGGAATCGATCTAATCAATCAGTATAGATATTAATAGGTTATTTGTTTAATGAATTTTGAACTTATTTTCATTAAAATCGGATAATAAATAAATATTTTATAGATAGTGTCCGTAACGATAATTTATACATTGGTGACATCATTCAAAATGTCGGGTGTGGTGTAAGACGTTTTTATTACTTTTTATTGAGATTTTTAAAAAATATATTAATAAATTACTGGTTTACTCTCGCCGGGAATCGAACCGAGGACCGAAATCGTTTAAGTAACTTAACATTAGAAGTAGGCTATTTTTAAAATAATATTTGATTTTTTTTTTTTAAAGTTCTAGCATTAACATTACGGATTTTCAAGATGGCAGCCGTAACAAAACATTCAACATTTATAGAATCCAATATGGTGGGTGTAAATAAAATTGTAACGATGACAATATACTCAACCAAGATGGCGGGGCATATCGAAACATGCAACATTTATATAATCGAAGGTGGCGACCGTACCGATATGTGTAACGGTGGTTTTTAAGTAATATTTTATTAAATATTAATTAATTTTTTTATAAATTTTAAATTTTATTTACTAAAATTGGATAATAATGACTGATTTTCAAGATGGCGGACATGACGTCATACTAGTTGACGATATTTATACCTTAGCATAAGTGGTGAGAGGTCAGTCTGTCGGCGGCTTCCATGGAGGAAGGACCAGTCGTAATTTTTTTATGTTTGACCTCGCCTGATTAGAACCAAGGACTCCGAGCTCTATGGCGTAAGTTTATGTTTTTAAAATATTTTAATTGAAGTTTTATTAACAGAATGTTTTTAGAATTTTTTGAATTTTTTTTCAGTGGTGGATTTACAAATTTTCAAGGTATAGGCTGTGAAGATTTTGCCGCGCTTGCCTCTACAATTTTCATGTCCCATATTATTTTTACAATCCAACAAATTCATTGAAATTGCACGTAAAACAATAAAATTGTTGGGTATATTTTTGAGTTAATCAAAGCTCAATCGCAGAGGCCGATTACTGGTTGGGGGACGGCGAACTAGCTGTTTTACTCTAGAATATGGAAGTTTGCTACACGGATTCACGGAACGTACAATGACAAAGGAGAGGGAAAAGTCATCGGCAAAATTTGTTGCAGACGTCTATCTGTAAAACATCAGAAAACAGAAAACCATCATGCAAAAATCTTTTTGATTTCTATGAGGTAGCAAAAAAAATCGGTCCCAAAATTTGCCGCCCCAAAAATCTTCCGCCCTAGGCTGGCCTACTCAGCCTGCTGGTAAATCCGCCACTGATTTTTTAAAATTAAAATCGGATAATAAATATAGATTTTCAAGATGGTGGCCGTAACGGAAATTTCATCGGTGACATCATAATCCAAGATGATGGTCATGGCATCCTAATTCCTATAAACGGCTTATCGGAGGCTGTAGACATAGATGCTTAAGCCGTTATTAGGAATTTGTGTTCTTTATAAGGCAAAATGACTTTTAAGGTTTTTCGAAATCCTTATTTTCGAATTGTCGAATTTTTCGATATTTTTTGGGAAAAATTTTTTTTTAAAAAAGGACATTTTGGCGAATTTGGGCGAATTTTGTGTAAATTTTAGGAAATTTTGACCAGTTTTGGCAAATTTTGAAGGTATAAGTTAAGGTCAAGGTCGAGGTCATACAAGATGGCCACCGTGATGTCACAATCCTAGATGGCGGTCGGCACCAGGCACTTCAAACAAAACCCGTGTCCCAGGACATATATTCGTTTATTACTCTCAGTATTTACCTCCAGCTTAATTTGTTTAGATTGATGATTTACAACTGTTTAAAATAATGTACTTCCATTTCACTGTCTTTGTCGTTTCGGAAAATGGCAAATTCGTAATATGTAATTAATTGTTTAAGTAATTCGTGCTCAAATTTTTACATCCAGCTTTCTTGCTGTGGAGATATGATATTTGTATGATAAAACAAAACTTTTCCGTTTTTCACCCCTTAAATTTCGACTTCCATAAAAAAGAAAAACAATCTTATGTGTATTTGCTTGTTGTTCATACTTAATTTCTAACAGTTAGATCTAGTATATTTGGAAGTATACATTTTTTTTAAAACGAAACCTTCCCCCTTTACACCCCTTAGGGGCGGAATCTTGCAGAGTGGTTTATAATTTTTATTATTCTTACCAAATAATTTATTTCGATTTAATTAGTTTCGGGAAAAACGATTTATTAAAATAAATCGGAATTGTACCCTTACAAACGAATTTCTACAAATTAATAAACTACAATACCTAACTTTACAAGAAAGTTGTTCTTCATAGTTTCTTACTTCTAGTTATTATTTAAACAGATTTTTTGTTTTGTTTTATAGCCATACCTACCCTTTTACACCCCTTAGGTATTGCATTTCGCAAATTTAAAAAAAAAAATGTGGTTGTAGTTTTAGTATGTTTATTATGGGTACCTAATATCTAGTCTAATGCTGGATAAGATTCATAGATATCATATTTTACTTCAAATTATATTTACCCCAATTTATCCCTTTGGGGTAGAACTTCGTAAAATCGTAAAGTTGAGGTTAGTAGTTTTAGTATGTTTATTTTTGGTACCCAAATTTTTTTTAAAAATTTAGATTAGCTTCGGAGATATAATTAATTATTTGAAAAAAATTATTACTCCTTCGTCACCACTTAGGGGTAATTTCGCTAAATGGTAGAATTGTGATTAGTTCTTTGGTATGTTTATTATTTATTCCCAGTATAGTTTATTATACTTCATTAGCTTCGAAGATATAATTAATTATCTTCAAACCATATTTTATATCAATAAAATATATATAAACAAGTAATTAATTTAGTTCAATACTTTTTAAATAAAAAACAACAAAATTCGTTAAGTATTTTAGAGTGATGCCGGAACAAACAGGAAAACCGAAAGGCAAAATGTTTTTAAAGTTTCTATTTGATTATAGTAAATTAAGTAGTCGTTTATAATATATTTTTTAAATTTCATCTAATGTACACATGTACTTTTTACTTTGGACAGTTTAATTATTATAATTATAGATTTATATAATATAAAATTTTGCAAAGTAATTTTTTGAATCCTTTTGACGCATATTTGTGCAAATAACAAAATTTATAGACAAGTATTTATTTTATGAAAACGATAAAATAAAGTGTGAGCGAGTCTTTCAGGACCGTCAATGATGTGTTAACATCTGACGTCAGTTATGAGCAAACTCATGTGTTCTCATGTTGTTCATGTAGCAAAAAAAAACGTATAATCGGAAACTCAGAAACGAAAGTTTACGTAGAATTGTTCAAAATAATGCCGTTCGTGATAAATAAACATTTTAAAACAGTAATTTTTTAAATACTAATATTTCTGAATGCGAATTACACACATACTTTATGCACCTACCACTATAATTCGCTGCATAAATCGTAAATTAGCAGCACGAAACAACCGGGAATTTCAAACTATTAGAAACGGCTCTGATAAATCCCCGGTTTTAGACCTGATTTTCAAGAATTTATTGTATTAAATTACTGCCCATCTTGTTAAAATTCACTTTACATTTTCCTTACACATTCTAATTTATACTTTCATAGAATTACTAAAATATTAACCTGAAACATTGTAAAACACATATCATAATACTTATAATATGTTTATATGTTTCTTTTTGCCTAAACGATTGAAATCAATATGACAATACTTCATACGAACAAACTTTAAACTTGTTTAGCTGATTCAAAATTATTTTTATTATTTCATGATATAATTTTACCAAAAATGGTTTTAATATTTTGTACCAGTGACGGAATTCAACCACCCTCCTTGAGGTTAGCAACAGCGTGCTCTACGGTGTGCTATTTAAACTCTTAGTAATTTTGAAGGAGGTTATGTATTATAATTTTAATTGTAATGCCAGCTTTATTAGGTATTATAACACTTTTGATTACTTTTTACTGTGACTTTTTTAGTTTGCCAAATATATTACCGAGTAGTTTTCGTATACCGAGAGCTAGGATCAGTAATTAAGTGATTTGGCTTTAGCTTCTAAATAAAGATATAATGGACAATTGTCCAGGGCATTATAATGATTTATATGAGCATATTACTCTAGCTTCACTCCTGCGTAGAGGTGTCGATGTTTGATTATCATAAAATGCGAACATTTGGCACGAGGAATTGAAGAAGATAGGGGCTGTTGCAAAGATCAAGGTTCGAGAGGTACCTACTCGTAATACTGGTTTTCATACGAGAATGTAGTTGTGTGAGCTGCTTCGCACGAAGATGATTATAATAGACACCCTTGTTATTATTACCTATTATTGTCAAAATTACTAACGTAAGCTAATTAAGCACAGACAAGCAAATTCACGCTATTATTTGGAGAGAGTCCAGAATGAATTCCATAACACACTTTAACTACGTTATAATTGGATTATATGTAGTTTTCACATGCCCTGGAGAACAAGAATCCAATAAAAACATTACAAAATTCTAATTAGACAATCACATGTAATCATGCTGGAAGAGTAACCAATGGAAAGTTGACGAGCTTTTTGAGTGCATTTGAGTAGAGCTCCTCCTGGCGCCGGGGAATAAGGCGCGTTTGACAGGTTTCTGCTAATAAGTTGTCTTTATCAAAATTGAAGTCACGATGTATGTATTGTATTATTCTGGAGGCTGTAAATTGACCCATAATTACTTTTGCTTGCAGATATCGCCTGATATGCGGAGCAGCCCCACGAGGATACGTTCCAAAGGTGAGGAAGTGTGACGCCATTTTGAATTATAGATTATATTTAAACATGTTACCGCCATAATCTTAATTTATCAAGTAGTTTTATATATTTAAGAAAACTAGCAAACTTTAGATGGCTAGGATTAGTTACAGAAAAAAATTTCCATTTTCATTGAATGGTTTTTGCAATGAGGAAGACTGATTTAAGATGTAGTTTTTAACATACGCCATTCTGATTCCGGTGTATGTCATAAGAAACCTAAATAACAGATAAAAACAATAGAAAAAATTTAAAACATAGCACAGAAAGTTCCGTGGAAGGAATTAGCCAAATAATTATTACAGCACAAGCGGACAAAGTCGTATAACAACGACGATACAATAGCAAATAGAACAGTAAAGAAAGGAAAAAACGACATTGGACAACACAACAACAAACAGAAGAACTCAAAAATGATACTTAACAGATAAAATGTACAACACGACGACAACACAATGGCACACGTGAACCCAGCGATGTGACGACAATATATTCTGGACACCACCGCAATGACGACCGACAGCACAGACGAACACCGTACGCTTCCCAAGACAACAGTTGCGACGTTTCGGGAACTGATATCTGTTCCGTCCTCAGGCACAAACTGAGAGATAGAGGACACGCCGCGGACCCATCGTATTACCATCCCGGACAGCTAGTGTGTGCGAGGCCTAGTGCATTGTCATTCAGGTGCACCCCACACTTCTGTAGAAGCACTTGGATCAACAGGCGGGGCGCGTGTCTTGTGGGAAGCTCCCCACGTCATGTTGGCTAATTAGCTTGATGTGGTGTCGTGTTGGTGAGCTTTAGAGGCTTGAAATTTCAAAACACCTATTTAAACTCGGGTGTGTCGTGTAGTGTAAAGCTGCGCGATCCACTCCAACGAGACACTTAGGACACATGCACGGCTAGCTAGCATGTAGGTAGCATGTCACAGGTGACTTACGTAAACGACACTCACGGAGGCATATCATAGTAAAGTCGTGTTTGTGTGAAAAAAAAAGTATATAATAGCCGGTCCGGGCACTGGCTTTTGACAGTGGAGCATGAGGAGCCGCTAGCCGATATCCGTCATCTTGGATTGTGACGTCACAGTGACCATCTTGGATGATATTGACATTGACCTTTGAACTTAACGACCCCAATAACCATCTTGGATACGCCACTTTAAATTCCCCTATTTTGTTTTCAAGAACATTCTGCCATTTTGAATTATGGTGTAATGGTTGCAATTTTCTTTAATCCCACCATCTTGAAAACCCGTTATTATTATCAGAAAAATTTGCAAATTTAAAATAAATAAAAATTTGATTAATCAAATCCTAATCAAATTTTAATTAAGAACGTACTTATGAGCTTGTAGTCCTCGGTTGGAACCCGGTAAGAGAAAAAATATAATGGTGACTGATATTTCCTCCACGGAAGTCACCGGCCGACTGACCTCCCACAATAAAGCGAATGTATAAATATTGTCAGCTAATAATACGTAATGTCCGCCATTATGTTTTCGTCTGCTAGAGGCCAACATCTTGTTTTCAATTGCTAGAGTGCACTGCTGCCATGCAGTTTAATTTTTACTCACTAGAGTGCAGTAATCATTTATTACTGTGCTGCCTGCCGTCTTGAAATTTTGCCATTTTGGAAATTCATGATTATTTAGCTATAAATTAAAGAGAAAATTCATTTTAAAAATGGACAATTAATATACTGATTGATTCGATCGATTCCTGTCCTTGGTTCGATAATTGAACAATATATATAGGTGTATATATAGTAAATATATGAAATTTATTTTAATCAGGCCATGTTCAATTTCACGCCAAAATACCATTCGTCACCGAACCATGTCAACACGAGCTAGTCGTTTGGCTAGTTTCATTCCTGGACCACCGAATCTGTAGCCTAGAATGTGTAGCTCCAAAGGCAGATCGTTTATCAGCGAGTTTACAATTCTGCACCCGTGTGTTTTGTTCTTACCTCTTTGAGTAATTTCGTGCAATTGAGCTAAAAGTATAAATGTGATTGCTTTTATACAATTTCGCCATTGCAATGCAAGTCGTCAAACAAGAAGTGTGTTGGCCTGTGCGCATAACGCGATGAAGAAGCCAGTGCACGCGAATCACGGCACGGCTCGTATTACCTTCTACTATACAGTGCATAATGGCAGGCATGTCCACTGCGGCAAAAACGCGTATTCTACTGAGTTTGTTGGAAGAACCAAACGGCCTTAGGTTCGAAAATGTGTGCCTCTGTTCCAAGTCTCTGCAACAACTGAAGTACCAGCGCCTGGCCACGATTCCACTATCGATGGATGGTCTGGAGTATTTCCCATTTAGTAATAATGTAAATGAGGTTTCTCCAAGTGAAGTAAAAGCCAATTCTGTGTTTGTTTTAGAATAATTCGTGTGTGGGAAGCAAGGAATAATACAAGAGTACTTTTCCATGGACTGAAAAGCCAAAGTAGATTGCATTTTCTTGTGTCAGACGTATGCTCATATACCGAAACATCTCCTACGAGACAATGCGAACATCATAGTACTTTTCTGCATGGATAGAACTTAATTTACGTTATATTTATTTTATTTTATTTATTTATTTTATTACATCTCTCTCATACAATTGGGGTATAGAGAACGTCAATAATTGCACGTATTAATTATAACAGAGATTACAAATAGATAAAAACATATACGACATATTAACAAATCATAATCACGATACAAACATGATACAAAAAAGATAATATATCACCATATCGAATAACAACTACCTATATAAATTATAAATGTTTTTTAAAAGAACTACATTGATATTGTAAAAACAATTCTTATGTAATAATTTCTTTACATTAGCCTTAAATTTCTTTTTATCTAGGCAGCTTAATACTTTATATTGGTTGTGCTGATCACGTTAACACCGACATGACTTTCCTGAATTCAAAAACATGTGCTTCTGGTGCTGGATAAACGAGCGTGGATTCCTAGTAATGGTCATGGACTGGCCTCTATATAAGGGCAGATACAGCAGGGGCGTAGCCAGGGGGGGGGGGGGTCAGGGGTTCAACCCCCCCCCCCCCTTATCTCCAAATCTTTAATTAATTTCTTATTCATCACTCAAACAAATTTCATATTAAAATTAATAAAATTTTTACCATTACAATATTTAAATTGAAGTACCGAAAACTGCTAAAATAGCACTATTTTACACCTTAAAATCCGAATTTTCCCGGGGGAGGAACCCCGGACCCCCCGCTTTAATACGGGGAGGGGCCATGCTTCTTAACACCCCCCATACACAAATCCTGGCTACGCCACTGAGGTACAGATAAGATTTCGATCAGTTTATCGTCAAAAATGTGTCAGAGCATTTCGAAATTTGTCGTAGCAGTTATGTAACCGACCTCTATACTGTTTTTCAGTCTCACGACATTAATATCTGCAAAAACATTTCGCTACTTGGTCAAAATTTAGAATTTGTGAATAACTAATTAGTAGAGTACCTGTTAGCCATCCACCAGCGAGTGGAGGCCTCGGATTGTCGAATTAGCCACATTATAGAAGTATCCAACGCACAAAGACGCGACGATTTGAGGACTTTATAAAGTATCCTGAATACATTTCTTACTCACTTGACAACAAAAAACAGAATTTGGTAACCACAAGAAAGAAGTTTTTGAGGACAGATGAAAAAGTATAAATGAAAGTCTTGCAATTTTTTCAGCCAGTAAAATGTCGGACTTGGCAAATGACCTTCATCGTACTATACAGTCAGTTCGCGAAAAATAAATACTTGCTAGAAGCAAGCATGTGATATGGAAAACGAAGATATATGTAAACCAATTAGGCCTACTAGTCATTTAGATAAAGTAAAAAAAATAATAGTTTAAAAAACCAAAAAAACACGTTTTTATATAAAATCCAACTAAAAATAGAAAATAAATTTTAATAAATTTGAATTTAAAATAGTGTAAAATAAAAATAATATTGTAAAAAAAGCGTGAGGTGCATGGTGTCAATAGTTATAATTATATTATTGACAGATATGAGTAGAACGATTATCATTTTAATAATATCTTAAAAAGCACCTAACGCTTTTTTTTAAATATTTTTTTTTAATTTTACATTATTTTTAATTCAAATTTATAAAAATTTATTTTCTATTTTTTGTTGGATTTTCTATAAAAGCGAGTTTTTTAAATATTTTAAACTATTATTTTTTTTTAATTTTTATTTTGGTTTATTTATAAAATAGTGTTTTTTTCTTATTTTTTTAAACTGTTATTTGTTCCAATCTACTATTATTTCCGTAATAAATTTAAGTAACTGTAATTATTTTCCAAATTATTAATGTGTACAGCTGTATTGATAGTCAAATCTCGATTTTAGAAGCCATTGAAAGATTTTAACGTTATCAAAATAGACATTGAGACTTAATGGTTTAATGTTATTGACGAACAAGTGATATCAACCAGTCTTACATACTGTACGAAATTAATGCTGTGAAGCAGGAAAGGATGGGAGTTACGAATTAATTATTACGTGAAGCGTTCCACATTTACGTAACAGGAATTTTGGTTAAGGATAAGGATTGAGAAAGGATAAGGAAAGGACCTTCTCAAAGAGAGTGTCTAGAATATGTGAGAAAAATTCGGATAGCCCGGACTGGGATTCGAACCCAGAGCCTTCCGCTCTACCATCGGGCGCTCGATGTACGATAAATATGGAACGAAGTGCCCCACGCTTTTTACAAAATAATACTAGTATTTTTCATGCATTATTGTTTTAAGCTTATTTTAAAAATAATTTTTCACTTTTTAGTTTGATGTGCTTTAAAAGCGTGTTTATTAGTTTTTTTAAACTATATATATTTGTTCACTTTTTAGTTTGAATAAGATTGGCGAAGTCCCAGACGAATTACAATTGGATTTACGGCACCAATCCCAAAATTGGTTGAAAAGAAAACAGTTTATTTTTTCAACCGTAAACAGGATTAGAACCCATGACCGGCGAATTCGAGGGTTGACGTAATCGAAGACCCGCGCCTTAATCCTCTCGGCTAACAAACCAACTGTCGAAGATATATTGTAATAATACTAATACCCCAAGTGCTCGAGCTGGAAAGTAGGTAGAGGTACGTATGCGCCGACTGCACCGTTGTCTCACTTGCTCTCACACAGAGGCTGGGTGAGGAAATTATTTAATCCTGTCGATCTTAATTAGGATAATGAGATAAACTTTTTAAATTAGTGTATTGTCACCGGTCCTCTATAAGTGTACGAAGTTTATATAAAGTTGGTCAAAATCGAGTGCAAAGGAGTCGGTTACAAACATACAAACAAACATACAGGTGAAGCTAATATAAAGCGTGTAATAAGGAAGAACGAACCTTCACTTGAAGGCAGATGTTGATGTCTAGATTTTTTAATTGTCCCAGGCATTTTCGGTAAGTCTAGATTTTTGAGATTTACTCTTCTTTATACGTTTTTTTTTTGTTTTTTAATTAATGTTGTTGGCCAGTTTCTCCATTGTATGTGCATTCACATTCACAGAGGATCTGATAAACACAGTTCTGACATTGAAACTTATCTGTGGTTTGTTTTTCTCAGAAGATCATAATTTTACCTATGGGATTTGACTTGAAAACTGTTGTTAGTCCATGCGTGTTCCCAAATTATCTTTTTTTTTTTTTTTTCAAAAGACCATGGACATAAGGAATAACCAATGTAACACTTGGTTTTTCGGCACATGGTTTTTTTTTAATGGAGAGCTTGTGGGTTGTCTCATGTTATATGCGGGTTTCTGTAGCGATGAGCGACTGCACGTGAGACTACGTCGCTCGGCGACGCGTTAAGGACCCGAGTGAAATTTTCATGAGTGCTCGACAGCCATGGTTAATTTTTAAATGCGTCCCCCGAAACTCCACCTTGTTTTTTCCGCCCCTGGCAGCTCTGCAAAGTCTCTCTAATTCTTCTGCGTGGAAGAGGGAATGTAGCCTCCCCCTTCCACCACTGCATTATCTCACCTCTGCCGACCTTTCAGAGATCAACTGAGCTTTCCACCGTCCGGAGGCATTCCAAGGATTCTGAGCCTCCTTCACTTCCACAACCTAAAAAGGAGATTTCATCCTCGGCATGTGTGCCGGAGATAAATCAATTATAGAATATACAAAAGAAAAGAATAGTAACCTTTTCGCCAACTGAAACTTTACAAAACAGGATAAAGTCTGTAATGACTAAGCTCACGTGTCTACAAATAAAATTAAACACTCCCATTGGCTGCGCTGTAGCTTCCAAAACGTCAGCTGTCCATTTGTGCAAGTTCTTTCGAGTAAAAGGCCCCATTTTTTCACCACACTTTTGATCAGTTGTTTGACATCTTAGTTCAGCGGGTTTTAAGGGGAAGAAATTGGAGCGGGAAGAGGCCATCTTGTTTTCAACAGATTTTAGCTCACACTGTAATTTTTTTTGTATTGAAACATAAATATTAGCGTAAAATCACAGATTTTTTTTTAATTTGTACATTTAAATGAAAAAAATTGTATCACTTCAAAATGGTATTCGCAGTAATACTGGGTTAGGATTTTTACACGGGAATTTATGTTTTGTGTTGTCTATGTACCTCCAATAGTTAAAGTTATTTGTAAAACGGTCCCTGAATATGTTTCTAGTATTTACTGCGCATATTAATTTATAAGCATAAAGAAACAAAATAAAGTCAAATAAATGAATATTCGCTTATTTTTTCCACCGTTTAAAAGAATGTGTTTGAATAAAACATCAGTTTAAAAAATGCAATTTTCTTAAGAAATATTAGGTGTTCTTTTTCTCGAAAAACATATTTCATTTATGGAAAAATAACCTTAGCAATTCGTTGTTCAAAGTTACATTACCTTTCTTGTAGTAATACAAACAATTTATTGGCAACTGGTTTCCAAAGGAATCAATGTTTTCTGTGAATTACAAATTTCGTCGTTTAAAATAAAAAATTCGTTTTCGTTAAGGCAAAGTATATAATTTTCCGTGTCAAGCTATACAATTAGTATGGAATTTATTTTTGGGAAAACTTACAACTGTAATAATAATGTCCATTGTCACTATGTTAAAGTTGTTCTAAATCTATTTATTTTATCTTAACAAAGGCAAATTTCCATCTTAAATGTTAAAAAATTTCATGACACATGATGAAACCAATATGACGTGTTCCGTTTCCTATCTCTCCCCCTTGTATATACGGAAGACACAGGTTACTTGTAACCTGCGTTATTCATACTATTTCCGTATTGCTTCGTAAATTTACGTATACTGGTTTTAAGTGCTTAAATAATGAACGCACAAGACTCTACTTGGAATATTAAAATAAAACACTTAAAAACTAAAACCTAAGCGAAACTACTCTCATCTTTTTCCAAATATGTTAATGTTCTTTACAACATAACGCATATTTTTAAAGTCGTGATACACAAAAGTTACAATGAAGATCTAGTTATCTGAACTACGAAATACCTTTATATAATTGAAGGTTCATTCTCCGTTTCAAATGGCGTGCATTTATTGTGATATCGGGTAGTGAACAGAAGGTATATTAAGTTTCAGATGTAGAGCAAGTTTTGCTTATTGTTGTTTGCACAACGCTTTTGAAACTTTAAAAACTAATTTTTGACAATTTTCAAACTGTATAAACTTGAATGTGAAAAAAGCATACAACTGTATTGGCAATTTTTTCCACCTTTCTTGAGAAAACGAAACGAGATATCTACTTAATTGAATTTATTTGCAATAGTTCAAAAACCCTGCAGCGAGGAAGTTCATTCTTTTGCATGTGAGTCTTTCGGGTTCCATATTAGTTCTGTCAGTTATTATCTTTGTAATATTTTTTAAGGGAACCAGATAATAAGTATTAAAAAATTCAGTATGAATGTGTGCTCTAGCTTTTCTACCTCTAGCCCAACATTTTATTATTTTAAAATTCAGTGTAAATAAAATGATAATGTGTCTGTAAGGAGTTAAGAAATTAAAAATTAATGTATATGCAGTAAATTTAAACATACCCTACTACTACTAAATATTTACTGTGTCTTATTAACAAGTTTTTTTAATGTTTTCTAAAAGTTTTTTTCGTTTGTGCACTTTTTTTTTCAGAACTGTAATTCCCCGACTTCTGCAATAGTTGCTGCCACAAAAGTTCTACACGGAACCAAAAATTATTAATAAGTACATTAGGCTCTAAACTACCGCGTGTGAAATATCAGTGTTCACGTAACATCATTTAACTGATATAAATAGGATATGCTAAAGGAATAATACGGTAGTAAAGGAAGAAATCTGACTAGATATTCATAATCTACAGACATTAGCGATTGAATTTTAAACACATTGAGTAGTATCCACGACAAGACTATACATAGTCGTAATAGGGACAATTTTTACTCCAGAGGGTTGGTTTGGATCCAGACAAGACTTCTCCAAGCCTCAATGTAGGGTTTAGTAAGTGCTTATTGGTCTTTTGGACAGTTTATTTACTTCGTAGGCTGAACAATATTTTTAGTATATTATAGGGCGAACAATACTAATTTTACACAGTAAAAGTATTTACTTTTCAATGAAAAAAACAGCTCAAATAAAAGAATGATTTTTTATTAGTTGCAGATAGCTGGATCCTCTAGAACCTACGTCTTCTTGTATTTCGGTTCTGTGTACCTCTATAGACAGAGCTAACATGGTAATAAGGTTCATTGAAGGTAGAATGATGTGTCTGCTGTAGGCATAACAAGTCCTTCAATGTTTTTTTCTTTGTTCCAATATGATTCACGAAACATATGGTAGTATAGGATAGCCGGACCGAGGACTGGCGCTGGCGCGTGGAGCCGAGAGCCGGCTCCGCCATATTGGATTGTGACGTCACGGCGGCCATCTTGGAGGAGTGTAACGGGACATAGCGTAACGGGACAAGTTTGACCTTGACCTTTGACCCTCAAAATTCGCCAAAATTGGGCAAAATTTGCCCATAATTCCTCAAAAATCGCTAAAATTTCCATTTCTGTCAAAAAAAGTTCCGCCAAAAATTCGCAAAAAATTCCTCAATTCGAAAATCAGGATTTCGAAAATCCTCAAAAGTCGTTTGCCCTAGAAAGAACCCTAATTCCTAAAACTGGCTTAAAACTCCTAAGAGATAGCCGCTTATAAGCCATTTCTAGGAATAAGGATACCATGACCGCCATCTTGGATTATGTCGTCACCGATGCATTTTTCGTTACGGCCGCCATCTTTAACTTTTTTATTTATTATCCGATTTAAACGAATTTTTTTTAAAATGTATAAAAAAATTCAAATAATAAAATTTTAATAAAATATTTATAAAAATCATACATTAACGACACGGAGTTCGGAGTCCTCGGTTCGAACCCGGTGAGGGCAAAAAAAATTAAAAATGGCGACAGGCTCCTTCCTTAATGGTGGCTGCAGGCAGACTGACTCCCACCACTTTTCTTAAAGCAGATATATCGTCACCTAGTATGACGTCATGTCCGCCATCTTGTCTTCGTTGCTGGAGACCACCATCTTGTTTTCGTCGGCGAGAGTGCGCAGACGCCATGTTAGTTTAGTTCTTATCCGCTAGAGTGCAGTAATTATTTATTACTAAGGTGCCCGCCATCTTGAAATTTGGACGCCATATTGAAAATCCGTAATTATTTAGCTAGAAATTCGGGAAAAATTTCTAAATTCGTTAAATAAATCACTCATTAATTTACATATTGATTCGATCCACTCCTGTCCATGGTTCGATACTTGATCGATGCAATAATGTTTAATTTTATGTAAAAAATAATAATTTCAATAAACCATGTTCAACATACGTAAAGAGACTCTAAATCCTCTACAACCATCATCCTATCAGACATCAAGACCAACAGATTGGTAATTCATAATTTTAATGCTAGAAATTCGGGAAAAAATCCCAAATTCATTAAATAAATTTTGTAATCCATATAATGATTGATTGGATCGACTAAGGTCCTTGGTTCGATCCCGAGCCGATACAAAACAACTTTAATTTAAAAAAATACTAAAAAAGTGTTAGGTTTGAGAAAATAAAAACACCACAAGTTCTTTTAAAAAAATTTTATTACATAAATTCAATACACTACTACAAGTACAAAAAAAAACTGACAAATTAGCAAAGCCTTTTGGATTCCTCGATTCAAACAGTCTTCTTATTGTACGGACTAAGCCTTTTACATGACTTTAAATGTCTATCCGATCCGGTCATCACCACAGCCACAGACGGACTGAAGTCCATATCACCAGGATCTCACTTATATAGACTCATCAGCCGGTACAACACAAGAGTCAAAACAATAACCATGTTCATTATACGCGCACTTAACTTTCTCGGAGCATTTTTTATAATGAAGATGTAAGCTATCAAGACGTGAAATTAGTTTTTTGCACTTATTGCACTGAAATTGTATTCTTTTAACATTACTAGAACAACTGCTTCTTTCATGTCTGCGAGCATTTGAGGTGATAGTAAATGATGCGTCACAGTATTTGCACTGACGCAATGTACGCTCTTCATTAGTTGAAGAATCCATTGCTGATGATGAAACTTCGGATGATGGTGGAACAGCACATATCGAAGTCTCCTCCAGTGTTGTCAGAGGCGTTGCCAACGGGATCTGCTCCAACATCGTCGGCGCTGGCGTCATGGTTCCCGTAGTCGATGGTACATCCTCCATCGAGTTCGACGTTAAAGTCGGTAAAGATGCCATCGAAGTCTCAAGAACAGGCAATTACACGACTTATGCACCAGAAGAAACAAACTAGGTGATCCGTACACCGTCGATGGCAGTAACAAACTGAGCGTCCTGCTGTCTAGGACTCGCTTATATACATGCACCGGATGGAATAATACGCTAGTCAAATCAAGAACAATTTATTATAATACTAGAGTCAAAACAACATTAAAAAAATAGAAGCACCATCAACAAAAAAAAGGCAGCACATTTGGAAGCACCGACAACGAAAAAGGCAGCACCATCATCGAAAAGGCCGCACATTTGTCATTGGCTCCAATATTCATTGGCTCCAATATTCATTGGTTCCATCAGTCTAGTGACTCCAACAGTCATTGACACCAACAGCCTTTTTCTTCATCAGCTCCAATGATATTTGGCTAGAATGCTACGAGTCTAAGAGACTATGAGGCTACAATTCTACGAGTGTACAGGACTCCTCCAACTACCTTCAAGTGTATAAAGCTCCAAATGCTCCAACAGCTCCAACACGCAATGTACGCAATGTACGCGCAATACACACAGTACACACAGTAAACGGAACGTACACACAGTACACACAGGAAACGGAACGTACACACAGTACACACAGGAAACGGAACGTACACACAGTACACACAGGAAACGGAACGTACACACAGTACACACAGGAAACGGAACGTACACACAGTACACGCAGGAAACGGAACGTACACACAGTACACACAGGAAACGAAACGTACACACAGTACACACAGGAAACAGAACGTACACACAGGAAACGGAACGTACACACAATGACTACACTTCGTTCGCGCAGTATAAGCATTTAATGAGAACGAAGCACGTTTGGACGGAAATTCTATAAAACGAAAGCTCATTTAACGAAAAGGAGGCGCATTCTCTCGTTCATTCAACTTGGTAGGATGCAATCGTCAATGATAAGTTAGGATATAATCTCTCCAACAGTCTATGAATCCAACAGTCATTGGCTCCAACAGTCATTGCCTCCAACAGCTCCAAATGGCTCCAACAGCTCCAAATGGATCCAAATGCTCCAAACGACCTCCAAATGCTTGACAGCTCCAAATGGCTCCAAATGCTCCAAACGGCCTCCAAATGGCTCCAACAGCCTCCAAATGCTTAACACATCTCCAAATGGCTCCAAATGCTCCAAACGGCCTCCAAATGCTTGACAGCTCCAAATGTCTCCAGCAGCTCCAAATGCTCCAAATGGCTCCAACAGCTCCAACAGCTCCAAATGGCTCCAACAGCTCAAAATGCTCCAAACGGTCTCCAAATGGCTCTAACAGCTCCAACAGCCTCCAAATGCTTAACTCAGCTCCAAATGGCTCCAAATGTTCCAAACGGCCTTCAAATGCTTGACAGCTCCAAATGCTCCAAATGGCTCCAACAGCTCCAAAAGGCTCCAAATGCTTCAAAAGACTCCAAATGCTCCAACAGCTCCAAATGGCTCCATCAGCTCCAACAGCTCCAAAAAAAAGTCTCCAAATGCTCCAACAGCCTCCAAATGCTTAACACAGCGCCAGATGCTTCAAAAGGCTCCAATTATCGCATCTGTCTTCGTCGGCATTTTCTCTTTTGCTCCCACTGCTCCAACAGCATTATGTTATATGATTCCATGGATACTTTGTTACGTAGCTCATTGATGAGCAAAGATAGAGTTCTAGTACAAGCCAGAATTTTATGTATTTTTTTTTTTTTTTTTTAAATTTTTTATTAATTTATTTTTTATTTTTTTTTCCCTCTAATTTTATGATATCAAGAAAACGTGTGGTGGTTTTCTCCGTGTGCTCCCGATTATTCTTGTCATTACGTTTTCTCCGTGTGCTCCTGATTATTCTTGTTAATGATTTGATGGTTTTCTCCAAGTGCTTCTGGTTATTCCTGGCTAGACATCTAATGATTTTCTCTGAGTGCTGCTGATTATTTGTGTGAAATCGATCTCTGCATGAAGGATATTTACCTAATGAGTCATGTCATTTTATTCAGAGCTACATTTAATTAGTGAATTTCTGCTAATAAATTGACACTTGCAATAATTTTACCAGGTGTAATTAAAGAAATAAACAACCATTACTCAGTCAAATAATATGCCATGAGACATCAGCGAAGCATTAACATGTAAGACGAACTTCCTTCTCCTTGGTGTCTAGCGAAGCCCTCCTTCTTTTGCGATCGTTAGTGAGCATCCCGCATCCCACATAAAATAACTAATTAATATTTACCTGCAAGCAACACGTGGCTACATCTGTTGATGACAGTCAGAACTACTTACATCAATTTGCTTTGCATTAGATAACCTAACTCTCACCACTGAGTGGTGCTATTGTAATCAGTTAGAGTCATGTAGTCTCGTAGCCATGTAGCCTCGTGTCCTGGAAGCTTCGTAAACATGATGCATTGGAACCTCGTAGGCCTGTAGCTACGTAACAAAGTATCCATGGAATCATATAACATAATGCTGTTGGAGCAGTGGGAGCAAAAGAGAAAATGCCGACGAAGACAGATGCGATAATTGGAGCCTTTTGAAGCATCTGGCGCTGTGTTAAGCATTTGGAGGCTGTTGGAGCATTTGGAGACTTTTTTTTGGAGCTGTTGGAGCTGATGGAGCCATTTGGAGCTGTTGGAGCATTTGGAGTCTTTTGAAGCATTTGGAGCCTTTTGGAGCTGTTGGAGCCATTTGGAGCATTTGGAGCTGTCAAGCATTTGAAGGCCGTTTGGAACATTTGGAGCCATTTGGAGCTGAGTTAAGCATTTGGAGGCTGTTGGAGCTGTTAGAGCCATTTGGAGACCGTTTGGAGCATTTTGAGCTGTTGGAGCCATTTGGAGCTGTTGGAGCTGTTGGAGCCATTTGGAGCATTTGGAGCTGCTGGAGACATTTGGAGCTGTCAAGCATTTGGAGGCCGTTTGGAGCATTTGGAGCCAATTAGAGATGTGTTAAGCATTTGGAGGCTGTTGGAGCCATTTGGAGGCCGTTTGGAGCATTTGGAGCCATTTGGAGCTGTCAAGCATTTGGAGGTCGTTTGGAGCATTTGGATCCATTTGGAGCTGTTGGAGCCATTTGGAGCTGTTGGAGGCAATGACTGTTGGAGCCAATGACTGTTGGATTCATAGACTGTTGGAGAGATTATATCCTAACTTATCATTGACGATTGCATCCTACCAAGTTGAATGAACGAGAGAATGCGCCTCCTTTTCGTTAAATGAGCTTTCGTTTTATAGAATTTCCGTCCAAACGTGCTTCGTTCTCATTAAATGCTTATACTGCGCGAACGAAGTGTAGTCATTGTGTGTACGTTCCGTTTCCTGTGTGTACGTTCTGTTTCCTGTGTGTACTGTGTGTACGTTTCGTTTCCTGTGTGTACTGTGTGTACGTTCCTTTTACTGTGTGTACTGTGTGTACGTTCCGTTTCCTGTGTGTACTGTGTGTACGTTCCGTTTCCTGTGTGTGTACTGTGTGTATTGTGCGTACATTGCGTACATTGCGTGTTGGAGCTGTTGGAGCATTTGGAGCTTTATACACTTGAAGGTAGTTGGAGGAGTCCTGTACACTCGTAGAATTGTAGCCTCATAGTCTCTTAGACTCGTAGCATTCTAGCCAAATATCATTGGAGCTGATGAAGAAAAAGGCTGTTGGTGTCAATGACTGTTGGAGTCACTAGACTGATGGAACCAATGAATATTGGAGCCAATGAATATTGGAGCCAATGACAAATGTGCGGCCTTTTCGATGATGGTGCTGCCTTTTTCGTTGTCGGTGCTTCCAAATGTGCTGCCTTTTTTTTGTTGATGGTGCTTCTATTTTTTTAATGTTGTTTTGACTCTAGTATTATAATAAATTGTTCTTGATTTGACTAGCGTATTATTCCATCCGGTGCATGTATATAAGCGAGTCCTAGACAGCAGGACGCTCAGTTTGTTACTGCCGTCGACGGTGTACGGATCACCTAGTTTGTTTCTTCTGGTGCATAAGTCGTGTAATTGCCTGTTCTTGAGACTTCGATGGCATCTTTACCGACTTTAACGTCGAACTCGATGGAGGATGTACCATCGACTACGGGAACCATGACGCCAGCGCCGACGATGTTGGAGCAGATCCCGTTGGCAACGCCTCTGACAACACTGGAGGAGACTTCGATATGTGCTGTTCCACCATCATCCGAAGTTTCATCATCAGCAATGGATTCTTCAACTAATGAAGAGCGTACATTGCGTCAGTGCAAATACTGTGACGCATCATTTACTATCACCTCAAATGCTCGCAGACATGAAAGAAGCAGTTGTTCTAGTAATGTTAAAAGAATACAATTTCAGTGCAATAAGTGCAAAAAACTAATTTCACGTCTTGATAGCTTACATCTTCATTATAAAAAATGCTCCGAGAAAGTTAAGTGCGCGTATAATGAACATGGTTATTGTTTTGACTCTTGTGTTGTACCGGCTGATGAGTCTATATAAGTGAGATCCTGGTGATATGGACTTCAGTCCGTCTGTGGCTGTGGTGATGACCGGATCGGATAGACATTTAAAGTCATGTAAAAGGCTTAGTCCGTACAATAAGAAGACTGTTTGAATCGAGGAATCCAAAAGGCTTTGCTAATTTGTCAGTGTTTTTTTGTACTTGTAGTAGTGTATTGAATTTATGTAATAAAATTTTTTTAAAAGAACTTGTGGTGTTTTTATTTTCTCAAACCTAACACTTTTTTAGTATTTTTTTTAACTAAAGTTGTTTTGTATCGGCTAGGGATCGAACCAAGGACCTTAGTCGATCCAATCAATCATTATATGGATTACAAAATTTATTTAATGAATTTGGGACTTTTTCCCGAATTTCTAGCATTAAAATTATGAATTACCAATCTGTTGGTCTTGATGTCTGATAGGATGATGGTTGTAGAGGATTTAGAGTCTCTTTACGTATGTTGAACATGGTTTATTGAAATTATTATTTTTTACATAATATTAAACATTATTGCATCGATCAAGTATCGAACCATGGACAAGAGTGGATCGAATCAATATGTAAATTAATGAGTGATTTATTTAACGAATTTAGAAATTTTTCCCGAATTTCTAGCTAAATAATTACGGATTTTCAATATGGCGTCCAAATTTCAAGATGGCGGGCACCTTAGTAATAAATGATTACTGCACTCTAGCGGATAAGAACTAAACTAACATGGCGTCTGCGCACTCTCGCCGACGAAAACAAGATGGTGGTCTCCAGCAACGAAGACAAGATGGCGGACATGACGTCATACTAGGTGACGATATATCTGCTTTAAGAAAAGTGGTGGGAGTCAGTCTGCCTGCAGCCACCATTAAGGAAGGAGCCTGTCGCCATTTTTAATTTTTTTTGCCCTCACCGGGTTCGAACCGAGGACTCCGAACTCCGTGTCGTTAATGTATGATTTTTATAAATATTTTATTAAAATTTTATTATTTGAATTTTTTTATACATTTAAAAAAAAAATTCGTTTAAATCGGATAATAAATAAAAAAGTTAAAGATGGCGGCCGTAACGAAAAATGCATCGGTGACGACATAATCCAAGATGGCGGTCATGGTATCCTTATTCCTAGAAATGGCTTATAAGCGGCTATCTCTTAGGAGTTTTAAGCCAGTTTTAGGAATTAGGGTTCTTTCTAGGGCAAACGACTTTTGAGGATTTTCGAAATCCTGATTTTCGAATTGAGGAATTTTTTGCGAATTTTTGGCGGAACTTTTTTTCACAGAAATGGAAATTTTAGCGATTTTTGAGGAATTATGGGCAAATTTTGCCCAATTTTGGCGAATTTTGAGGGTCAAAGGTCAAGGTCAAACTTGTCCCGTTATGCTATGTCCCGTTACACTCCTCCAAGATGGCCGCCGTGACGTCACAATCCAATATGGCGGAGCCGGCTCTCGGCTCCACGCGCCAGCGCCAGTCCTCGGTCCGGCTATCCTATACTACTTATGGTTAAAGTAAACTAACTCAATATTTGTAAATTGACGAAGATCTCTGGATAATTTGTAACCAGAACTTTAAGTAAGTTTACAGTGGACATCTTTTAGAGTACATATGCTTGTGACTGCGCCTGTATAAGTAGAAGAGTTGAAGTGTATATACAAAGGCAAAAAGTTCCTCTTTCCTGCGGGGGTTTGGAGGGAGGTTCAATGTTAGACAACCTTGGATTCGCCGCCGCATTAATGTATTCTCAAATATTGTGGATTATCCTTTCTGCTCCTTCTTCACCGCCTCTGGCCGAGACATGTCTGCTCGGAGTAAGAACCACGCATCGTCCAAATGTCCTTCTGAAACAGCTATTAAGTATTTGTTCAGAAAAATATCATTCGAATTCGTTCGAACAATGATCCTTAGCAGTACTTTTGAACTGTGCGAGACGTGTTGTTTGGTAAACACATGGTGGTCCAATGATCACACTGCCACTGCCTGGATTAGCAAGGAGGAGTATCTTATTTATCATTAATGGATCCACTGCCACAATGAAAATTTTAAAATTCTTATCGATAGCGCGGACTTCATTAATAGCTTTGTCACATTTTGTAGACAATATGATATGCTCCTCTATAATCATCAACATACTTTAGCCGCATTTTGTTTTCCAAATTTTAACACATTACTTCAATGTACGAGTATGTTATACCCACTCAACGAATGTCCATTATACAAATGTCGTGTGTAACTTTGTAAGTACCACAATTAAAATTCTTTTGAATTTTGGAACAAAAACAGTTCTACAAAATTCCCTCAAACTTACAAATCAAATTAAAATTTGAAATCTAATCTTAGTTATTAAAAAAATACTTTTCACCACACAGGATTTTGATAACACAAGAAGCAGATATAGATGAATTATAGGACATCCGAGAGGCGGGTCCTGGGGGTCTCCAGTTCCTGAGGTAACTCCCTGTGTGAGCAGACCTGGGACAGTGTCCCTCTGACTGACGGGTCAACATGCTGGAGAAGCTCCTAGTGCCATGAAAAATCCAGGCAGTAGTGCGGCTCGGCCAATATTTCCAATACAAAGGATACATATTTCATAGCATAACATATTTTTAATCCAATATGGCGTATTTCTGTTCCTATCTCGCCCACTAAATTCTACAGCAAAAGTTTTCTTATTTATTTTAAGTATTTGTTCGCCCTGTTCACAATAACATGGAACTCAGGAGTGGGAACCCATTGCATTTTGTGGAAAGATCCAGCTGTTGACCAAGAAGACCTCTTAATTGATTTGAGGTGCACTCCGACCAATTGTCACAGGCCTAGTCACCAGCAGGCACTAGTCAAGTGAGGAGGAATTTCACAATGACGAGCACATCAGGCAGTAACATAGCCCTGCGTAGTGCACTGCCTGTGAGCTAGAGCGATCCCGACGATGCCGTCGTAAAGAGGGGCGCGGTAATTAGCCCAGCTGCGAGCGCTGGCCCATTTGACCACTTGACGACACTGGGAGGGCCGGCCACTCGCGGGCGCTAATGAGGGCTGTGACCAGGTGTGATATCCATGGCGCGGATTTCACCTCCGCGCGCCGACCGAGTTTTAAGTGGCGGTCGTGTGGAACGATGAGGTATCCACCTCCCCTTTCCTTCAGCGACGGGATGAGGTATAGTCTTTGTCAAGTCACTTCTCTATGTATCCTTCTGCCTCTGTTGCTCTGTCAACTGTGATTGTAAATAACTTAGTATAACTGTCAAATGTTTGTTAAAGTGTTTGCTTTGTAAGTTCCGGTTGGGGAATCAGTACTGGTGCTACTTTTGAGAGGTGTGAAATTTGACACAGTTTACATGATGACGACAGCGCAATGGCAGGGCACTGGATTAAGGAATCCACCTGGCCGGGCGCAAGAGATCTAAATGCGCAGGGGCGTTAAGGGCGATATTAGCTCGCGCATCACGTGTATCTTCTCCTCTATGTGCTAGGCACAGAACTGGCGTGCAGTCTTCACGTCGGAAACGCGTCTCTAAAGGACTTCAAATGTTCACGCTATAACATTAAGATTGAATATGAAAGTTAAAGGCTTCCTGTACGTATTTTATGTGCCAAATTTTCCTCACATAAAAAATCGCACTTGAATACAAATGTTTTACCCTTTTCGCTATTCAAAAAATACACACTTGACAAACGAAAGAAACCCTGAAAAACAACTTCTACAGAAAACGGCGTGGCATCAGACTCCTAAAATAAATGATAAGCGGTTCGTGAATAATGCGTTAATACCAGAGCTCTACCCAGCAAACAACCCACTTTAGCCTTACATATAAAATGAGATCATTAGATACGTAGAGAGATTATAAATTGAGAATGTAGCGTTCACAGATTGAATAGGTGGATGAAACGGGGGTGCGGCGTTTGTCCTAAAATCGTTTGTCCTAAAGCGTTTATCCTACTTTCGTTTGTCCTAAAAATTAGGACAAACGACTTTAGGACAAACGACGTTAGGACAAACGACTTTAGGACAAACGACTTTAGGACAAACGAATTTTAGGACAAACGACGGAACAGCTTCAAAATATTTTTACTCTGAGTTTTAGGACAAACGACTTTAGGACAAACGACATAAGGACAAACGACTTTAGGACAAACGACTTTAGGACAAACGACTTTTAGGACAAACGACGGTTCCAGTATCGATAAATCCGTACTCTGAGTTTTAGGACAAACGACTTTAGGACAAACGACTTTAGGACAAACGACATTAGAACAAACGACTTTAGGACAAACGACATTAGGACAAAAGACTTTTAGGACAAACGATTTTAGGACAAACGACATTATGAAAAACCAAGTTAGGACAAATGACTTTAGGACAAAAAACTTTGAATCAAACTATTTTATTTGAAAACCACAGAGCATGTGAGAACCTACAGTAAAAGAATACGTTGAAAAAATAAATTTATATACTAGGGAAATACTTTACATTATATGCAAAAAAATTCAGCGTTTACGATCGTTACAATTTTTAGACATCTAGGAATGGACGACTATGGTTTCAAGGACCTAAATCTGTTTTTTTTTCCGCCATCTGGGATCTCCATCTTGGATCCGCCATATTTAAATCAAGCGCCCCACTCATTATGATGAAATTTTCGTAATGACCGCCATATTGAATTTTTCTGTTCCACTGGAGGCCATCTTGGATGCCGTCGACTTTGTTTCTGTTGTTTGTTCCTAGATAGCGCCAGCATCGCTCTTGATTTTTTTTTGTTCTTCTGGAGGCCGCCCTCTTGGATACCATTGACTTTGTTTCTGCTGTTTTTTTCATAGAGAGCGCCATCGTCGCTCTGATTCATCACATAAGGTCGATGTTCCATTACCTACCATAGCTATTATGGTCCTTATCGACATATTAAATTAAAATTTTTTAACAAAATACATTGGAAGCACTGTGATTCGAACCATTGCAGCTCTGATCTCTAGGTTGGCTAACATACGCCTTTAACCGCACGGCATCGAGACATTTACCAGACTGAGAATAAAATAAGGTATATATAAAAATAACATGCATATTCGGACTTATAATTTTTTTGATTTGAAGTAATAATAGCACCACCTGTTCAAGACAGAACCACCATCATGTATTAAGACGTAACTGTTGCAATTATCGTAACGGTCACCATCTTGAAAATCCATAACTATTATGTTAGCAAATCGGGAAAAATTTAAAAATCATTAAAAAAATAATCAATCGAATTAAATAATAAAAATCTTAAAAAACACCGTTGCACTTTTCGTTATGGTCACCATCTTGAAAATCCATAATTTTAATTCTAGAGATTAGAGAAAAATTCCGAAATTCATCAAAAAAATTACTTATTATAATACTGACTAATTAGTTCGATTCCTGTCCTTGGTTCGAAACTGATAAGAGCAAAAAAAAACTACATATCCTTCCTCCACAGAAGCTACCTACAGACTGATCTACCACCACTAATACCAAGGTATATATATAATCAGATGATATGACGAGATGTCCGCCATCTTGTCTTTATCCGCTGGAGACCACCATCTTGTTTTACTCTGCTATAGTGTGCTGATACTATGTTAGTATAATTTTCTGTTCATCATACCTTTGTCCTCAACTGTTGGCATTGAACTTTGACCTTGACCTTGAAATTCGACTTTTACCTTGACGACCATCATGGATCCGCCATTTTGCGCTCAGTACATGCTACCAGGAGATACCACCTGCTAGAGGTCATTTCCACCATCTTGTTTTCGTCTGCTGGAGGACACAAACTTGTGCATGTACTCGTCTTATAGAGTACATTACCATCATACTTGTCTAAGTTTTACCCGCTAGAGTGCAGTAATCATTTATTATTACTGGGGTGCCTGCCATCTTGAAATTTGGGCGCCATCTTGGAATCGTGTAATTATTTAGCTAGAAATTCGGGAAAAATCCAAAATCATCAAAACATTCACTCATTACAGTAATGATTGATTATATCAATTCTTGTTCTTGGTTTGATACATGGATGATGCAAAAAGAGAATTATTATATGTAAATATAATAATTATAATAAATTATTATCAAAGTCCTAAAAGAGACTTAAAATCATATATTACCATCATCCTTTAAACTATTACGACCGCCATCTTAGATATTTGTATTTATTGACTTATTAGTTCGGCAAAAATTCCAAAATTCACCGAAAACATCACACTTTATTTTACATATTGAATCGAAACTTGCTTCGATCTATGGACGAAACTGAAAATAAATTTAATTTAAATACCAGAAAAGTGTCAGGTTCGAGAAATAAAACACCGCAAGTTATTTTACAAACATAATATTTATTACATAATTTCTATCCTACTACAGGATCACTTGAGAAAGCCAGCAATCTTATAAACATTTAGCCCTGCATAGACGTTAAACGACTAATTCTTAGCTCCAACAGCTCCAACAGCTCCAACTGCTTCAACTGCTCCAACAGCTCCAAATGCTCCAAATGCCCCAACAACTCCATCAGCTCCAAAGGCTCCAAATGCTCCAACAGCTCCAAATGCTCCAAATGTTTCAACAGCTCCAAAAGCTCCATCTGTTCCAAATGCTCCAAAGGCTCCAATTGCTCCAAATGCTCCAAAAGCTCCATCTGTTTCAAATGCTCCAAAGGATCCAAATGCTCCATATGCTCCAAATGCTCCAACTGATTTCAATTACATTTTTTATAGAACTTGACATGATTACATAAATGACTTTATTAGTATACATTTTGGATGTCAGTGGTGACTTTTTTATACCTTTAAGTTATAAGTTTTATTTAGAAATGAGCTTTCTAGAAATGTTAAAATACATTTTGAAAAAAATATTAATTTTTCTTCAATTTTATACACATGCATTTAATTGAAACCATTATTTTATGTAGCCAGCTTCCCTCATTTCTTTAAGTATAAAGGATATTTCTTTGATGCTCGAATAGTTTCCTGCACAAAGCGAACCATGTAGAAGTCTTAGCCTGTCAACCAATATGTTAGGATCTTCCCATGAGATATAATCAATCTCTAAGGCTACGTTCATCTTCCTTGTATGTTTATAATAAATATTATTATCCCTGGTGTATTCTGTTTCAACACCAACCACAAGGTCACTTTCGTCATCGAACCAATGATTATCACAAGCTTGATTAGGATAATTAATTTTATTACGTCGTTTCCATCGTTTTGATCTCAAGCCACAATCACTGTCTTCGCTCTTGACCGCTTTAGGTGCTTCAGCACAGTACTCAATCATGTCAGCATCACAAGCTTGATCAGGATAATTTAATTTATATATCGTTTCCATCGTTTTGGTCTCAAGCCACCATCACAGTCTTCGCTCTTGCATGATTTAGTTGCTTCAGCACAGTACTCATTCGTGTCAGCAACAGAAGCTTGATCAGGATAATTTATTTTATTACGACGTTTCCACCGTTTTGGTCTCAGGCCGCCATCACAGTCTTCGATCTTGCTCGCTTTAGGTGCTTCAGCACAGTACTCAATCATGTCAGCCTTATATTTGTCAGCACAGTCAACGATCATGTCAGCCTCAGATGTGTCACCACAATCTTCAATCATGTCAGATTCAGATGTTTCATCACAGTCTTTGGTATTGTCAGCTTCAGGTGGTTTTTCATCTTTCACATTTTCATGGAGACGACTAGATATTGATGTAAATATCTTTTCATTTCTAATGAGGTTGCTACTTTCTTCGTTGGTTTTTAATTTTAAATTATTGTCTTGTTCTGTATCAGTATTTTTAGCATTAGCTTTTTTACATTCTTCATAATCATTATTGTCGTCTAATATTCTGCCTTCGTTCCTCTTCCACGATGTTGGAGCACAGTCTTCGTTATCTTTATTCATCTTAGTTGTACAGTTCTTGCAATGTCTATCCAAGAAATATCTTCAACCAAACGATTTATGACACTGAATGCAATTAAATGGTTTTTGACCAGGACCCAAATTACACCCTCTTCACTCATGTCATTTAGCAATCTTTCTCAAGTTAAACACCTTGCTGCAGTATCTACAGTGATGTCGTTTTGATACAGCTACAGGCAACGAACCAGGGTACATGTTAGCTTCTGCGACTAATGGCAGATGCAAACTAAGAGTTTTAAATTAAAACCATTACTTAAATAGAATTTTTAAAATCTTTCGTCAGCGAGAGTTAAATTATCTCATGCAAAAGTACTGGTTGTAAATAGTTATGCTTTTCAACAACATATGATGCCACGTGTTGCTTGCAGGTAAATAATTTTTATTTCTTTTATGCGGGATGCAGGATGCTCACTAATGATCGCAAAAGAAGGATGGCTTTGCTAGACTCCAAGGAGAAGGAAGTATGTTCATCCAGTTGGTGTTTCTCAGATTTCTCAGGGCATATTATTATTTGACTGAATAATGATTCTTTAAAAATTCCACCTGATAAAAATATTGCAAGAAGTGATTTAGTAGCAGAAATTCACTAATTAAATTTAACCTTGAATAGAATGACATGTCTCATTAAGAGTAAAACTCCTTCAAGGAGAGATCGGTTTCACAGAAATAACCAGAAGCATTTGGAGAAATCACAGGAATGATCGCAAGCACACGGAAAAAACCATCAAAATATTGACAAGAATAATTAGGGGCACACGGAGAAAACCATCATTATATTGACATGGATAATCGGGAGCACACGGAGAAAACCACCACACATTTTCTTTGATAAATTACAAAAAAAAAAAAATAACATTTTAATAGTTAATTACAAAACATACAAAAACTGATTCTGATAGCTTGTGAACTTCTCATTGTTGAGCAAAGATAGAGTTCTAGTCCAAGTCAGTATCCGTTTTTGTATGTTTTGTAATTTTTGTTTAATTTTTTTTTTGGAATTTATTAAAGAAAATGTGTGGTGGTTTTAACTGTGTGCTCCCGATTATCCATATCAATATTATCATGGTTTTCTCCGTGTGTTCCTATTAATACTTGTCAATATTTTGATGTTTTTTTCCGTGTGCTTGCGATCTTTCCTGTGGTTTCTCCAAGTGCTTCTGGTTATTTCTGAGAAACCGATCTCTCCATGAAGGAGTTTTACTCTTAATGAGAATTGTCATTCTATTCAAGGTTAAATTTAATAAGTGAATTTCTGCTATTAAATCACCACTTGCAATATTTTTATCAGGTGGAATTAAAAAAAAAAAATTATTATTCAGTCAAATAATAATATGCCCTGAGAAATCCGAGAAACACTAACTGGATGAACAAAATTCCTTCTCCTTGGAGTCTAGCAAAGCCATCCTTCTTTTGCTATCGTTTGTGAACATCCCGCATCCCGCATAAAAGAAATAAATATTATTTACCTGCAAGCAACACGTTTCATCATCTGTTGTTGAAAAGCATAACTACTTACAGCCAGTAATTTGCATGAGATAATTTAACTCTCACTGATGAAATATTCAAAAATTCTATTTAAGTAATGGTTTTAATTTAAAACTCTCTTGGCTGGCTGGCAGCCTGGCGGGAAACGACTAAAGTCACCCCCGAAACAACCAGTATCGCCCAAAACAATGCGCACAGCAATGTGCAAGCCCCCAACCACCCGAATGGTAGACCCTTTTCTACTCTGTCCAACTCTTCATCCTGAACCATCCTTCTGTTTCCCGTATTCAAACTGCTTGCCAATAATGCATGAATTTTTGTATCCCGCATGTAAGTGCCCATGGTTTTCCCTGTGTCTATGCAGGTTTTACCTGGGCCCAACTTATCTAGTTTTAACTTAGAAAAGTCAGTGAGGGGAGTTAGTCATGGCGCTAATTGCTGCCATGGCTGGCCAATCCCCCTCCTAGCACACGATGCATGCTCCCTCTCCAGCATGGCTACCCCTGCATGATTAAAGCGTATAGGCTTCGGCCTGAGACGCACTTAGAGTCTCTCCCTAACCCAGACCCCTCCAAATACTCTTAGTTTTAATTTAGGTTAGGAAAAATAAAATTAAAACTCTTAGTTTGCATCTGCCATTAGTCGCAGAATCTAACATGTACCCTGGTTCGTTGCCTGTAGCTGTATCAAAACGACATCACTGTAGATACTGCAGCAAGGTGTTTACCTTGAGAAAGAATGCTAAACGACGTGAGAGAAGCGAGCGTAGTTTGGGTCCTTGTCAAAAACCATTTAATTGCAGTCAGTGTCATAAATCCTTTGGTTGAAAACATTACTTGTATGGACATTGCAAGAACTGTACAACTAAGATGAATAAAGATAACGAAGACTGTGCTCCAACATCGTGGAAGAGGAACGAAGGCAGAATATTAGACGACAATAATGATTATGAAGAATGTAAAAAAGCTAATGCTAAAAATACTGATATAAAACAAGAAAACAATTTAAAATTAAAAACAAACAAAGAAAGTAGCAACCTCATTAGAAATGAAAAGATATTTACACCAATATCTAGTCGTCTCCATGAAAATGTGAAAGATGGAGAACCACCTGAAGCTGACAAGACCGAAGACTGTGAAAATACATATGAGACCAAAACGATGGAAACGACGTAATAAATTGAATTATCCTAATCAAGCTTGTGATGCTGACATGATTGAGTACTGTGCTGAAGCACCTAAAGCGGTCAAGAGCGAAGACAGTGATTGTGGCTTGAGATCAAAACGATGGAAACGACGTAATAAAATTAATTATCCTAATCAAGCTTGTGATAATCACTGGTTCGATGACGAAAGTGACCTTGTGGTTGGTGTTGAAACAGAATACACCAGGGATAATAATATTTATTATAAACATACAAGGAAGATGAACGTAGCCTTAGAGATTGATTATATCTCATGGGAAGATCCTAACATATTGGTTGACAGGCTGACTTCTACATGGTTCGCTTTGTGCAGGAAAATATTCGAGCATCAAAGAAATATCCTTCATACTTAAAGAACTGAGGGAAGCTGGCTACATAAAATAATGGTTTCAATTAAATGCATGTGTATAAAATTGAAGAAAAATTAATATTTTTTTCAAACTGTATTTTATCATTTCTCGAAAGCTCATTTCTAAATAAAACTTATAACTTAAATGTGTAAAAAAGTCACCACTGACATCCAAAATGTATACTAATAAAATCATGCATGTAATCATGTCAAGTTCGATAAAAAAAAAAGTAATTGAAATCAGTTGGAGCATTTGGAGCATATGGAGCATTTGGATCCTTTGGAGCATTTGAAACAGATGGAGCTTTTGGAGCATTTGGAGCATTTGAAGCATTTAGAGCCTTTGGAGCACTTCGAACAGATGGAGCTTTTGGAGCTGTTGTAGCATTTGAAGCATTTGGAGCTGTTGGAGCATTGGAGCCTTTGGAGCATGTGGAGCTATTGGAGCTGTTGGAACATTTGGAGCTGTTGGAGCATTTGGAGCAATTGGAGCATTTGGAGCTGTTGGAGCTGTTGGATCATTTGGAGCATTTTGAGCTGTTGGAGCATTTGGACCATTTGGAGCATTTGGAGCCTTTGGAGCATTTGGAGCTGATGGAGCTGTTGGGGCATTTGGAGCATTTGAAGCTGTTGGAGCATTTGGACCATTTGGAGCTGTTAGAGCTGTTGGAGCTAAGAATTAGATGTTTCACGTCTATGTAGGGCTAAATGTTTATAAGATTGCTGGCTTTCTCAAGTGATCATGTAGTAGGATAGAAATTATATAATAAATATTATGTTTGTAAAATAACTTGCGGTGTTTTATTTCTCGAACCTGACACTTTTCTGGCATTTAAATTAAATTTATTTTCAGCTTCGTCCGTAGATCGAAGCAAGTTTCAAATCAATATGTAAAATAAAGTGTGATATTTTCGGTGAATTTTGGAATTTTTGCCGAACTAATAAGTCAATAAATACAAATATCTAAGATGGCGGTCGTAATAGTTTAAAGGATGATGGTTATAGATGATTTTAAGTCCTTATTAGGACTTTGATAATAATTTATTATAATGATTATTTTTTACATAAAATTATTCTCTTTTTTGCATCATCCATGTATCGAACCAAGAACAAGAATTGATATAATCAATCATTACTTTAATGAGTAAATTTTTTGATGAATTTTGGCTATTTTCCCCAATATCTAGCTATATAATTACACGATTCCAAGATGGCGCCCAAATTTCAAGATGGCAGGCACCCCAGTAATAATAAATGATTACTGCACTCTAGCGGGTAAAACTTAAACAAGTATGATGGTAATGTACTCTATAAGACGAGTACATGCACAAGTTTGTGTCCTCCAGCAGACGAAAACAAGATGGTGGAAATGACCTCTAGCAGGAGGTAGCTCCTGGTAGCATGTACTGAGCGCAAAATGGCGGATCCATGATGGTCGTCAAGGTAAAAGTCGAATTTCAAGGTCAAGGTCAAAGTTCAATGCCAACAGTTGAGGACAAAGGTATGGTGAACAGAAAATTATACTAACATAGTATCAGCACACTATAGCAGAGTAAAACAAGATGGTGGTCTCCAGCGGATAAAGACAAGATGGCGGACATGTCGTCATATCATCTGATTATATATATACCTTGGTATTAGTGGTGGTAGATCAGTCTGTAGGTAGCTTCTGTGGAGGAAGGATTTTTGGTTTTTTTTTGCTCTAATCAGTTTCGAACCAAGGACAGGAATCGAACTAATTAGTCAGTATTATAATAAGTAATTTTTTTGATGAATTTTGGAATTTTTCTCTAATCTCTAGAATTAAAATTATGGATTTTCAAGATGGTGACCATAACGAAAAGTGCAACAGTGTTTTTTAAGATTTTTATTATTTAATTCGATTGATTATTTTTTTAATGATTTTTAAATTTTTTCCCGATTTGCTAACATAAAAGTTATGGATTTTCAAGATGGTGACCGTTACGATAATTGCAACAGTTACGTCTTAATACATGATGGTGGTTCTGTCTCGAACAGGTGGTGCTATTATTACTTCAAATCAGAAAAAATTATAAGTCCGTATATGCATGTTATTTTTATATATACCTTATTTTATTCTCAGTCTGGTAAATGTCTCGATGCCGTGCGGTTAAAGGCGTATGTTAGCCAACCTAGAGATCAGAGCTGCAATGGTTCGAATCACTGTGCTTCCAATGTATTTTGTTAAAAAAATTTAAATTTAATATGTCGATAAGGACCATAATAGCTATGGTAGGTAATGGAACGTCGAACTTATGTGATGAATCAGAGCGACGATGGCGCTCTCTATAGAAAAACAGAAGAAACAAAGTCAATGGTATCCAAGAGGGTGGCCTCCAGAAGAACAAAAAAAAAATCAAGAGCGATGCTGGCACTATCTAGGAACAAACAACAGAAACAAAGTCGACGGCATCCAAGATTGTGGCCTCCAGTGGAACAGAAAAATTCAATATGGGGGTCATTACGAAAATTTCATCATAATGAGTGGGGCGCTTGATTTAAATATGGCGGATCCAAGATAGAGATCCAAGATGGCGAAAAAAAAAAACAGATTTAGGTCCTTGAAACCGTAGTCGTCCATTCCTAGATGTCTAAAAATTGTAACGATCGTAAACGCTGAATTTTTTTGCATATAATGTAAAGTATTTCCCCAGTATATAAATTTATTTTTTCAACGTATTATTTTACTGTAAGTTCTCATATGCTGTGTGGTTTTCAAATAAAATAGTTTGACACAAAGTTTTTTGTCCTAAAGTCATTTGTCCTAACTTGGTTTTTCATAATGTCGTTTGTCCTAAAATCATTTGTCCTAAAAGTCGTTTGTCCTAATGTCGTTTGTCCTAAAGTCGTTTGTCCTAATATCGTTTGTCCTAAAGTCGTTTATCCTAATGTCGTTTGTCCTAAAGTCGTTTGTCCTAATGTCGTTTATCCTAAAGTCGTTTTGTCCTAAAACTCAGTGTAAGGATTTATCGATACTGGAACCGTCGTTTGTCCTAAAAGTCGTTTGTCCTAAAGTCGTTTATCTACAAACGTTTGTCCTAATGTCGTTTGTCCTAAAGTCGTTTGTCCTAAAACTCAGAGTAAAAATATTTTGAAGCTGTTCCGTCGTTTGTCCTAAAATTCGTTTGTCCAGAAGTCGTTTGTCCTAAAGTCGTTTGTCCTAACGTCGTTTGTCCTAAAGTCGTTTGTCCTAATTTTTAGGACAAACGAAATTAGGATAAACGCTTTAGGACAAACGATTTTAGGACAAACGACGTGTACCCGATGAAACAGAAACAGGACCACCCTGAGAATACCCACCTCTCACGGCACATGGCAGACCCCGGCATGTCACTGGGCTGGCGGTTCCACAGCTCCAGAGTTCGATACCTGACCCAACACTCCTGAATGAATTTTGAAGAGTTTGCCGATATAGCTCGAAGCAGATTTTGAGACGACTACGTTGTATGATTCCTTCCTTCAATATTCCTGACCTGTGTCTTCAGGCACTGCCGTCTCCAATGATATCGTCTACTGAAGCCTGTCTTCAACGTTGTAGGAACGTCCACTATCACCATGTGTTGACTAATTTCTTATTGAACTCCAGATATGAATTTCAATACAAAAATAGTACCTATTTGCGATAGTTGACCAACTTGCATTATTGTGTTTCTTTTGCGCGCAATGCTAATCCCTGGTTTAGAGAATAAAATGTGCTGGCGAGTTTAAAGACCTCTAGGATAGAATACACACTCCTCTACAATCTCGTGTAGATATTACCCCACTTAATTTGGCGCTCTCTTAACTATATATGTCTCAACTGGTTTGCCTGTGATTGTATACTTTATTGAGTGAAGGTTTCTCATTGACTCAGAGTCCTCCACATGAACAGAGGACCAATCGTAGATGCAACACAAAAGTAAAGGCGTTTAAATGCTGCCTAGCCATGACATAATATAAAAAATTTAGCTTTGTTTATACTGATATGTAAAGACTCGATACTTGGTTGACTCAATTCCTGGCACAGTTGACTTGTAAAACTAATACACTCTTTACTTTGATATATAACCTACAAAAATTTATAAATGCCAGACTATTCTGTGCTAGTAATAACAACCAGCGTTGATATAATTATACGAAACTCAGTTGAAGGGATGATAATTTGCCAAAAGCGGGACTGAATTGTGACCTCACTAAATTGGCTCGAGTGTGTGCATAGTGCTGTTGAGTCAAGACTGGAGCGCAAGAATATAAAATCATTATCGTGCTGTAATTATTCGTATAAGATTTCTTAAGTAATATAATTTTTTTATAAACAGGGTTTTTTTTTGGTATTTTCGCCATGTTCAAAAAGGTGGGAAAAAATTGAACACGTAATAGCTATCGCAGTTTAATCAGCAACAATCAACGAGCAGTCACTTCGCTCGGGCGGGCCGCAAGTCAACTTCGGCCCAGAATGACTGTGGTAGTGGCTTGGCCCACCGTGACTGTAACAGTGACTCGGCCCACCGTGACTTGGCAGATGCCTGGCCACCGTGACTGTGGCAGTAACTCGGTCCACCATGACTGTGGCAGTGGCTCGGAAAACCGTAACATGGCTGAGGCCTGGCCCAACGTGACTGCGGCAGTGGCTCGGTCAACCGTGACTGTGGCATTTGGCTCGGCCCACCATGAATGTGGCTGGACATCGGCCCACCATGAGTGTAGCAAATGCACGACCCACCGTGACTGTGACAGTGTCTCTGTCCACCGTGACTGTGGTAGAGGCTCCGTCCACCATGTTTATAGCAGTGGCTCGGCCCACTATGACTGTGGCAGTAACTTGGGCTACCATGACTGTGGCAGTGGTTCGGCCCACCGTGACTGTGGCATTTGGATTGGCCCACCATGAGTTCGACAGGGCATTGGCCCACCATGACTGAGACAGGGTATCGGCCTACATTGACTGTGGCAGGACTCGGACCACCGTGACTTTCGTAGTGGCTCGGGCCACCTTGACTAGGCAGTGGCCTGGCCCACCGTAACTGTGGCAGTAGCTCGGCCCACCATGACTTTGACAGTGGCTCGGCCCACCGTGACTGTAGCTCGGCCTTTCATGACAGTGACAGTGGCTCGGCTCACCGTGACTGTGGCAGTAGCTCAACCTACAGTGACTGTGGCAGTGTCTCGGCCCACCATGATTTGGCTATGGCCTGGCACACTATGACTTGACCAGTAGCTGGGCACACCGTGACTTGCTTGGCCTAACGTGACTGTTGCATACCATAATGGTACCTAAGCAAATGTATAAAAAATATAATAATATATATTATGTTATATATCTATATTTTTTATATACTGTTAATGTATTTATAAACATTATTGTGAATGTCAAGCTTTGTCAATATTTAATATATTAAAATTCCTGTATTCATAAATTTATAAATGTAAATTGTAACCTGGGCAAATGTATTTTAAAAAAAAGGAGGTGCAGAAATGCCGGACAGTGGCCTACGCGTGGCACCCCGTGGTAACCGTGTGCCCATTTAGGCCCACCTGGAGAGGGTTAGGGGGGGGGGGGGTGGTCCTGTGGCCGTGGTGCGGGCCTGTGGATGGATGCTGGAAAAGGCATTGTAAACCGGCCTGCCGCTGAAACAGTGCCTTGTCCTTCCCCCTGGTGGTTTGGGCGTGGTGCTGTGGTCTGTGGCGCTCTTCCATCACTCTTTGCCCCGTGCACATCCCCCTCCCCCGAAGAATTCAGCCAAGTAGAATAGGTTTGTTTTCAAGCAATACTTAGCCACAAAATGAAATTATCTTACATTTACACAGTACCATTGAACTGTATCACAATGGAAGTTTTAGCCAGTGCACTGTAACACAGATTAGTTAAACGATTTTCCTTAGTGAATTAATTAAGGTCCAAAGTCTTGTCGACATTAAGGTCGCTAGAGAGGTGAGATATTTAAGACGGAGCAGTGACGATATGCGTTGGTGTGGGAAACAGGAGCACCACCCACGGAAACGTCCGCAATATTTCCCACTCGCAAACAAATAAGAGTTTGACCCTTATGGTAATCGAGAGAATATTGAATGGGCGAGGCACGAGTGATATAACGACTTAACCGAAGTTCCCTTAGGTCGAATATAGTTTGATGTGCAGACAACCCTGCCTGATATTAGTGCTGCTTGGGTCCTTATTGTAGGCTGACCATCGGGGCGTTGAGGATACAGAGTGTTGACGTGAGAGTGAAAAGTATACATGGACTGTTGTCATTTACAGTAACAAGACTGTTCTACTTGTTAGGTAGTTACTTTTAATAAATTTTGCATATTCATGATAAACTACGATTAAAAATATTTTATTTTACCAACACAAAATTATATTTATTTTACATGTATTATCTTCGACATTCTTTTTAAAATCTTCAGTATTTAATTTCATACAATCCACTGTAGAATTATGTAGACTTTTTGGATCGATGTTGTAGGAAGTACTCGTATATTTAAATTATTTTTAGCAGCCTGGCGAGGGTGTTTTTCTTTCTGGTGGAATTTTGGTGTGTTGGAAGTTTGTTTTGTGGTTTGTATACCAACTTCACTCGTAGTTATATAGTTGTTATATCTCGTGGCTGTGTTGCTTGTTTTATATATTCCGCTTTGCTTTAAAGGTTACTAATTCTTGGTTGGTCTTCTATAAATATACTCTCAGACTTTAAACTGTAGGTTATATGAAACATCAAAAGAAATACAATGATGTTATTTGTATATACACTCACATGTTACTGATGAGGACATAAATGTTCTTAAGTGCACGTGAGTTCGCACTAAGTTAAGTACCTACGTCACACCAGATTCATGTGTGCCAGTCGTAAAAGATACGCTGAGATTTAGTATTTTCTATTGTTTCAAAACATTTGTTTGTTACATTGGTGGTTTTTTAAGGTCAGATAGTGCTTTAAAATTTTTCATGAAGTTATTTATGGATTCGTAGTTAAAAGTAAGTAATATCTGTATCTTAAATTTATTGTGTGTGTGTACTTAATACCTGTATAAAACTTTTAACACGTTACGGGATCAAGCAAAAAAACAAACCTGCACTTCCCCCAACGCAAAGTTTGTTTTGAAAACCACATGAGGCAGCAGTGCCATGCGCATAGACACGACGAGGCTAGAGACCCGTGCTAGTGTCGCCCCAGACTACAGGCCTCAGGTGTACGTGACTTCTCGGGTATTCAGGACATGACCGAACACGACAACCCGCACCCTGCCTCTGGCACCCTCTGTCTCACTCTTGAGACACCGAGTCGTTCGCCCTTAGGTTCTTTCTGCTAGTTGCAGCCGTTACCATGGCATGACTTCAGAAACATTTTATCTAGTTTTTGGTTCAATCTTCCATTGACCGAAAAACTATCGTCCTTTTAAAAAGTTATTTGTACATATTTTATATATTATTAGCCGTATTCCTGATGGGAAATTATTTGTTCTTAATTTTTGATGAATTAAAAATACCGTTCACATAACTGACCTTTATTTATAAACAGGAACCTAAACAACAAATTACATATTTATAATTTCAAAAATGACAAACTTTAAATCAAAAATTCTTTCCCTATTTAACCCCCTTAGGGGATAAATTTTCAAAATACATCCTTTGTGCTCACCTACGCTAAACAAGAAACTCCACTGCAAAATTTCATGCTTATAGATGGTCGGTTTACGCTATGCGTTATCTGTCAGTGAGTCAATGTTAAGAGTTTTATTAAGTAGATCCATATCTATAAATCGCATGTTATGGACGCGAATACTTCCGTAATTTTGCATAAATACTCCCAAACTAATACGATCTGACTTTCATAATTATACTTTTTTTCTATGGTCTTATACCTACTAGCTGATCAGTGGTAATGTCTCTCAGATCGGTAAAATTTACGAGGGCTATTCGTTAAGTTAGCCTTGTTTTGTCATTCAAAAAAATAAATTCTATACAAAAAAATATTTGGCAGTTTTATTTTACTACATATCTGCTTCACCTTTTCACATAATTGCCATTCCGTTCCTAACATCTTTCCAAATGCTACAACAGTTTCTTTAACCCCTCTGCATAGACATTTTCCGCCTGTAAACAGGCGCCTGTAAATAGGCACCATGGACTTGGAATACGCATTGTGTGTGGCCTAAGTACAGGGGCTTAGTAAAATATCCGGAAAACGTTAAAGTCATATCCGTACTAGACTCAAAAAATTATGGCTACTTTTTTTTTGTCAAAAAATAGTGTCTTTTAGGTTTATTTAATTACAATTACAGCAAAACTTACAAAGTTACGATTGTCAACTGTTTTAATTTCCAGGCACGAACTTCTATGCACAGGGGTTAGAACTGGTTCAGGGTTGCGAAAAGTGCTAATAACTGAATTATGATAATATGGCAATGAAAAATAGGCCTGTAGTAAGCTAAAACCATCAATAATTGTTTTACGTGAATACTCTTAAAAATTGCTTCCATAGTGGGAGGCTATTCAAAAAACCAATGATAACAAAATCGGGGGATACAGTTTGGTGTTGCAACTACATATCTATCATCTTCATCCAAAATTTAATTACGCCACTGGATAGCTAAAGGATCAAATAATTCTTTGCGCTAAGTGAGGACTGTGACGCATCGCGCGCGGTGGAGGGGGAAGCGCCGCGAATTTGAGGTCACTTTGCTGAGTTTCGAGATTTCCATTTAGTATAACTTTTAAATGGGAAAAGCTACGACGTTCGTTTGTGTTTCAATTGTCAGCTCTCGTCAAATTATATCGATTGCATATAAAAAAAATTAGTGTAAAATAGTAACAGTGAATATATATGGTGTTAAAATAAATAAAAAATATATTCAGAAATATATAATGTCTCCCTATACGCGTCAGAAAGCCAAATACAAATACAGAGATCGTATACGGTTGGAAAGGGCTACCCAAAACCAATCGAATGATACCAATAAAACACCATATGCCAGATTGAAGCAGTGCCGTGAACGTAAAAGAATTAATGCGGCCGAGCGGATCAACGACGGCGCCAGTACATCTGCAGCTGGGGCGGTTGAAATTATGCAAATGGCTGATGAAATCGCTTCTATATCGACGCCGGACTGTGTAGTCATTGATTGTGTACGACCGTAGATTATTAAGACACATTAGGCAGCAGCTAGTGCACGTTTCGCTACGACGTTTTTCAACAATCCATTCGGATAAAAGTGTGTTGTGTGTGATCGTCTATGGTTTTTGCGCTCATTGAAGCCAACAAAAGAAAAATATTACCTGTTACGTACACGTATTCACGTACAACACACGGCCGTGTCCATGACACAGCCACAACCCATTTATTTTCTTGCGAGTTCATTTTTTAATGACCGAATGGAGCCTACTTTACAAACAGCCCTCTTATTGACTCCATGAATTTTGGTTGCCTAGTCGTTTCTGTTATAATGTTTTGGAGATTATTATAAACTGAAAATTTTGTAACCATATTTATTTTATGATAATTATTATTTAACTCATAATTTTCCCAATAAAAAATACATTGTTATAATACAAACGTATTTTTAATATTCTAATATGAAGTTTTCTGGCAAGAAAGGGCGCAAAAGTGACAATCGAGTAAACACTTTCGCTCACTTTTCCATTCGCTTCCTCTCCGAGTCGGGACAGTGTGACGTCAAGAGTGGGTGTGAGGGAGTGAGCGTGTTCTCTTGGCGCGTTGCGTACGGCCTTAAACTGGCTCACATCACTCACCGCACTCGGCCGCCAAGAGTGGTAAGAGGCCCCGGGCAGACACACTCTACCGCCTGGAGAGCAGGCCTCCCACAGAGCGCGCGTGTTGGCATGAGTTGCGGGTGCAGCCAGGGGCGCCCACAAAGCGCGATCACACGCTCATCGCCGATCACACAGAGCCTGTAGTCATGTTGTTGATGAAGACCTACTTCAATTTTATAGAAAAGCCGTAAATTTAAATTTTAACTGACAATATTCTCGGCTCTTGGATCGAGGCCACTTCTAAGAGAGTGTTTACGCTCAAACACCATTACAATGATAGTACAGGAGTTGTCAAGTAAAAATATTCACAGTTTTTAACAAGGCGTCAGAAAATGTTTCCCTAGATCGCTGGTACCAGGTGATTACAAGTCTTTTGTCGTTGCGATAAGACTGTGAAACTGTTCTCAAGGTGGACATCAGAACTGCCTAGACAAGAGTGAACGGACTGTGTGGTCGAATGGCTCCATGACTCTTGTTTAGCGGCGGCACGGAGGGTGGAGATGCCCAGCTATGCTCAACTCGGGCTGTCTGCCACTTGCTTTGCACAAGAGCGAGTGCAGTGCTAGGAACTGTTAGGGACCTTCCTACGGAGAATGTTCGTCAGAGTAAGGGCGCTTGCACACGCTCCGGCACAACCGGAGCCGGAGTTGGCACCGGCACCGGAGGACTCACAAGACAACAGTTCCTTATGGAGTGCCGCACACGCAGTCCGGGCCGGCAGGGAAACGGGTCCGGCTGCCGGCATGCCGGAGTGCAGCCGGAGATGACCTCGATAATCCGGACTACCTGCCCGGCGCGGAGCTGGGCAGGGGAGTGGGCTGCTGTCACCAGGGCCGCAACTAGAGTCTCTGGCACCCGGAATGGATTGATGAATGGATTCATGCCCCCCCCCCTTTTTTTTGCACATACCACACCAATAAAGCGGGGGGTCCGGGGGCCCTCCCACGGAAAAATGGTGCTATTTAAGTATTTTCCATACCTACATGTAACAGTTTCTGTGCTACTGTAACTTCCATAAAGTAGTCCGTATAATCACAAGACTTGTTCATTAAATATGTTGAGACGTTATATTGTAAATCAGATTAGACATTCCTGGCATGCAAGTTAAAAAACGTTTTACCAGTTAACAGTTGTAGTAGGAATTACAATGCAAGCGATTTCGGCGCCCCCACAGCTTTGCGCCCGGGGCGTATGCCCCGAGAGCCCCACCCCCCCCCCCCCCCCCAGTTGCGGCCCTGGCCGTCACAGCAGGTACTTCAATCGCTCGCACAATACAAAACACTAGCACAGTGCAGCAAAGACTTGCGAGATGGCAGGGTTCAGGTACGACGCTGTGACGCTGATTGAATTGGTAGAAACCAGACCGTGTTTGTGGGACAAAACCAGCGATAGTTTTAAAGATCGCACAGAGAAGCAGAACGCATGGCTGGAAGTGTGCGCATTATTGGAACCTAAATTTCATGACATGGACAGAATACAGCAAATAAAAATAGGTAGCAAGTACAATATGCAACCTCCTGTTCCAAACGGGGCACATGTTTCTACCGCGGATGCTGAAACCAAACTACCGGCTTGCTGGTGCGTGTGCAAGGACATCACTGCCGGCGCCGGAGCCGCTGCCGGAGAGGGCTCCGGAATAAACCGGAGCGTGTGCAAGGACAGCTCCGGGCGCCGGATCCGTTGCCGGAGCTAGCACCGGGAAAATACCGGTGCGTGTGCAAGCGCCCTATCGGAGACTTCTTCGTGTCTTTACACAATTATATCTTAGCTGGAACTAGGCCGGATGAAGAGTTCCCGGGTCCGTGTCCTGCTGTGAACATGTCAAAAGGTGAGTGGAAAGTAGTTCAGATTTCTTGCTGTAGACATAAACAGTTTTCGAAGATAATTTCAATACTTCATGATTACTTAACTAAGTTTTAATTTAAGTCAATTTCACTCAGGTACAGTAAATAGACAAAGATCACTGTGTAATGTTTAACCAGCGTTATTCGAATATATTGGGGAGAAATGTTTAACAGCGTAGGAAACAAGGGCGAAAAATCGCGTAATTCAAGTGCAACTAAGCTTAGATCTCATTTATTTTAAATATAAACAAAGTAATCTTATATGGAACCCCCTTGGAGAGGTTTTGAAAGTGCTCAGCAGAAACAGTAAGTTAACCAGAGGAGGAGATCTGAAGGAGCACATAAATAATTTAGCACACACACCGCTCAGGTTGAGTGTAAATGTGCATCGGCAAAAGCACACTAAATAAAACACTGGATATCAGGATCTAATTTACTGATCTAGTTTCGTTGTCACCATAATCAAGCGTACAAAGATATATCAGATAAAAAACAGATATATTACTTTTAGTTATGGTTAGAATTACGCAATCACAATTTATGGATGCTAAATTTGCAACAGTCGACAATTCATTTTTACAGAACAGAATTATAATTTTATCAATTTAACATAATAATTTTTCTCAGGCCGGCCTGTTAGTTGAGGAAATACATTAAGCCATTTTTACATGATACTAATTAAGTCAAGGCTATTACCGTATAATATTACAGACATATATTTGTCTATTTTTCTAATTTCTTAAGATCCTAAAAGGTCCATTATGAAAGGTCTTCGCTCTGTGGCAATCTGTTGATTATTTTCGATTTTTAAAAAGTCTAGAGATTATAAATCTTACATTTCAAATTTTTTGTCTACTCATCCTGCCAGCCAGCACACGACGGAAGCACCGGGGATTGCACAGGCGGAGAGAAGGGGTAGGTCCGAAAACTTGTCCTCGGACTGGAGTGGAAACGATTCTCGCTCTTGACATGGAACCCACTGTGAAACAGAAGGTCACACAGTGGTAGAAAAAGGAAAAATAATTAAATCGGAAGGATCAGAGGTTAATAATTATAAGGCCAAAAGGGGGTTAGTGATATATTAATGAGAGATAGAGAGAGAGAGAACACTTACCACAAAAGTGGTCACGATCCAGAAGATTTACTCCATCGATGGGGATCGGAGCACCGCAGGAGCCGATCCGAAACGCACTACCGCACGCGACATGGTGATGACTTTTAATACTACTACAGATTGTAAAGTGAGTGGGATAACACCCTTACTTTAGGTAACTACATATTTTCGAGTCGATGTGTCGCGGAACTTCGTCGCAGTTGAAGACGATTAATAGTCGTGGCGGTCGTTAAGCCAAGGCTCCGATGATATCAAAAATCACAAGTACCCAAAAGAAACTGCCCCCCCCCCTCCCCAGGGTGTCGAGACCAGAAGGGAGGGGAGAGAACCAAAATAGGCGGAGCTAGTAGGACTTACCGGGGGGAGAAACACTTTAGGATTGGTCAGTTGTACAGCCTGGGTAGGCCCTACAAGAAAATTAAAACAAACCGCGGCTGTTCAACTTGGTTCGCGAGGCTGCCGCTGGCTCGCGCCACTAGGTGGGTGCTCTAAGCTAGTAGCACAGCATACAGGACTCCAGGAGTTGTCGCCACCTGGTGAGCAAACCCAGGAAATACCAATGATAGCTCTACACGTTGCCAGGAGATCAAGAGATGGCGCATGGCTTCAGTTAAAGGCCTAGACTACAGCGGGGAAGGAGGGATGTTTAGAGGTTCTTGGGCGGAGCCATGGTTCCTGTAGACTCAGCATGAAACCGAAATTGGAAAGGGGGGGGGGGGGTTGTGCGCTGGAAACTGTGTGCGCTTGCAAAGACAGCACGATACATTATCCAATGAGCGTGACCCGTCGTGGGTCAAACAAGACAAGAGAACTGATTAGGTATGCTGGGCCCCAGCGAAATACTTGCGGGAGACAAGAGTTCAGGCGCTGAGGAGGCATAGACAAGCCTATCTCGTACATGAGGCGAAGTGAGAGCTACGTGAAGCTGACAGCCCGCAAGCGATGGCAGCGAGTCTTGCTTGTTGCTTGGGAACTACCAGCCCTGATGGAAATGGCGACGCACTAGCTGTCTGGACTGACCCGATATATGAAAGAGGTCCATGAGTTAGGTTAATTAAAAAATACATTTGGGCCTATGGATGGTCTACAAAAATTAACCGGTAGAAAGCCAAAGGCGAATTGGTGCCGAGGCAAATGCTGGTTTTCGGTACACAAGTGGCCGTTCACATGTAAATGCAAAAAGCTGAGCTAGTGCGCAGTTTTGTGGGCGTGTTTTGAACATCTATGAGGTTTTTAAGCAACATTCCCTGGATTTATAATACAAAATACCTTACATAAAATACTGGCACTAGTCATTTTTCATACTCACAGAAATCTTAGATATTATTTCTCTAGCCTGTTTTTCTGTCAGTCTGCGAGATCTTCCTTATTCCTTTATAAAATTTCTTCTTTTACCCCTCATTTTAAAGCTTATCGTGCCGGCTAATGACGAAAAATAGACCCACGGTCTAAAAATGTACCACTTGTCTTAAATTAAAAATTTTAAGTCATCTAAAAAGACGTATTTTAATGGATGCGTCGATTTTTCGAAATATATCGAATAGGATTCGTTAAATATCGAATCGGATATCCTCTTAAAACATCAGCGTTTACATAATTCTTTTTTAAATTGCACTTTCATCATAATAAACAAAACTTATGATAAAGAAATCTTAGAGGATACTTCAACTTAACCAAAAAATTACACCAAAAAACCACCTAACCAAAACTTCAGGCACGTCAGACTTTTCTTATAAGTAAGTACTTTTGTAATTACTGTTGATATTTAGTATCACAAAAATAACCTACAAACATAACCTCTAACACTTACTTCTCATACCATCAGTTAGTCACAATACTCAATACTTGAATAAATTCTTTGTTCACATTGCAGGTTCATTAACATTGAGGAACTTACAACATCCATTTAATGAGAAACTAAAATTGAATTGCATTGTTTCTTACATATACAACTCTGTCTTCCATATTCATTCAATAAATACATGTGATTGTTCCACGGCCTGGATTTACCTTCAACGTACAACAAAAATGTGAACCATGATCACATCATCACTTCCAACATTGTATTTAAGCAGGTTTTGTAAACGTGTACATTATTGGTATGTTTGAATAAGTATATAATACTTCTGTAAAAAATATGTGTAACAGCTATTTGTACTGATGTGTTCAATTACACGTCGTCTTTTGTACCAACACCCGTTTTCTTTTTTCTATTCTTCTTCGAAATATCATTTATCCCAAATTTTTAACAATGGAATGCCACACAAATGATTTGGTGCGCACTGCGGAATTCCGCACGGGTTGACTAGTAAACTTTAATGGGCTTGAGAAAAAATATAAAAAGGCGCAGTTCAGTTCCGCACCATAGATTTTTTGTGAAAATCTCGGGATAAAACCATAAATGTTTCGTATTAATACATGTTTTTTTTAATCAAACTATTTAATACAATTTACTTTTTAGGCTTTTTGGATTCCTTTCGACGCAACCTTTTCTCTAACATGTTTTTCTGTAATTCCGAGCATATATAGGAGTCATATGAGACATCTTTAATTATTTTGTAATTTTCAATTGAATATCGTTTTTCACCCCATACTGTGGATAATATTTTAATTGTCTCACTTTGAGTTCCAGCAGACCAGCGCTCCTAAGCTCTCACAGTGACACCCGAGCCAGTGTCCTCGCTACACACGTCTCCACGCTACACCAGTTTATAAATTTACTCAATGATAATTCGTAACAATCACGCGCAAGCCCTTTCACTGGTACGATGTCGTCACAGGCAAAACAAATACAGCGTGAAAAACACGTACAGACATCATCTATCAGTTGTGGGCTGAACCATTGTTTACGCATTATTAAACTCGTAGTTATCAGCGATTCAAATCTGACGGCTTTTTGTCACATAAGAAAGTTCAACATACTCTCACTGTAACAAGTAAATAGACGTTTACATGTCAAAGCCAACACACATTGGACGTTTGGCTCCCACTAAATGTATTATAAATCGGACTAAATAGGCAGATTTATTGCACTTAGATATCCACTTTCTTTGCCACAATAATTTTTTTTTTCGACAAACAATAAATCGGTTTATATATGAGCCATAATAGTAGTGTAGAATAGGGTCTCCGAGCGCAGGCTTCATTTAATAAAATCATGTTCAAAATTCCTAAAAGAAGCCTATGTTCCAAATAAACCAGCCTTCAGTAATTCGTTATGTCAGCCATCTTGAAAATTTGTAATAATTAACCTAACAATTCGGGAAAAAGTTCAAAATACAACAAAAAATCAGTCATTAATTTACTGCTTGAATTGATGGATTCCTGCTTTAGCTTCGATTCTTGGTCAATGCAAAAAATATAAGTTCAGTTAAATGCATACTAATGTAATTAAAATTATCATAAAGGTTACAGTTTCGAGAAATAAAGCAACACAAATTCAAATAAAAACGGTATTAAATAAATTCTACAAGTACAAACAAGTAAATTACTAGCATTTCAAGATTACTACAGTCTTCTTAGAAGGCGAAGCGAATCCTTTGCATACCTTGACATATGTTTTGTATAACAGATAATTAAACAGACATCTCCAGGTGGCCAGGCACATCCAGTCGGTAGTTAGGCACACTCAGTCCGTGGACAGGCACATATTTGATGTTCAGGCATGATCAATGGTTGATAAGACGCGTACAGTCGGTGGTCAAGCATGTATATTCAGTGACCAGGCATTATTTTAGCGTAAAATCATATTCACGTAGTTGGTTGGACACGTCCGGTTGGTGGTTAGGCACTTCCTGTTTGAGGTCAGGCTAACACGCTCACTTAGTGGTCAGGCACATCCAGGTGACAAACGTATGCAGTTCGTAGTTCAGCCTTTCTATTCAGTAGCCAGACACGAAATCGGCGACCAGGTACATTTTGTTGCCGACATGTCCAGTTATCAGCTAGGCATCTCCAGCCAGTAACATGACGCATTCAGTCCGTGGCCAGGTACGTATTTGACGTTCAGGCACGACCAATTGGTGATAAGACGCGTCCAGTCGGTGGCCAAGCATGTATATTCTTTGGCCAGGCATGTATTTAGCGTACAGCCATATTTAGGCTGTTGAATAGACACCTGCAGTCTGTGGCCAGGCACGCATTATCAATAGCCAGAAAAACACATCCACTAGGTGACAAGACGAATCCAGTTGGTGGTTAGACCTTTCTATTAAGTAGCCAAGCACGTAATCGGCGTCCAGGTACATTCAGTTTGTGGCCGACATGCCCAGTTATCACCTAGGCATGTCCAGTCAGCAACAAGGCGTGAAACATTGGTGGCCAGACATGTATCTTGGATGTTAGTCACATCCCGTATGTGACAATACGCGACCAGTCGGTAGCCAGGAATGTCTATTCAGCATTCAGGTACAAACGATCATGAAGTGGCAAGTCATATTTAGTTGGTAGCCAAGCGCATCCAGTAGGTGGTCAAACATATCTATTCATCAGTCAAGAGTTATTTTTTCGCCGATACTCGACGAACATTGTCAATAGTTCATGTACAAAATCATACTCATAGTACAAGTGTCACCAAACCAAGAGGTAATATACAACTATATGCAAACAAAATTTTAACAGGTCATGTTTAATGTCATGCCAATATAAGGAGTTGGTGTGTATGTCACAACTATAATAAAAATATATATATTCCACACGTCTCCAAACCATGATGCAAATCATGTACTTAGTACAGACTTATCGATTCTCATTCGTCGTCAAAAAGAAAGCACACATGGACGAAAATTCGATGTGGTGTGATACGAACTCATCACATGAATACGATTTCGACAATATGCGATAGGCTCCAAATCACCATTTTTTTAAGGTTCCAACAGCTCCAAGTTATCCAAGAGCTCCAATGCTCAAATTGTTGTTCAAAGCTTCAAAGCTCCCATTGCTCTTAAGTTCCAACAGCTTCAATTGCTCCAAGTGCTCCAATGCTCTAATGGTATCCAACTGCCCCAAAGTTCCAACAGACCCAATTGCTCCAATGCACCAATTGACCAACAGTTCCAACTGCTCCAAATCTCCAATTGCTCCAACCGTCATCGGCTGCAAAAGAGGATGCTCCAATGCTCCAAAGTTCCAACAGATCCAAGTGCTTCAAGTGCTCTAATGCTCCAATCACTCCAAGAGTTCCAAATCTCCAATTGCTACAAATGTCCATCAGCTCCAATTTCTCCCGTTGCTCTAATGGGCTCCAACAGCTCCAAAGGCCCAACAGCTTCAATTGCTCCAAGTGCTCCAATGCTCCAATTAATACAACAGCTCCAACTTCTCCAATTGTTACATAAGTTCCAAGTGCTCCAATTTCTTCAAGTACTCCAAAGTTCCAAGTGCTCCAATTGCTCCAAGTTCTCCTAAGCTCCAAATGCTACATCAGTCATTGCTCCAACAGTCTTTTCGCTCCAATAGTCATTCGCTCCAATATTCATTGACACCAACAGTCATTGGCTCCAAAAGTATTTTGACTCCAACAGAAATTGGCTCTAACTGAAATTGACTCATATAGTCATTGGTAAAATTATTGATTGGCTTCAATGGTCATTGGCTCCAATAGTCATTGACACCAATAGTCATTAGCTCCAACAGTCTTTTAAATCCAATAGTCATTGGCTCCAAGTCATTGGCTACAACTGTTATTATCTCCACTGGCTTAAGGGTCCTGCGTCCCTGGAGGTTCCCTGTGGACCATCTGAGATATATAGCGGATCAATGACGTGTCGGAGCTGTAGTTGGCTCTAGTATCTGAGGGAAGCTCTTAGCAGGATTCCAAAAAGGGTGTGTGATGCGAATATATAGCCTCTCCCGCTTACGGCAACCCATAGCCTTCTCGTGGCGCCAGTGTTTAAACAAATATGGGATATGCCGGGGGTGCCAACTCCTCTGACTTCCTCGGTGTGTCGGAACGTGAATTCTGGTGGATCAGTAAGCTGTGAACAGGTGACTATGCTTTGCTCCTGCAGAAATTCCACTGGGGAGTTTTGGACCCCCAAACCCTAGGTGGTATCTCAAAGCATCGGATTCAACATGAATCCATGACGCATATGGAATAGCGAAGGGTGGTTGCGCGGCGGTGTTGACCTCCTGGTCTGGGCACCCGGGCCTTGGCAAGGCTTTAACCCTTGGGCGGGGGATAGTCTAAGGGTCGGTAATTAAGGCAGTCTTTGGTTTGGTGTTACCTTACCTACCCGGGCTTTGGCACAGCTGTAACCTTCGGGTGGGAGACATGCTGATATTGTAGTACCCAAGGTAATCCATGTTCCGATTAGGGGGGGCTTGGCCGCCGTGAGACTACCCAGGAAAGCACTATACCTGAAAATGAAGGGTGCCATGGGACTGATCATTTACTGTGATAGTTCCCTGCTGAGATTTCCTCTAATGGCTCAGGATCAGGATTGGAGTAGGAAACGTGGTGGTAGTGGTCCTCCTATGCTTGGAGAACACTCCGAAGGGTCCCCGCCCTGTTGACGAGTAGAAGTGTTGAGCTACTTAAGCTCGGGTACTAGCCTGCTGAGCTAGTAGAGGTTGGATAGGCCTCAGCTGGATCACGAGCAACTGGGTGACCGAGGGGTCCCAGAGATGTGAGAGGTATGGTTCTGTGTCGGTGCTGCTCAGATCCCGCAGAGGGGGCTGGTTCTGTTGGTGGTCTGGGGGTTTACGGCGGAGCTGGGGGCGGGTTGGTGGCGCTGATGTTGGGATGGGTCTCCTCAACCTCTCGACCTAGCCGTGCGCTCACCAGTAACATGCTGTGATTGTAAATGGCGGATCTATTTCCCGGTTCTCGGAACCCATGTTTGGCACTGGTAACAGTGTCAGGCATGTAAAAGACCCATCTTTCTCCTAACCAGGATAACGCCCTAGCGGGATCATATGCCTGGGGGAGTATTGATGAATTTTATGAGAAATGAACCTAAGTTACATGTCATTATCTCCAATAGTCATTGCCTTCAATAGTCATAGGCTCCAAAAAGTCTTAGACCTAGCTGCTGTTTGGCTGCAAGTCTTGGAAGTTACGAAGCTACAAGACTATAGGGCTCTTAACTGTCTTTGGCTACATTCAGCAGCGAGAGTTAATTTATCATTTGCAAAATAACATGTTGCAAGTAGTAGGCTACCAATTATTGCCAACAAATGTCGTCTCGTGTTGTGTTGAGGTAAAAATATTTATTTTATGTGGGATGCAGGATGCTCACTAACGATCGCAAGAGAAGGATGGCTTCGCTAGACAGCAAGGATTAGGATGTTTGTAGGAATTTTGAGTCATTTTGAGTCTTTTGAGTCATTTTGAGTCTTTTAAATCATTATGAGTCATTTTAATGTCAGAGCGGTCGGTCATTGACCCGGCACCAAGCCCCACAGCCTAGAATCCTGCGCTCGGAGCTTTTATTCTACACTACTCATAACTAAGACTAATTTAATTTTATATTTCACTCGTATATGTTCAGTGAAAATACTCGCATTAATATTCAAATAGCGTTAAAACCATGTTGTTAACGAAGTTAGTAATTATTTCTATATACTAAATTTTGGTTTCAAGCCAATTTTTGTTAAAAATAAATTTTAATGTCCAAAATAAACCAAATATATTATAAACATAAATTTTTTAGCCTTAATGACATGCGTATTTAATATTACCGTTGATTATATGTACCTAATATTGATTTATTTCAAGATAAGAGATTTTTGTTTGGTTTTTAATGTTTGCTTTTATTGTAAATTATCGGACAAAAAAACATTTTTATTGGCAGTTGCTTCAATTGTGTTTAGCTGGAGTGTGGGCACGCAGTGAAAGACATGCTGTTTGCGTGCAGATTGTACCCGCCGCCCCGCAGAGAGCTCTGTCGGAGGAGACGCACACTGACAAATCCGGCAGAGCTGCCTCGGGCTTTGGCATTTCCCGGAAAAGATTGCGTGCTCTCCCTTCTCGTGTTGTTTCTCACTGTGCTTCCATCCGAATAAATATTATGCAATGATATTTCCCTCGCTACAAAATGATCGTTGACTCTTTCTTATTTAAAAAAAAAGATGAATAAAGTATTTAAATGATTGTGGGCTGACTAGTTGAAGCTCGTGCACGGCAGGTTGTTGGGAAGATGGCGTCTTTTTTCGTAACGGCCACACATGATTCCTTTTGGCGCTGTCTACTTCAAAGTGGATGTGGGAAAAACTTTCCAGTTACAGAACTAAAACCAATAATCCGCTAGTATGTTTGAGAGTGACTGCGGTAGATTCGAACAGATTGCACGATATTTTGCAACACGTAGATAAGGTGAGTTCATATATTTTCTTTAATTCTTTCCAGTATTTTATTGCAATACATCTATCAGTTAGAAATATTTTCAAGCAAAACTATCGTCACCGTGTACTTAATGCGTTTATTACTGCAAAATATTTTCGGTGGTCATAGTAGCTGCAGCTGTTGACAATCTGTGTTGTCAGCTTGAGTCTTCTCTTAACAGTACCATTAAGCACTCATAATAGAGTGAGTAAAACATCCACATATACGTTTATTGTAAAAATTATTATATTGTTCTAATATGCATTCATTTATTTTACTTAACAATTGAATGAGATTTGTACGTGGAGTGTTTCAGGAGTCACTGGGATAAAACAATCACAACTCTTAAAACACCCTTGAAATGTCACCTTTATCACTTTCAAAACCACCTTTGCTTGTATCTACAGTGCAGGATTTTAATATTCAAGTTCTCTACGAAATTAGACACAGTTTTCTGATAAAACTTCAGAAGATATTGGCAGAAAAATTCATGGAGTGCATTGTAACATACTCATTCTATCATCTGTTAGAATATAAGCATCGGGCAATTTTTTCAAAAACAAATTAAAATACTGAAGAATTAATGGAAAATCTAGCACTATTAAAAAACATGGACACTGACATCCCTATAGCCCTGGCGCTTGTGGAACTTGACAGCACACAGTCCAACGTGTTCATACAACGGCCGAACCGCTAATGGAGCACAATGGACAACAAATGTTTTTTGAGGGCATTCTTTGTAAATAAACATACTTAACTAACACGATCTTAAATGATTAAAAATTTTATGAACTTAAAATGCCAACCATTTTATTTTTAATCTTCACTTATTTTTGTAAATATTTTTTCCGTCGAGGTCATTAGTGATTAAAACATAAGACCGAAATTAGAAAAAAATTGTGATAAATTGGCCTAAGCCAAGTGTAGGGACTCATCAAAGCATTTTCACTGAGTGAATTCGCATACCAAGGAAAATTTATGCGCCAGGACAACATTTTTCAATCACTATACTATGGGTATTTTTGAATGCGAAACCAATGTTTGACCACTATGCCGCATTGCACGGCATAGTTAAGGTAGTAAGTCCTCAGACAAAATGACGGTAGTATAGAGAAGTTAAAATTAGGTGTGCATACACATGTATTCTATGTTCACATGACATAACTTACACTTTTAGCCTACCTACCATAGAGATTAAATTATTCTAAGATGCAGATCATTTATCACATTTAAATTTTTCCTCACATAAGCTTAAAACTAAGTGTGTTTGGTAAGACTCTAGGTAGGGAAGACTCTATGTGCGTCACAGACCGAAGCCTATACGCTCTACACATGCACGGTATTAGCCATACAGGAGGAGTCGCATGCATCATGTGCTAGGAGGGGATTTACCAGCCATGACTAACACCCTTCCCTGACTATTCTAGACCAAAACTATAAAAGTTGGACCTAGGTAAAACCTGTATAAACACAGGGAAAACCCTGGGCTCTTACACGAGGGATGTAAAAGATCATGCATTAAATTCAAGCAGGTTGTTTACGGGAACAGAGGGATGGTTCGGGAAGAAGAGTTGGACAGGGTAGAAAGAAACTACTAAGCAAGAAGGCGGAAACTTGACATTGCTGTACGCATTAGTTCGGGCAGTGCTGGTTCGTTGGGGGACGACTTGCGTGGTTTCTCACCGGCTGCCAGCCAGCCCACATAAATTACGGAGAGGAAAACTAACACTACTGTGAGGTCCAGCACTCAGCACTGCTAGCCTGAGCATGCCACACGTAGGCAAGGGCAGCTTCCGCGGTGTTTATTTGCACTTAAGGTGTGGACAAGTAGGTACCTGGATAAACGACACTACTGCTCTACGGCGGTTACACATCGCAATGTCTAAATCGGCGCAGCTTAGCTAATCTAAAGTGTCGTACCACTGTACCGCCTAGCAAGAAGCATGCCACTGGTTCGAATTGGAAACTACAACGGTGTATATTTGCACGGTTATCATATAAACACATTATCTTTCTTTTGTACTCGGGATTTTTATAATCCACATTCAATTATAATTTATTTTAAGTTTGTGTCGCGTTTAAAAATAAACTACCCATCGTTAAGGACAATTGACGTTAATGATGTTTCGTCATTTCATTTGGTACAACTAATAGTCAAATAATGTTAATAGTATGTAAACACGAAGAACAAGATCGCAGTGCGAGAGAGCGGCACGCAGGTGGTTACGAAGCAGGGAATAGCTGCATCACGGCCGCATAGAGGGCGCAAGTCTGACGATCTCGAGCCACTGAATGAGTTCCACATGCGGCCAGGCATCGGAACCAGTATTTGCCTTCCGAAACATGCTTTCACTATTGGAAATGTTATTTTTGTTTTGTTTCATATGTCATCCCAGAATGAAATCGAACGAGCAATTTCACAATTAACGAACGCGGGAAACGGTGTTGGGGGCTGCGCTCTTCCCCCCCGTTTAGGGGAACTATTTAGGGGGGGAAGTGTTGCTGGGGAGGAGAAACACCCAGGCACGGCCCCCCTTCCTTTTCATTCGGTGTCGGTCGCCGGTGACGTCACATGCGGTGGAGGGTTTTTTTTTTTTTTTCCTAACCTAAGTTAAAACTAGTGGTCGCGTCTCCCGGCCTGTTTGCTACAGCCCCTCCCCTATTCACCAACTTCCCCTACTTCTCCTATTTCCCCTCCCCAGGCAGCCAGCGCCATATGTCCGGGCCCGGCCGAGGCTCTGCAAAGCGCGACCCCGATCTTATACCCGCATGTTAATACAATTAAACGCGCGGGAGCGGTGTTCGGTCCGGGTATCGCAACCTGTTTTCCGAGGCGCAGCTAATCCCACTATCAGGCCGCAGTGGAGGATAACCCGCGCTCCAACAGCGCGCAGGAAAAATCCTCGGGCGAGTTGAATGCTGCAAACATCGACGCAGTAAACCCGCGAGGAAATTGATTTTTTGTTTTGCTTTTTTTTCGCGCACTTTCTTTCAGCATGTGTGTCTTGTCGGAACATCTTGTTTTTAGAAAGGAAAAGTAGATTATCGCAATGCACTTGGAGCTACTAATATCGGTTGCTCTCATAATAGGTGTATATACTTATTACCAGCTTTTAAAAATATTTCATTCTTGTTTATTTAAGTGATTCTTTCAGACAATGGAATGTTTTCAGTGATACTAATGTAGACCGGATAAATAAATCAATTATTTCCTTAGCTCTAGAAGATAACTCAGGATGCCATTAAATACGCCATAGGAATCATGGCTGCAATCAATGCGGCTAAATGTAAGTTAGTTTAATAACCAAAGTACGAGAGGCACGGTGAAACCCACAGCATACAAAGTAATATAATGCTAAACACAAATAGAAAAAAACATAAAATCCAAATCAGTGTCTTAAATGTTTTATTCCGTAAATTTAAACAGAAATGATCATGTGGGTTGACAACATGTCTTCATGACTTGTGAACTGTAAGAATGAAGAACACAGAAGCCGGCATTTTGGCTCGAAATACCATTCATGGAGAAAAGTAAGATGCTAAGATATACTAACACTACATAAAGTGATAATATCGATAAGAGAAACTATTCTCGTTTATGCAACTACATTGTGACATAGCTTTAGAACCACTAGTTCACGATAAAGGACTGAGGCCGGTCCCATACACAAGGGAAAATAACCTAAGTGCATTAATTTTTAAAATGGTTGCAGTAAATTGACAAGGCAATCAAAATAAGATAGAATATTTAGATAGTACTATTTTTATGTGTATATGTGTAAAGGTATATATCATTTGTAACATTTATCAAGCAAAGACAAATTATATAATTTCTTCAGGTTCACGAACATGTTTACTTTATATCTTCTTATCACAGTATATCTGTTTATTTTATCTTATAAGTCTCCTTATAACATACTTTCAGAGGCTGTGATAAATATTTAAATATTTATATAACCAGTCTGGAAACAGCACAAATATTAGGAGTAATTGAATATATAAATATTAATGGTTAGTTCAGGTTTTTGGAGAGCTAAGTTATGAATTTTTATGAAACAAATATATTCACTAAATAGCTAACCATTTAGTATTAGCACAGAAGGTACATAAAACGCGAGCAAATGCAATGAAGAAACAAACTAATATTATGAGGACTCCTGAAAAAAAATTCACACTCGAACTTTAACAGGTGTACCATGCACGGCCAATGGCGTCACGTGCCAGCCACTGACGTAAGGCATGCCACGTGTACCTGGCCGAATTCAAAAGAGTCCTTGCTACCAAACTCCTCCCCCCTCCGCACCCCTAGCAATGTCCTTCCTCGGCGGTGTTATCTATCGCTGAGTGGTCTTAGGAATTCCGTGGGACACCACGCGGAGTGCCGTGATGGACGCCGTCTTTCTGGACTTTTCGGGTGTCGGGTCAGTCCATGATGACGCGACTCTTCACAGCTGCTTTCGTTGGTTCTGGAAAGACGATCTACTAGTATGAAAGGGCGAAGCTGGCCTTGGCCTTCGTGGGAGTTCCTAGTGAGTTTCTGGCGAGTTCCGAGAGTTCGGAGAGTTCCGCAAGTGAAGGGAAGTGCGACATCGGCGAAGTGGGTGAGAGACCCCCTCGAGAGTAGCGCGAAGCGGACCGATGAAATCGAGAAAGTGCGACTGAGTGGCGCAGAACTGTGTGTATGGACAGGCGCGAGGTAAGGGGCGAACCACTGTTGAGCCTAGCTCCAGTGAGGAGTGCGAAGTGTAGAACTTAACAGACATTGAGCGATTTGTAATTAAACATTTTTAAGTGGCAATGATTAGTGATCGGAAATTTTACGTAGTTTTTTACTAATGTGTTGTGATAGCTACACGTCCCACAACAAACACCTGAAGTGACACTTGCACCTGAAGTGCCACTTGCGCTACGTGCTTGTGTAGCGGGTGTCCAACCCCACAGGCGCTCTACTTGAACAGTGCGCTCGCGTCTCACCCACGCCACGCAGTGGAGGCAACCACGTGCCTGGGAAGCGGTCACGTGACTCGTCACATAGCCGAACTCCCCTCCGGCCGTCCAGACTGAAGTAGGAGTAACCCGGGCAGCACAGCAACAGAACACCAGCGGATGATCGGCGAACAGCAGAAGCGCTGCACCGCCGAAAAAAAATATAGTTGAAAAAACTAAAGAAACATGCTTTTAAAGATTATCAAACTAAAAAGTTAAAAATAATTTTAAAATTTAATTTATGACAATAGTATATAAGCAATACTAGTATAAATGAGAAAAAAGCTTGAGGCGCTTTGTGCCATATTTTTTGTATATTAAGCGCCCCATGCTTTTTTCTCATTTATACTAGTATTGCTTATATGCTATTGTCATAAATTAAATTTTAAAATTATTTTTAACTTTTTAGTTTGATAATCTTTAAAAGCATGTTTCTTTAGTTTTTTAAACTATATTTATTTTTAACTTTTTAGTTTGATATTCTTTAAAAGCATGTTTTTTTTAGTTTTTTAAACTATATTTATGTATAATTATCATAGGGAAATGAGTTACCGACACTACCTATTACCATCTGAGATAACTATTTGGAGTTGAAACGTCACAAAGAAATGGTAAAGTCTCTCCGAATCATTTACAGTTAGATGTATAGATATAATCTTAGAATTTACCAGAAAAAAAAAACATTCTGTTTTTCCGGTGTGGCCGGGAGTACAACCCACGATCGCTGAATCCGTAAGATGACGTCTCAGAAGTCGCGCGCCTTAGACCACTTTTTTTTTATTATTTTTTATATTTTTTTATTTTTTTATAAAGATTGATGGCACACTGGCAAGTTTGGACAGTCACCAGTGTGCAACAATCTCCCCCCCCTGAATGTTGTAGTTGTAAGTCACCCCGAGTCATGGAGGAATGGTAGTGTTCGTTGAAGGTTGTTATTAAGACAATACAAATTACAGCCATGTCTTACCCGGGATTCGAACCCGGAGCCCCCGCACCGTAGCCCGGTGTGCCGTCGACTGCGCTACGGAGGCCGACTTAACCACTCGGCTAACGAACGTGATTAAATTGGTGGGACATTTTACAGTCATGAGCCACTCACTCTTAGTCGAAAGAGTTACAGACGGACAGACAAACAAACATACAGGTGAAGCTAATATAAAGCATGTAAATAAATATAAAGCATGTAATATAAAGCATGTAAAAATAGTTAAGCAAGCTGAAAGGCTAGCACAGAGGAAGGAACAATTGAAACTGGTAAAAGTATGTGCTTTGCAAGAAAGGAAAACTTAGTCGAAAGAGTTACAGACGGACAGACAAACATACAGGTGAAGCTAATATAAAGCATGTAAAATTTTTTTTTTCGGCGTGGCCGGGAGTAGAACCCACGATCGCTGAACCCGTAAGCTGACGTCACAGAAGTCGCGCGCCTTAGACCGCTCGGCTAACGAACGTAATGAAATTGGTGGGACATTTAACAGTGATGAGGCACTCACTCTTAGTCGAAAGAGTTACAGACGGACAGACAAACAGTTACAGACGGACAGACAAACATACAGGTGAAGCTGATATAAAGCATGTAAAAAAGACCTGCCGCCACTCTGCCTGGACCACCAAGAAGACCGTCACTCTACCCGAACGAAACACCGAACTCCGGTACGAAACTTATCCTCAGCGAAGTGTAAGTTGAACTTAATTATTTTTCGTTGTCAGTCGAACTTAGCCCTTAATTAAAACTAAATTGGAAAACATAATTGAGTTATCCCTTATGAACTCACGTCTCCCCACATAGGTCGTAACTCTACAAAAACAAGTCTATAACAGTATCATATGCTTCAAGCAGAATTACTAAACAAAAGCAGAAATATAGACCAAGAAAAATACTTGATTATACAGCTTAAACTGAAAAATTCTTATTATTAAAAAAATAAAGAACAAATTTAATAGGATTATACACAAATAATAGTTTAACTTAAATAAAATAAGCATCGTTTTTTAAATCTTTTTCCAATTATAGCATGAAGTAGTCTAAGCTAACCTAAGAAAATTTATTTCTCGTAAGCAGTGAATCCAGTGAAATTTTGGACCAATTCTTTTATGACATATTTTAATTTTTTAAAAGGCGTGCAAAATAAAAGTATTAAAAATTTCGATAAAATAAGACAGAACCAGAAGGTATCCAAGTCTGCATTATTACATGGTACCCGGGGGGAGACATTTTTTTTACTTCTCTTGGTGATAGCTATGTTGGTTGGACACTCAAACATTGGCTTAAGGGTAGTGTTTGAGTACTGAAGGAAAGGGGCTCCGGGGAAAGGCTTCTGGACTGTGGTGCTTGGTGCAAGTCAATGACCGACCTCTCTGACGGACTAGAAAATGAATCAAAATACCTCAAAATGACTTAACTATACTCAAAATGACTCAAAAATTCCCATTTTCACGGAAAAAATTATCGTTTTTAAGGAAAGTGTTCTGTTTTACATAGTCCTGAAAATGCCATCCACTTCGAAATTCCTAAAAATAGCTTAAATTCTTAGCGATTAGTCGCTCTAAGCCGCACCTTGTCAATAAGAATTTTATGGCCGCCACCTTTGATTAGGACGTCACCATTGCCATTTCCATTACTCCCGTCATCTTGAAAATCCGTAAATTTAATGCTGGAAAAATATTTAGGCCTAATTATTTTTTTTTATTAAAAACATTATAAGCAATGTTGCACATTTCGTTACGTTCACCATATTAAATTCTAGAAACGTTGCACATTTCGCTACATCCGACATCTCGGATAGGCTTTGTATTACATAATCGTAGCGCGTTTCGTTACAAACACCATCTTGGATTCTAGATCGTTGCACTTTATGTTATGCCCATCATTTTGAAAATCCGTAATTTTTATGCTATTAACATGGTAAAAAAGTTTTAGTTCATTAAGAAATTAACTAAACAAAATTTTACTATAATCATTTTTAAACACGCACTTTCGTCCTCGGTTCGAACCCAGTGAGAACAAAAATAGAAAAAATGACAACAGATCCTATCTCCACAGAAGCCATCGGCCGACTGACCTCCCACCACGAATGCCGAACTAGATATTACGTCAGCCAGTATGACCTAATGTCCGCCATCTTGTTTTCGTCTGCTGGAGACCACCGTCTTGCTTTCGTGTGCTAGAATGCGCTACCATCATGTAAGTTTAATTTATATGTGCAGAGTGCAGTATTCATTTATTACTACTGAGACGCACGCCACCTTGAAATTTGGATGCCATTTTGGAAATCTGTAATAATTAACCTAGAAATTTGGGAAAAAGTTAAAAATTCATAAAAAAATCACAAATTAATTTGCTGATTGATTCGATTAGTTCCTGTCCTTGGTTCGATACTTGGTTAATAATCTAATTAAAAAGACAGGTTCGAGAAATAAAACACCACAAACTTACAAATAAAAAATTTACTATGTAATTTCTACTCTACTACAGAAACACTTGCAACAGTTAACAATCTAATAAACATTTAGTTCTGCATTAGCGCGAAATGACAAATTGTCAGCTCCAACCAGTTTACTGAAGATAGAGACCAGCTAAATCCTTTACTGACATAGTCTTCCTCTTCTTGACAGAGCTTCTGGATACTGTGTTTAATAGACTGCTTCACATAGTCAGAAATGTAAATGGGAGTATTCAAAGTCTTAAATGCACAATTATTCACTTTCTCCTCGAACAGATACGGTTTACCATGTACACAGTCCAAACACAAGTCCGAGATGTCGGACTTAACGAAATGTGCAACGTTTCTAAAATTTAATATGGCGAACGTAACGAAATGTGCAATGGTGTTTATAATTTTTTATTATAGTTTTTTGAAATTAAATATTTTATGAATTTTAGAACTTTTACGATTTTCTAACATAAAATTTACGGATTTTCAAGATGGCAGGAGTAATGGAAAATGGCAATGGTGACGTCATAATCAAAGGTGGCGGCCATAACATCCTTATTGACAAGGTGCGGCTTAGAGCGACTAATCGCTAAGAAATTTAAGCAGTTTTTATGAATTTTGAAGTCGATGGCATTGAGGACTAAAACGGGAAATGTTTCCTCAAAACGGGAATTTTTCCCACGAAAATGGGAAATGTTTTGGAATTTTTAGTCATCGTTAGTATATTTTGAGGAATTTTGAGTCATTTGTAGTCCAAAATGGCCGCCGTGACGTCAAAGAGGTCGGTCATATGCCCGTCACCAAGCACCACAACCTAGAAGCATGTCCCCGGAGCCCCTATCCTACTCTACTTGTTTGCATTGTCGAAATATTTTTGAGACTTTTTGACGTTACAACGTCTAATAAATCTATGAACGCCAGCTGCACGCACTAAACAGTGTCCCGTTACGCACATTGTTACACTACGATGTGTCCCGTTACGCGGAAACCAGGCACTCGTTAATACATATTTTCCTTTGTTTATCGCGAGGGGCGTTATTATTAATGATTATAAATAAAATTTTGTGCCCGGGGCCACAATTGTATATCATTTTGAGCACTGGAAGGCAGAAAAACGTAAAATATTCTCGACGAATTTTAATCTCGGCCCCAGCGGACCACGAGCGTCTGGGTTGGAGATTATAGCCGAAATTCTTTCTTAAACTTACTAATACGTTTTAATTAACTGCAAGGGCATTTTTTTAAATTCTACGTTTAATTTCACGACGGACAAACTTCGTCGTTAAATGTGTAATTGCGAAAAAGCGTAAAACATTCTCGACGATCTTGAAGTTAGTATAAACATGGCGGCCGACTAGCAGCCGACAATATATTTTTTAATTTCCCGCCTACCACTATAAGAAATAAACATGACGGACTACATACGTTTTTTTAATTTTAATTATGACTACTAATTCAAAGGATGACGGATCGAATCCCCGCCGTCGCGAAACCTTCATTTTTGTACTTGTAAAAATAAATACGGCGTGCGCGACACTACAAAAGTAATAAACATATTTGAATTAATAAATGCAAATAAAAGTAAATTTATCAATTAAATTGTAGATTTCATTTCACTTCTTCTTTGTATCCATACAAAATAGTGATAATTCAATAAAAAATGATTCAATTTTATTCATAAAAGTATGCAGAGGTAGATTTTACCAAACAAAAGATAGAAAATTTAAAAAAAAAGGGTGCGTGTACTTAGGTACGCGCGTGAGAAGTTATACTTCTTTGGCATCATTAAAAAATAGTTTTTAATTGCATGCAAAAATAGTGCGTAGAGTCCCTCCGCGCGGAAGTAGTAAAACTTCGTAATGTGGAAATGAAAATAGGAAGGGGTAGAAATTCATTTTTAGTGAAATCATATTGTATCAAATCAAACTAAAATAAAGCGAGGAATGGGCACCAACCAACTCTGGTCCTGTGAGGGTGTTGGTTCCAAAAGTGTCGCTCCTGAGATTCATCTCGAGGACTCTGGGCCAACGGGAGACCCTCAACCAACGAAGCGAGGAATTGAGATTCCTCACAAGTCAACAGCCATTGGACAGGGGATATTGGTCCGAGTATGCAGAGGATTGAGACGTCCATCCTAGAGACAGAGGTCATTGAAACTACTAATTATTCCGGTCACCTGACATTACTTGGCAAGTCACAACTTAGAACGGGCGTAAAATTAATTTTAAAAAAAATTGGTTGTCTGTAAAGTCGGTTTACGGACGATAGTTTAACGTGACAACGTCATAACATAACATTGATGAAATGATTGATCCAGAAGAAAAGGAAATATCATATTCGGCCTGAGACTGAGCCATAATAGGTTTTTGGAACCAAACCATTTAGGCATTAAAAATATTATATTCTGTGACGAAGAATTTTTTTTAATTTTTCTATCTTCTGCATGATAAAATCTATGTCTGCATACTTTTATGAATAAAATTGAATCATTTTTATTGAATTATCACTTTTTTGTATGGATACAAAGAAGGAGTGAAATTAAATATACAATTTAATTAATAAAATTACTTTTATTTGCATTGATTAATTCAAATAAATTTATTACTTTTGAAGAGTTGTGCGCACCGTATTTCTTTCTACAAGTACAAAAAAAATTTAGCCGCCGAGATTTGATCGGTCACCCCTATGGATTGGTAGTCAGCGATGCTAACCTTACAGCCACAAGGCCAAATTGGTAACAATCGTTTCAGATGATATAAATTAATAATATTCCACGCACGATATTTGTTTGAATTTTATTTAACTAGCATATTCTCAGTTGGACTCGAAATATTTACACGCTCGTGGGCTCATAACTATAATACGGTGTGTAATTTAGTTGATCAAATAATAACTCATGACAAATAATTACCAATGTCAAACTAAAGCGTGAAAAGTATGATACCAACAATAAATATTTAGTTACACAGCTAAACAATACTATACAACACTGTTTAAATATACTGATTTACACTAGTAATTAAAATAATACGTACTTGTAAGAACGCCATTTCCTTGCGAATATACTCCTGTGGCGCGGTGCACAACAATAACCCGAACCCCGCTATGTTGTCGTCTGCCCCAAGCCGTGTGTGACGACATGCGCAGGCGTGATCCAACCGGTGCGACCCGCCTATCCCTGCAGCATGGCGGCGTGAAACCTGAGCAGTACGTTGCCACGTGCCGGCCGAGTTCTCTGTACCGTCCGCAACATACCAGAGAGATGCCACGCATGCGTAAAAAGGAAATAAATTTGTAACGATTAATAGATTGATTTTCAGAGGGAGAGAGACACCTACTGAATGTCTATAAAACTAACTTTTTATCAGAGCAGATTTTCATGAAATAAATCATGAAATCATTCAACGATAAAAGCTGTTTATTGAACCAAGCGGATGGGTTCGCCCCTAGGAGAAAATTGACGCGGCGAGACCTCGTGGACATAGAGAAATGACACACACTCACTATTTATGTGCCTATGAAACATGATTTTTTTCTGCAATTTAAATTGTATAAAAAAAGGGTATTGAAAATTCAAGCAAATATGGCAACACTACAAACTGTCAGGATCTTTATTTTTTTCTTACTCTCTACTTAGTTCCTTACAATAGCAAAACTTAATGGCTTCTTATAATGATTATATTGTATGTCATAAAATTAAGATTTCTTTTCATTCCTTGAGCCGATTTTGATGAAATAAAGCTTATATTTCTTTCTCTGCTACGCTCAAGTTAACTTGAAAACCCCATTAAAATTCGTATAGTAGTTTTTTAGAACACCGCGTACAAACAGACAGTGCGTGGTAGCCTTAAACGTTTAACGCAACCTTGTTGGAAGTCGCATTAGAAGTATAACTTCAAAAATTACTTCCTCAAAGAAAAACATATTTTTAATGCCTAAATGATTTGGTTGCAAAAACCTATTACGGTTCAGTCTCAGGCCGAATTGGATATTTCATTTTCTTCTCGATCAATCATTTCATCAATGTTTTGTTATGACGTTGTCACGTTAAACTATCGTCCGTAAACCGACTTTACAGACAACCAATTTTTTGGTGGTAGTGACTGCTTTAAGACAAAGATTCTAATTCATATATAGACGTTGTCAAGCACAATTTCGCATTGATTTGGTCGTTACTATATGCCGACGGCGATATTTAAATACATGACTTCAACTACGTCACAGCATACCATCTCCTGACAGTTTCTAACACCATGGACAGAACAAAATGCTAGTATTAACCATGGATGTACGTCTATGGAATGTATGTTTGTTTAATAGTTTAATTCACTCTGGTTAGCAATTAACTAGCACAAAAATGTTTCTGCATAAATGCTAACTCTATAAGTTCATTAATAACATGGAAGGGACTTGCTAGGAAGGATCTTAAAAATTCCGTCATTGTTAAACAAACATGTTTAAAACACATGAACAAGAATTTTTATCAAAAACCTAACTGATTTTGACAATAGTATTATATTAACACATATACCCCTACTTTTACCTTTTTAACCACTCACTCGCAGTGCAGATTGGTGTGGAGCTGCCTGCTCGGGCCACTTTCAGTCGCGCGTCACGTGACTGCTGCTCAGACGCTCCCAGATTACAAGCACGCGCGCATGGTTTTTCAGCAGCTTCTTTGGCTCACGCAGTTTTATCATTGAAATATTATTAAGCCCAGCCATTTGGATCTAATTTCTGATGCCTACATTGATAAAATTTTACGAGGGAATGTTTGCGGTCGAATGTTTGGATCTTCCCAGATTTTGTTGTCATCGATGCTGCAAGAAAAAACTAAGCTTGTGAATGCAAATTTCTGTATGTGTTTTAAAAAGTTAAATGTATAAAAATATTTATTTAATTAAATAAACCTCAACTTTTTTACAAATAGAAGTTGATGTTAGATACAAGAATGGGGGCGTTACCAATGTTAGCGCTTTAGAAATTTATCTTACTTCGCGTAGTAAAATACTAACTTTAATTTTTATGCAAATATTTAATAGAAATAAAACAATAAAATAACTAGAGCGATATTATGAATACGGTTGGTAACGTTTGAGCTCAATCAAATTAAAAAAATAATTAAATACCTAGTATTCAATATTAATATAAACACTTGTATTAAATTAATGTTTATATTAGTAAAATAATCGAGATAATTTTGATTTATTAATGATATTCTATAAATATGCTGAATATTATATTATAATTTAAAATTTTAATTTATATAATAATTTCCTAATTAATAATGCAAATAGATTATAGATAAGTAGCCCATGGAAATATTATTCTCAATAATATTTGTTATAATTACTACACATATAAGTAATAATGCAGGGTGGTTATTTAACACATAAAATGAATAGGATGTAGCATTTTAAAGTTTTAAGATAATAATGCGAAATGGCCATTTTACCCAATAGGTGGGGCAAAACGGCCACCTTTTAATTAAAACTAAAAACACATGTTTTATCACTTAAACTGCACACTCATCACAAATGAAATCATATTTAGCCTTGCCATAAACTCCAGCACAAATTTCGTGGAACCAAATGTCACAACCACTGCACTGAATCGATGGTTCACCTTCTTCATCATCGTAAAAGTCTCCTTCACATTTGCCACATCTATTATGTTCCTTCAGTGTCTTTTTTGGTTGAATTATTCTATTAGTTCCACTTGTAGAAGGTCCAAGGCATATTGCTCAATGCTGGGGCTTTTTTTACCTTCACTTGCTTTGGCAGCATAACCTTGAGAGAGATTTTTTACACGCTTTATATTAGCTTCACCTGTATGTTTGTTTGTATGTTTGTATGTTTGTTTGTATGTTTGTAACCGACTCCTTTGGGTGCGATTTTGACCCACTTTAAACCGCCAGATTTCATTCAAACTTTGTAGATTTATCGAGGACCGATGACAATACACTAATTTGATAAGATTATTCCATTATTAAATTTTCAAAATAAGATTTTTGTCAATTTATATAATTTCACAAGAAAGGTTCGCACATGAGCAAAGTGGTTTTCTTTACAATGTGCGAACTCTTTTCTTTCAGTTTGTCTTTGGCGCGATATAAACAAAGCCTACTAAATATTGTGACATTTAATTAAATGAAAAGTGAGAATGGGTTATGTTTATTGTGAGCAATATACTTTCTTCAAGAGAATATTATCTATATTTGTAAAAATATGAAAAAAAACCTGAAATAAGGGCTTTAAATGTTGTTTATTTCGTTAAATAGAGAAACACAATTACGTCTGTTTCATTTTACCAATTAACCAAGAGTGAAACATTATTATAAAACAACATTTTCTGCAAATATTTCACGAAACATGGAAAAATTGAGGTTTGATTTTGCTGTGAAACCAACAGCAGATGCGAAATCAAACACCATATGCATAACCTCATTAGCTACACCTGATGGGCAGATTTTTGAAATTCCACTCGAACACCAACCTGAAAATCTACACCAAGCAGTTACAAATACTCCAAACTATGCCACGGTCAGTAAATCATTAAATAAAAGACATAAAACACGGAAAATATGGCTAAGTTTGACAGATGATATATCAAAAACATATTTGGATTTAGAGCAAAACTTACAGTTTAAGGATTTTTACCTGGAAGAAATTGAGAAAAAAAAAAGTGCTGAATCTATAGCTAGTGGATAAAATATAAAATTGGAAAAACTGTTAGAAAAATTTCTTGAAGGAAAAAAAACTATATCTTAAACTAAAAATTTAAAGAAAATTGCAAAAGATTTCATGATTGAGAAATTCACGGGCAGAAACTCAAATGCTTACCAGTGGATTAAAGATTTCAACAAAGAATGTGATCGTTTCCTAATCAAAGAAGGCAAAAAGAAAATAGAAATTTTAAAACATTTCTTAGAATACTCCAGTGTAGTTTGGTACCTACAACTGTATGCAAATGAAACTTACAGTGGAATCGGACTGGAACAAATGGGAGAAACTTTTTAGTGAGACATTTGCAAACAAAGGATGGTCACCCATCAGATATGCTGAATTAGAATAAACATCAATGACTTCCCGAATATATTGATTTTCATAGCAGGATATTGAAATTATTTTGTACTATAGTTCTTCAACACGCTATATTGGATATATATTTCAGAAGCAGCCAATATCTACTCAAATTCACTTTAATAGCAAAGTCATATAATAAACAAAAAATTGAGCCACATCAAAGACACTTATGAGATAAAACAATATTTATCGATTTTATTTTAACTACAGCCAATATCTATTAAAAATCTACTTTAATAGTTAATTGATGTAATAACTATCAAGTTTTTTTACATTGTTATAAAATTTCTTGCATATGTCGATAAAGAAGTATCACTTTAAATTATAAATAAACCAAACTAAAAAAGTAGAAAATAAATAATAGTTTAAAAAACTAAAAAAACACGCTTTATATAGAAAACCAAACTAAAAAATAGAAAATAAATTTGAATCAATTTGAATTAAGAATAGTGTAAAAATTTTTAATAAATATAAATTAATAATAGTGTATATAAGAAAAAAATGTATTTTATTTAAAAAAAAAGCGTGGGGTGCATGATGTCAATAGTTATAAATATTTTATCGACATATATGAGTAGAAGGATTATCATTTCGATAATATCTTAAAAACCACCCCACGCTTTTTTTTAAAATAAAATACATTTTTTTCTTATATACACTATTATTAATTTTATATTTATTAAAAATTTTTACACTATTCTTAATTCAAATTTATTCAAATTTATTTTCTATTTTTTAGTTTGGTTTTCTATATAAAGCGTGTTTTTTTTAGTTTTTTAAACTATTATTTATTTTTTTCTTTTCTTGCATAGCACATAATTTTACCAGTTTCAACTGTTCCTTCCTCTGTGCTAGCCTTTCAGCTTGCTGAACTATTTTTATGTTTTCTGGGCTAGTTAGGCGACGCGCAAATGTGGTTTTTGGTTTCCGTTTTGGAGTAAAGTTTACCTTTCTTGGGAACGGTATCAAATCATGAAACATTTTCAATTATTTACAGTCGTTTGTTTTTCGTTTAATGATTTATTTGTCCAATGAATCATCTGGGTTTATAACTTGTTCGTGGGATTGTTCAACAGAAGCCACTGAACAAAGTTCCATGTTTTCTTCAGATTGTTCACGGCTAATTTCAGTGGCCACAGTATCTCGTATCTCATTATAATCGCCATTGGTATCCACTTCTTCATACTCTGGAGGCTCCAGAGTATTTTTTGGGTGTTCTGGATATTCTTGGTCTTCCATGTCTTCACATTGGTGTCACCTGACTTATCCAAGTGTACATTTGCTGTAGGCCTACTAGTCACCTCACATGGAGCAAAGCTTTCTTCTTGGAACACATTATCATCAAATGGACAGATGCCTGTGATTCTGAATCCTGTGATGGCAGTGTGCATTGTGGCTGCTTGCAGATATGCATGAGTGAACATTGCTGAGAAATCATCTCTGGTAAGAGCTCTACCAGGATGATTTCTCATAAACCACCTGCAGTATTCTCTGTAAAAACTCTTGAGTGGGTTGATAAATTTTCCGTATAATGGCTGTGTCCAATGGGTAGTATGTGGAGGAAGGCACACCATTTCAATTTTGTGTTTAACTGCATACTCAAGAGTTTTGCTAGACTTGCAGTGGGATCCATGACCATCTAGCACCAGAAGTGCAGGCGATTCATTGCTTGGTCGATGTTTCTGGAAACGTTTCATCCACATAAGGAATGTAACCTTATACATGTATCCACTTTTTGTAATAGTTATTTGTTATAGTTTTTGTAAAATTGTAAAAGTACCATGAGGAAACCCGGTTTTGAGTTTTTCAGGAAGTCTCTTCCCCTTGAAAATTATAAAAGGTGGGATATAATGTCCACTAGCAGAGAAACATGGCACAACAGTTGTTAAGACTCCCCTTTCTGAACTTTCTATTTGGTAGGAAACACATCTCCCAGTTTTTCCGATGATTAGTTTTGTACCGGGCACCATAGAAAAACCAGACTCGTCACAATTGTAAACTCGAGACACATCTCTGTCAGCCCCTGTGATCTTTAATGCACTATTAAGACGTTTAAAATAACTTTTAATTGCTGTTCTGTTCATGGAGCTAGCTCTTGCCAAAGAAAGTCCAGCTGGTTTCCTTAATGTTATATCTGGGTGTCTATTACAAAATCCAGAGAACCAATCTTCACCAGCTAATTTATTCTCACTATCGAAATTGTTTGGTATCCCATTTTCTTTACAAAAATCAAAAGCTATCTCCCTCACTTCTCTTGGAGTCATTCGAAACCCCATTTTCTCTAAATTGTGCAGATGCTCGACTAAAGCAGCTTCATGCTTTTCTAGAACTGTATTCCTTCCTAAACACACGAATCCTGGTCATTTAATAGTGGTTTTTCTGAGGATTTTCCAGCATTCCTTAAAAATGCATACCAAATACTGCTCCATCTACATCCCACTTCCCCCCCCCACTCACACTAAAGACATCAGTTGTCACTTATCATCAGAATTTTTCACAATCACAATCCCAATGTGTAATTTATGTTTTTATTGAGTAAACAGGTACTGTTTTATAAATTTATACTGAATACCGATATGAAGTGAGGCCAAAATACAATCGTCAGTAATATTTTAATGGCCATAAAGAGTCAGAATTAAATTGCAGACTGAAATTTTTATTCCGGGGTAAAATGGCCACTCCGGGGTAACATGGCCACTTATGTACACTGATTCAAAATCACTTAGTTGAAAAATACTAGGATACATTACGGACACAATATTGTTTTTTACTCTTAAACTAGACATGACAAACAACACGTAACAATGATTAGACAGACTTCATATTCTGCCAAAAATATACTAGAGATTTTTAAATAATTACCTATCTGTTAGCTCTTCATTAAAATAAATACGAAAAAAGTCGTGTTGTGCCACACACGTGCACACCGTCTAACAAACCATGAGAGCCTGGCTGCTCTCTTAAGATAAAGTTTCGCCTAACCTTGCGCAACGCGCTGAAGGTCAGACAGGCACTCGGGGTTGCTGTGCCAACTGTACAAAATAAAAAAAAACGGTTCAGGTGGCCGTTTTCCCCCTGCGGCCACATTACCCCGGTTATGGGAAAATGAGTGCTGTTATGCAAATGTCTGTGTAAAATAAATTAAATGTTAAGAAACACAATTTTATCATTCATATTCACAGTATATAATTAATTGTATCAGTATTCAATTTAAATCACTAAAATATATTATTTAAAAGCACATATAAATTTTATCTTTTTTTCTGTCAATTTTTGTTGAATACAGCTCGCGCATTTAAAAAATTCTTTTTATCATTTGGACGTGACAACGTCTAATAAATCGATAAATGCCGGCTGCACGCACGAAAAAGTGTCCCATAACGCACATTGTCCCACTACGGATGTCCCACTACGGATGTGACCTGTTATGCTCATTGTACGCATGCGTGGCATCTCTCTTCCACTCGATTGGAAAAACCATCGATTTGACTTTTCAATCATATTTCCGTCGTTTGAATTATTAATATTATGTAATTTAACGATCGTACACCGATTTTCAGCACAATAAGTACGGTTATTAAAAGTAATGTTGAATATTCAAATACGTTTTGACATGACAACGACTAATAAATCGATGAACGCTGGCTGCACGCACGAAAAATTGTCCCACTACGGATGTCCCACTACGGATGTCCCACTACGGCGGTGTCCTGTTTACGCATAAATACGGCGTGCACGACACTTCAAAAGTAATAAATATATTTGAATTAATGAAAGCAAAAAAAAGTAAATTTATTAATAAAATTGTAGATTTAATTTCACTCCTTCTTTGTATCCATAAAAAATAGTGATTCAATAAAAATGATTCAATTTTATTCATAAAAGTATGCAGAGGTAGATTTTATCATACAAAATATAGAAAAATTAAAAAAAAAATCTTCCTCAAAGAATATAATATTTTTAATGCCTAAATGGTTTGGTTGCAAAAACCTATTACGGCTCAGTCTCAGGCCAAATATGATATTTCATTTTCTTCTGGATCAATCATTTCATCAATGTTTTGTTATGACGTTGTCACGTTAAACTATCGTCCGTAAACCGACTTTACAGACAACCATTTTTTTTCCATAATACGCCTTAATAAGTATAATCTAACATCAATGTTAAAAATACACTAGTAAATAAGCTTTAGTAGTATGTAAATGGGGCTCCGGAAACAGGGTTCAGGGTGTGGTGCCGGTGCCGGTGTCCGCCATCTTGGATTTGTGACGTCACGACGGCAAAAATTCCTCAAAAATGACTCAAAATGACTCAAAAATTCCCGTTTTAAGAAAAAATTCCCCGTTTTCGAGGGAAAAATTCCCGTTTCGAGGGAAAATTTCCCTTTTTATTCCTTAAAAATCCCAACGGCTAGAAATGTCCTGATAGAGGCTTAAGCATCCTTAACTCAAGCCTCAGTTAAGCCTCTATCAGGATGTGACCTTGACCTTTGACCTTGACCCTGTCGGCCATCTTGGATCCACCATCTTGGATGACGTCATTTCGTTTTCTCGAACATTTCGGCATTGTGTTATCCGCCAATTTGAATTATGACGTCACCGTTGCAATTTCCGTTATGGCCGCCATCTTTAAATTTATTATCCGATTTTAATGAAAAAATTTAAAAATTATAAAAAAATTAAATAATAAAATTTTTAATAAAATATTTAAAAAACAAACATTTACAACACGGAGCTCGGAGTCCTCGGTTCAAACCCGGCGAGTGCAAAAAAAATAAAAATGGCGACCGATCCTTCCCCCGCGGTGGCTGCAGGCATACTGACTCCCTCCACTTTTTTTTCAAAGCATATATATATATATATCGTCAGGTAGTATGACGTCATGTCCGCCATCTTGTCCTCGTCTGCTGGAAGCCATCATCAGTGTATCGTCGGCGAGAGTTCGCTGACGTCATGTTAGTTTAATTCTTATCCGCTAGAGTGCAGTAATCATTTATTATTGCTGTGACACCCGACATCTTGTCATTTGGCCGCCATCTTGAAAATCCATAATTATTTAGCTAGAAATTCGGGAAAAATTCCAAAATTCATTAAATAAATTGACAATAAATGTACGGATCGATTAGATCGACTAAGGTCCTTGGTAAGATCTAGGACGATGCAAAAAAATTAAATATAACATCAATTTAACATAATAGTAACAGGTTCGAGGAATTAAACGCCACAAGTTCTTTTACAAACATAATATTTATTACATAATTTCTATTGTACTACAGGATTATTTGCGAAAGCCAGCAATCTTATAATCATTTAGTTCCGCAGCGGTGTGAAATGACTAATTCTTAGCTCCAATCGGTTTATACTAGACAGAGTCCAGCCAGAACCTTTACAGACATAGTCCACCTCTTCTTGACAGAGTTTCTGGATACCGTTTTTAACAGTTTGCTTCACATCGTTAGAACTGTAAATTTCTGCAGCCGATGTCTTGAATGTACACTTCTTCACTTTGTCATCGAACGGATATGGCTTTCCATATATACAGTCCAACCACAAGTTATATTTCAAAGGTCCGTTTGTTGCTACATCATCAGTAAGCTGATTGATTATGTCCTCTCTGATATCATCAAGAAAATTACAAATGTCTTTCGACTCACCTAACGTATTTAAATAATAGTAGTCCTTCAATGTTCCACGAAATGCAGACTGCGCCAAGTAGAAGCCATTATCGTTCACTTGTAATGCGCCGAACACAGTCTTAGGTTTATTTTCCTGTTCAGACGTCATACCAATCGGTTGCTGCACATCGGTTTTCTTGCTTGTACGCTCACGAGCCTTCAACTTAAACCGAGGAGTCGAAATTTCTGCAGGTAGTTCAGCAGTAGGCACACGGACTTCACCTTTACAGTTTTTCGCATGTCGTCGCAAATTATCAATTCTAGTAAACCATTCATGACACTCATCACATCGAAACTTCATGCGAGATGGATTCTTCGTGCATTTGCTCCGCTCATGTCTTCATACATCATGAGCAAATGCGAACGACGTATCACAGTAGCTGCAAGGATACCGTGGTGATGAAGACGAACCTTTCAGACCCGATCCAGATACTGACATTGCCGCAGTTGCACCATCTCCAGGCATACTCTTATGAACATCAATGCATCGTTGTTGCGCCGAAACCTTTACTTTCTGCCGAACAGCAGGACCTTTGCATGCCTTCATGTGCGTTTTCATATTATCTTTTCTGGCAAAACTGCTTATGACATTTCTCACAAACAAACATTTTACGATATAGGTTCTTGGCACATTCTCTATTCTCATGTCGTCGAGCATTGCTGTTGTTTGAGAAAATCTTGTCGCAGTAACAGCACCGATGTTCGTTAGTTGTTGTCGATTCAGCATCCATTGAAGTCTCCATTGATGGCGAACCAGCGTTCGCCGAGTTTCCCTGTGCAGCCAGCACTAGCGGAATTAAAGTCTCTTCTGCTGGCGGTACCACGTCTGTTGAAGTCTCCTCCAGTGTTGACATCGACGTTGCCAACGGGATCTGCTCCACCATCGTCGACGCTGACGTCAAGGTTCCCGCAGTCGATGGTACAACCTCCATCGAGTTCGTCGTTAAAGTCGGTAAAGATGCCATCGAGTTCGCAAGAACAGGTAATTACGCGACTTATGCACCAGAAGAAACAAACTAGGCGATCCTTACAACACCGACGTCAGTAACAAACCGAGCGTCCTGCTGTCTAGGACTCGCTTATATACATGCACCGTATGGAATAATACGATAGTCAAATCAAGATCAATTTACTAAAATACTAGAGTCAAAACAACATTAAAAAATAGAAGCACCGACAACGAAAAGGAAGCACCTTCAAAAAAGGAAAAACAAAAGGAAGCACCGACAACGAAAAGGAAGCACCATCAACGAAAAGGAAGCACATTTGGAAGCACCGACAACGAAAAGGCAGCACCGGCATCGAAAAGGAAGCACATTTGGAAGCACCGACAACGAAAAGGCAGCACCGGCATCGAAAAGGAAGCACATTTGGAAGCACCGACAACGAAAAGACAGCACCGGCATCGAAAAGGCAGCACATTTAGAAGCACCGACAACGAAAAGGCAGCACATTTGGAAGCACCGACAAAGAAAAGGCAGCACCGCCAACGAAAAGGCAGCACATTTGGAAGCACCGACAAAGAAAAGGCAGCACCGCCAACGAAAAGGAAGCACATTCGGAAGCACCGACAAAGAAAAGGCAGCACCGGCATCGAAAAGGAAGCACATTTGGAAGCACCAACAACGAAAAGGCAGCACATTTGAAAGCACCGACAATGAAAAGGCAGCACATTTGGAAGTACCGACAACGAAAAGGCAGCACATTTGGAAGCACCGACAACGTAAAGGCAGCACATTTGGAAGCACCGGCAACGTAAAGGCAGCACATTTGGAAGCACCGACAACGTAAAGGCAGCACATTTGGAAGCACCGACAACGAAAAGGCGGCACATTTGGAAGCACCGACAACGAAAAGGCAGCACATTTGGAAGCACCGTCAACGAAAAGGCAGCACATTTGGAAGCACCGACAACGAAAAGGCAGCACATTTGGAAGCACCGACAACGAAAAGGCAGCACATTTGGAAGCACCGCCAACGAAAAGGCAGCACATTTTGGATGCATCATCGAATAAGGAAGCACATTTGGAAGCTCCATCAACTAAAAAAGGCAAAAAGGAAGCACAAGTTACGAGATCTAAGTCTTAGTAAGAAATCATAATACAAGAAATAAAAACATTACATTCTTATAATTTAAATTATTTATTTTATTGCTTTACATTATACAAATTCAAGTAAAACAAGTCATTATTGTATGTAGCCAGCATTCCTCAGTTCCTTGAGTATGAAGGATATTTCTTTGATGCACGAATAGTTTCCTGCACAAAGCGAACCATGCAGAAGTCTTAGCCGGGCAACCAATATGTTTGGATCTTTCCATGATGTGTAATCATTCTCTTCTACAACCATCTTCCTTGCACCTTTATAATAAATATTATGATCTCTGGTGTCTTCCGTTTTACCACCAACCGCAGGGTAACTTTCATGTTTGAGACGGTGATCATCACAAGCTTGATCAGATTTATTTAATATATCACGTCGTTTCCATCGTTTCGGTCTCAGGACACCGCCACATTCTTCGATCTTGGCAGCTTTAGGTGCTTCATCATAGTCTATGTCTTTGTCAACAGCTTCAGAGTCACTGTTACAATCACCGTAGAAGGAATCGTCTTCACCCAATTTACCGTAATAATTCGATGTTGATGATGTTGAAGTGTCTTCATCGTCTTCATGCTTCCTTTTTAGGAGTCCATCATTTTTACAAAGTAGGAAAGATCTACTTGAATTCGGCTGGAATATATTCTCACTTTTCACGTTAAGGATTCTTCCATTGTCTTCATTCTTCCGTAAATCATCAACCTTCTTCAATTTAAGTTCTTTGTCGAGATCGGAAGAACCAAGAAAATTATTGTCGTAATGCAGATCACTCTTCCTTAGGCTAGTAGATTCATCGTTGTCCTCTAGCTAGTACGCAGGCTTGGCGCTACAAGTTCTGCCATGTCTTTTTAGGCTCTCTCTCCGCGTAAACGACTTGCTACATCGAACACAACTTATCATATTGCGCAGTGGATTTTTAACACAGTCATTCTTCTCGTGTTGTCTTTTATTCTTTCTCAAGATAAACTCTTTACTGCAAAACTTACACCTATGTTCTTTCGATAAAGCGTCAGACCCCAAATCGGAATTCATATTAGTTACTGAGACTAATACCAGATACCAATTGAGTGTTTTAAATTAGATTCAATACTTAAATAGAAATTTTTTCATATTTCATCAGCGAGAATTAATATATCTCATGCAAAAGTACTTTATGCATGTAGTTCTGCTTTTCAACAACAGATGTCGCCACATGTTGCTTGCAGGTAAATAATATTTAGTTCTTTTATGCGGGATGCCGGATGCTCACTAACGATCGCAAAAGAAGGATGGCTTCGCTAGACTCCAAGGAAAAGGAAGTTCGTCTTGCATGTTGGTGCTCCACAGATGTCTCATGGCGTAATATTAATTTGACTGAGTAATGATATTTGTTAATTCCACCTGATAAAAATATTGCAAGTTTTGATTTAGTAGCAGAAATTATCGAATTAAATGTAACTCCAAATGAAATGACATGTCTCATTAGACCAAAAAAAATCCATGCAGAGAGCGGTTTCTCAGAATAGTCAGAAACACTTGAATAAACCACAGGAATGATTGCAAGAACACGGAAAAACCATCAAAATATTGTCAAGAATAATCAGGAGCACACTGAGAAAACCACCATAATATTAACAATAATAATCGGAAGCACACAGAGAAAACCACCACATGTTTTCTTTGATATCATAAAATTACAAGGAAAAATTATTTAAAAATAAAAATAAATTAATAAAAAAATAAAATAAAATAAAAATGCATAAATTTCTGGCTTGTACAAGCACTCTATCTTTGCTCAACAATGATAAGTTTACAAGCTAGCAGAAACTGTTTATGCATTTTTATTTTATTTTATTTTTTTATTAATTTATTTTTATTTTTAAATATTTTTTCTTGTAATTTTATGATATCAAAGAAAACATGTGGTGGTTTTCTCTGTGTGCTTCCGATTAATCTGGTCAATATTATGATGGTTTTCTCCGTGTGCCTTCGATTATTATTGTTAATATTATGGTGGTTTTCTCAGTGTGCTCCTGATTATTCTTGACAATATTTTGATGGTTTTTCCCGTGTTCTTGCAATCATTCCTGTGGTTTCTTCAAGTGTTTCTGACTATTCTGAGAAACCGCTCTCTGCATGGATTTTTTTTGGTCTAATGAGACATGTCATTTTATTTGGAGTTACATTTAATTCGATAATTTCTGCTACTAAATCAAAACTTGCAATATTTTTATCAGGTGGAATTAACAAATATCATTACTCAGTCAAATTAATATTACGCCATGAGACATCTGTGGAGCACCAACATGCAAGACGAACTTCCTTTTCCTTGGAGTCTAGCGAAGCCATCCTTCTTTTGCGATCGTTAGTGAGCATCCCGCATCCCGCATAAAAGAACTAAATATTATTTACCTGCAAGCAACATGTGGCGACATCTGTTGTTGAAAAGCAGAACTACATGCATAAAGTACTTTTGCATGAGATATATTAATTCTCGCTGATGAAATATGAAAAAATTTCTATTAAGTATTGAATCTAATTTAAAACACTCAATTGGTATCTGGTATTAGTCTCAGTAAAAAATATGAATTCTGATTTGGGGTCTGACGCTGTATCGAAAGAACATAGGTGTAAGTTTTGCAGTAAAGAGTTTATCTTGAGAAAGAATAAAAGACAACACGAGAAGAATGACTGTGTTAAAAATCCACTGCGCAATATGATAAGTTGTGTTCGATGTAGCAAGTCGTTTACGCGGAGAGAGAGCCTAAAAAGACATGGCAGAACTTGTAGCGCCAAGCCTGCGTACAAGCTAGAGGACAACGATGAATCTACTAGCCTAAGGAAGAGTGATCTGCATTACGACAATAATTTTCTTGGTTCTTCCGATCTTGACAAAGAACTTAAATTGAAGAAGGTTGATGATTTACGGAAGAATGAAGACAATGGAAGAATCCTTAACGTGAAAAGTGAGAATATATTCCAGCCGAATTCAAGTAGATCTTTCCTACTTTGTAAAAATGATGGACTCCTAAAAAGTAAGCATGAAGACGATGAAGACACTTCAACATCATCAACATCGAATTATTACGGTAAATTGGGTGAAGACGATTCCTTCTACGGTGATTGTAACAGTGACTCTGAGGCTGTTGACAAAGACATAGACTATGATGAAGCACCTAAAGCTGCCAAGATCGAAGAATGTGGCGGTGTCCTGAGACCGAAACGATGGAAACGACGTGATATATTAAATAAATCTGATCAAGCTTGAGATGATCACCGTCTCAAACATGAAAGTTACCCTGCGGTTGGTGGTAAAACGGAAGACACCAGAGATCATAATATTTATTATAAAGGTGCAAGGAAGATGGTTGTAGAAGAGAATGATTACACATCATGGAAAGATCCAAACATATTGGTTGCCCGGCTAAGACTTCTGCATGGTTCGCTTTGTGCAGGAAACTATTCGTGCATCAAAGAAATATCCTTCATACTCAAGGAATTGAGGAATGCTGGCTACATACAATAATGACTTGTTTTACTTGCATTTGTATAATGTAAAGCAATAAAATAAATAATTTAAATTATAAGAATGTAATGTTTTTATTTCTTGTATTATGATTTCTTACTAAGACTTAGATCTCGTAACTTGTGCTTCCTTTTTGCCTTTTTTAGTTGATGGAGCTTCCAAATGTGCTTCCTTATTCGATGATGCATCCAAAATGTGCTGCCTTTTCGTTGGCGGTGCTTCCAAATGTGCTGCCTTTTCGTTGTCGGTGCTTCCAAATGTGCTGCCTTTTCGTTGTCGGTGCTTCCAAATGTGCTGCCTTTTCGTTGACGGTGCTTCCAAATGTGCTGCCTTTTCGTTGTCGGTGCTTCCAAATGTGCCGCCTTTTCGTTGTCGGTGCTTCCAAATGTGCTGCCTTTACGTTGTCGGTGCTTCCAAATGTGCTGCCTTTACGTTGCCGGTGCTTCCAAATGTGCTGCCTTTACGTTGTCGGTGCTTCCAAATGTGCTGCCTTTTCGTTGTCGGTACTTCCAAATGTGCTGCCTTTTCATTGTCGGTGCTTCCAAATGTGCTGCCTTTTCGTTGTTGGTGCTTCCAAATGTGCTTCCTTTTCGTTGTCGTTGCTGCCTTTTCGTTGTCGTTGCTGCCTTTTCGTTGTCGGTGCTTCCAAATGTGCTTCCTTTTCGATGCCGGTGCTGCCTTTTCGTTGTCGGTGCTTCCAAATGTGCTGCCTTTTCGTTGTCGGTGCTTCCAAATGTGCTGCCTTTTCGTTATCGGTGCTTCCAAATGTGCTTCCTTTTCGATGCCGGTGCTGCCTTTTCTTTGTCGGTGCTTCCGAATGTGCTTCCTTTTCGTTGGCGGTGCTGCCTTTTCTTTGTCGGTGCTTCCAAATGTGCTGCCTTTTCGTTGGCGGTGCTGCCTTTTCTTTGTCGGTGCTTCCAAATGTGCTGCCTTTTCGTTGTCGGTGCTTCTAAATGTGCTGCCTTTTCGATGCCGGTGCTGTCTTTTCGTTGTCGGTGCTTCCAAATGTGCTTCCTTTTCGATGCCGGTGCTGCCTTTTCGTTGTCGGTGCTTCCAAATGTGCTTCCTTTTCGATGCCGGTGCTGCCTTTTCGTTGTCGGTGCTTCCAAATGTGCTTCCTTTTCGTTTATGGTGCTTCCTTTTCGTTGTCGGTGCTTCCTTTTGTTTTTCCTTTTTTGAAGGTGCTTCCTTTTCGGTGTCGGTGCTTCTATTTTTTAATGTTGTTTTGACTCTAGTATTTTAGTAAATTGATCTTGATTTCACTATCGTATTATTCCATACAGTGCATGTATATAAGCGAGTCCTAGACAGCAGGACGCTCGGTTTGTTACTGACGTCGGTGTTGTAAGGATCGCCTAGTTTGTTTCTTCTGGTGCATAAGTCGCGTAATTACCTGTTCTTGCGAACTCGATGGCATCTTTACCGACTTTAACGACGAACTCGATGGAGGTTGTACCATCGACTGCGGGAACCTTGACGTCAGCGTCGACGATGGTGGAGCAGATCCCGTTGGCAACGTCGATGTCAACACTGGAGGAGACTTCAACAGACGTGGTACCGCCAGCAGAAGAGACTTTAATGCCGCTAGTGCTGACTGCACAGGGAAACTCGGCGAACGCTGGTTCGCCATCAATGGAGACTTCAATGGATGCCGAATCGACAACAACTAACGAACATCGGTGCTGTTACTGCGACAAGATTTTCTCAAACAACAGCAATGCTCGACGACATGAGAATAGAGAATGTGCCAAGAACCTATATAGTAAAATGTTTGTTTGTGAGAAATGTCATAAGCAGTTTTGCCAGAAAAGATAATATGAAAACGCACATGAAGGCATGCAAAGGTCCTGCTGTTCGGCAGAAAGTAAAGGTTTCGGCGCAACAACGATGCATTGATGTTCATAAGAGTATGCCTGGAGATGGTGCAACTGCGGCAATGTCAGTATCTGGATCGGGTCTGAAAGGTTCGTCTTCATCACCACGGTATCCTTGCAGCTACTGTGATACGTCGTTCGCATTTGCTCATGATGTATGAAGACATGAGCGGAGCAAATGCACGAAGAATCCATCTCGCATGAAGTTTCGATGTGATGAGTGTCATGAATGGTTTACTAGAATTGATAATTTGCGACGACATGCGAAAAACTGTAAAGGTGAAGTCCGTGTGCCTACTGCTGAACTACCTGCAGAAATTTCGACTCCTCGGTTTAGGTTGAAGGCTCGTGAGCGTACAAGCAAGAAAACCGATGTGCAGCAACCGATTGGTATGACGTCTGAACAGGAAAATGAACCTAAGACTGTGTTCGGCGCATTACAAGTGAACGATAATGGCTTCTACTTGGCGCAGTCTGCATTTCGTGGAACATTGAAGGACTACTATTATTTAAATACGTTAGGTGAGTCGAAAGACATTTGTAATTTTCTTGATGATATCAGAGAGGACATAATCAATCAGCTTACTGATGATGTAGCAACAAACGGACCTTTGAAATATAACTTGTGGTTGGACTGTATATATGGAAAGCCATATCCGTTCGATGACAAAGTGAAGAAGTGTACATTCAAGACATCGGCTGCAGTAATTTACAGTTCTAACGATGTGAAGCAAACTGTTAAAAACGGTATCCAGAAACTCTGTCAAGAAGAGGTGGACTATGTCTGTAAAGGTTCTGGCTGGACTCTGTCTAGTATAAACCGATTGGAGCTAAGAATTAGTCATTTCACACCGCTGCGGAACTAAATGATTATAAGATTGCTGGCTTTCGCAAATAATCCTGTAGTAGAATAGAAATTATGTAATAAATATTATGTTTGTAAAAGAACTTGTGGCGTTTAATTCCTCGAACCTGTTACTATTATGTTAAATTGATGTTATATTTAATTTTTTTGCATCGTCCTAGATCGTACCAAGGACCTTAGTCGATCTAATCGATCCGTACATTTATTTTCAATTTATTTAATGAATTTTGGAATTTTTCCCGAATTTCTAGCTAAATAATTATGGATTTTCAAGATGGCGGCCAAATGACAAGATGTCGGGTGTCACAGCAATAATAAATGATTACTGCACTCTAGCGGATAAGAATTAAACTAACATGACGTCAGCGCACTCTCGCCGACGATACACTGATGATGGCTTCCAGCAGACGAGGACAAGATGGCGGACATGACGTCATACTACCTGACGATATATATATATGCTTTGAAAAAAAAGTGGAGGGAGTCAGTATGCCTGCAGCCTCCGCGGGGGAAGGATCGGTCGCCATTTTTATTTTTTTTGCACTCGCCGGGTTTGAACCGAGGACTCCGAGCTCCGTGTTGTAAATGTTTGTTTTTTAAATATTTTATTAAAAATTTTATTATTTAATTTTTTTATAATTTTTAAATTTTTTCATTAAAATCGGATAATAAATTTAAAGATGGCGGCCGTAACGGAACTTGCAACGGTGACGTCATAATTCAAAATGGCGGATAACACAATGCCGAAATGTTCGAGAAAACGAAATGACGTCATCCAAGATGGTGGATCCAAGATGGCCGACAGGGTCAAGGTCAAAGGTCAAGGTCACATCCTGATAGAGGCTTAACTGAGGCTTGAGTTAAGGATGCTTAAGCCTCTATCAGGACATTTCTAGCCGTTGGGATTTTTAAGGAATAAAAAGGGAAATTTTCCCTCGAAACGGGAATTTTTCCCTCGAAAACTGGGAATTTTTTCTTAAAACGGGAATTTTCGAGTCATTTTGAGTCATTTTTGAGGAATTTTTGCCGTCGTGACGTCACAAATCCAAGATGGCGGACACCGGCACCGGCACCACACCCTGAACCCTGTTTCCGGAGCCCCATTTACATACTACTAGCTTTAAAAGTTTTATTGACTCAATTTATATCTATTTTATTCACAATAAAAATATTTTTTAAATTATATTGACCAGAATTTAATATCAAACACTAAATTATAAAGTTTTAAAAGTACATTTTTTTATATAGCCTTTTTTATGTGTAGTCTTTTTTTATCCTGTGATAATTTCGTCGCATAGGAGAAGAGCTTCCTCGCCGGGGTGCATGACCAAACTCAGGTAGGCCCCTTAAGAAGTATGTGCAGTGGCAGGGAAGTGCTCTTGTTGAGAGCTGGAGAGCGCTTTCGGGTGCTAGCCTCGTGCCCACATCCACATGAAGATAGCGTATTCACTCACCGTCCGAACTGTTTACTGCTGTCCCCGCACCTTTCCCCTCATCAAACTTAGGGTACCCGAAGGAGATACAAATCCCCTTCAGGCGTAAGTGCTGCGGGGGGTAAGTACTCTTGTAGTAGCTGGAGATAGCTCTCGGATGCTACCCTTGCGCTCACATCCACATGAAGATATCGTGTTTATTCACCGACCAAGCTGTTTGCTGCTGTCCGCGCACCTTTCTCCCACTACTTAGGCCTCATTATGGTGCTTCAATGCCACTTCAGGTATAAGTGCGGTAGTAGGAAAGTGCTCTTGTCGTAGCTGGAGAGCGCTCTCGGGTATTCTTGTACCTAAAATTTTAATCATTAGGCACTAATATATTTTTCACCTAAATCCTCTAACATAAACTATATTAGAACATTGTTCATCCTAATCAAACCTTTTCTACTATAGTCTCGTAATTCTTTCCCAATGCTCCAACATATACCCTGATACAATTTCGCCTATGCTACAATTAGCCTCATTTTTCTCCCGGTCTCGAGCCACGAACGTAACCAGTAACAGTGTCTGACTTCGTGACAAGGACTGATTTTCTCAGTTGCCTCGCACAGCTCCCAACTTCCTAGAGCTCAGCTTTGTAGGCAGCTCCAGTAATGCCCCATTCTAATGTTACAGTGCTGTCAAGCATGTATGGGTGTCCAGCATAAAAAAATTTCCATCTTTTCCAGGAAAACTGCCCAAAAGCAACGACCTGGGCCATTTACCTTGCCTCCTCGATATCATCCCTTAAGTTCGGGAGTGTTCCTTAACCTTTTTTATTTTTTATTTTCTAGTTAGCTAGTCGCCATTACTTCAAACTAGTAGTTAATTTCTTACCATGTCTCGCGCTGGGCTACTGCAAGCACTCGTGCAGCCTTTCCCGAAGGAGTGATTCTCTTCATTCCACCCCCCCCCCCCCCCCCGGGGGTGGAACAGAATATTCAATGTCCTTTTGGCTATAGTTGACTCCCCATTTAACCTTTTGTCCTATCTCCTCGATTTATTTTATATTCTTTACCACTGGATCCCTTTTTTGCGAGATTTAGTACAAAAATTATTGCAATAATTGCCCCAAGATTTAGTCCAAGAATTAGCGAAAGATTTGTGCAAGAATAAGTTGAAGTGATGGTGCCCATCCCTGAAGTCTAATAAATTTATGCTTGTCCCTCTGGAATTATTGCTGCAAGTATCTCCCACTTCTAGTCACCGCCAGCGAATAGTCAACGATTAAATATTGTGAAATCAAATTATATATAGTCCCACACTGGTTGTACTAACAAATTTTTCAACTTGTTAATTGAATTTATTAATGTTATTTATTTTTGTCAAACCTGATTGTTAAATTTGTAAAATGGATAATCTATTTGTAGTCAATAACTTCTAATGGACTGGGCAGCCACCATTAATTTTGATCATTATAATTTTGTAAATTCTAAGATTGTCAAAATGAAAATAATGTTAAATATAATTAACAATAAAAGGGGTAAGATTTAAGCAAACTTATTTTTATTTATTTATCACTTCAAGTACGATCTACTTTTCTAGTTCCTATTGTGCCAACTAAGTCTTTTTTTAATGTTTCTCTTTTTTTTACCTCTGAGTATACTGTTGTTAGTGTTTCACCCACTTAAAGCAGCTTCCAGGACTTTGATAACAAAATTTATAAAAAGTTTTCTTTAAACACACAAGCGCCGTTCCAGATGGTAGTGTATCACGTGGTTTTAAATGCATTTAGCGTGGTTTGCTTAAAAGCATACCCTAGTGTTTCAGTACTACCAAAAAATGATTAAAGGAAATAAAAAATTTTAAATTTAAAAACTTAAAAGAAATTATGTTAGATCACTATTGTAAACTGTAATTGGTTGATAGTATTTTCACCTCGTGATACTAATTTTTTTTTCCTTAAAAAAGTTTTCTACTTATCAAAAAAATATTCAGCTTTGCCTCTAGTTTTGTTGGATTTTCCTTCTTTTAGTAGGCGTTATAATTATTCATGCTATCAACTCCTGACCCACGGGAGAGTTGACATTTTTAGTTCTGAAGATGAAAACTATTTCAGTCTTTCGTGGTTCGTTGCTTGAGACTCCAGAGCAGACCATTTCTTTAGCTTTCTCGTACCGCGTGAAAAACTTGTTTTATCGCGCGAATACGCACGCATCTCCCTCCCCCTGATTGGTTGACGAAATTTGTCGGCCACCACTTGCTATCGCGTGTGTGATAACACGCAGCTACATGCACCTCCCTCTTCTGCCTATCACCTCCGCGGATATTAACCTTTTCACGTCCTGCAGGAGTGGAACAAATTATAAATACTACTCAACCTACTGATCGTGGTGAGTCAGGGTGAGATCTACTCCCTAATAGTATTATTTAAGTAAAATTAAGAGTGTTATTGCATTTGCATAGTGAGTAACTTTAAAGTTAAGTATAGCTTTAATACCATCTATATTCTAACCACTTTATCTGTCGGCTGAGTTTTACTTGTACAGTTAAAAGTATATATATTTTTTCACAACATGATTACTCCAGAATAAATTTTCAAAGATAAATTAATCAATGAACTCTCTTTCCATAGGCAAACTACCTCAAGTGATGTCCAGACACTGAGGAAACGACTCAGAGCTGCCTGTGATAAGCAAACAGTGTCATCAGCGGCAAATTTGACATTAAATCCTTTAGACGAATTTGATATAATTTGTAGCAAATTCGGTGACATTGTCACTTACATGAATAGTTTGTCCACAGAATTAAATAAAGCAAACATGATACACGTGTTAGCACGACTTGTGCATGTGGCCACAAGATTCACCAATCTCCTCATCCTCTCCACCAACAAATTGAATGGTATTTACAGACTTGAAATTGAAGAATGCAAAAGCAAATTCCAGCCCTCACATATAGGCTGAGAGCGAAGTTCAACTCAATGAAGAAAGCACTTCTTGAACCCGAAGACCGAAACTCCAGTACTCAGCAACCCATACCTACCACAAACATCATATCAGTAGACCAATCAAGGACATCATCTCCTTCCATTTAAAAAACCTACCCACAGGCACTGCCATCTGACATGAACCTCACATCTCACATATAAACACCACCACCTCTCCAATCTTCATCATCCCTAACAATTTCCCCCACCTACCTTCCGACCTTCCCCTCTGCGAACATTATGATGCCAATAACAACCAAATCACCAAAGTGACCTATACTCGCCCCATGTCCGAGCTTACATCTACCACTCCTAAACAATGTACCTTCCTCTCACTGCAGCATCCACCTACAAATTCAGTGAGCTTTCTTATCTCTCCAAACCACTCTCAATCTGCAACTTTCCCCTTTAGTCTTTGATCTACCACTCTCCCAGCCTTTCCCATATACCTTGGCAACATCTGTGCCACAGTCAATGACTGTGCCACCGATTTCACGGACACACCTGCAGCTGCCACAAGTCAGTCCTTCAACCATGCTCTGCTACCATCTGTTATTGCCCTTGTGTGATTTAAGAAAACTTTATATAAATATTGTTATCAAAGTTCTGGAAACTGCTTTAAGTCGGTGAAACAGCAACAACAGTAGGTTCAGAGGTACACAAGGGATAAACATTTAAGAAGAAACTAGAAAAGTGGATCATATTTTAAGTGATTTATAAAAAAAGGTTTGCTTAAAGCTTGCCCTTTTTATTGTTACTTATGATTTCCATTAATTTCTTTTGACAATCTTAGAAATTAAAAATTACAATTATCAACATTAATGTTGGGGGGGGGGGGGCAGGCCATTAGAAGTTATCAATTACAAATAGATTATCAATATTACAAATTTAACAATCAAGATTGACAAAAAATAACATTAATAAATATAAGTAATAAGTTGAAACATGTGTTAGTCCAACCAGTGTGGGACTATATATAATTATATTTCACAATATTTAATCATTGACTATTCACTGACGGTGACTGGAATTGGGAGGTAATTGCAGCATTCATTCCAGAGGGACAGGCATAAATTTAGTAGACTTTTGAAATTGGCCTTGGGCCGGAGAAAAGCCTGCACTCCAGCACCACATCTTCGACTAATTCTTGCACAAATCATTCGCTAATTCTTGGATTAAATTTTGAACTAAATCTTGGGCCAATGCTTGCATTCTCTCTTGGACTAATTATCGTATCAAATCTTGGACCTCACTTGAACTAAAAAAGCGATCCAGTGGTCAATAATATAAAATAAATTGAGAAGTTAGGGCAAAAGGTTAAATGGGGAGGCAACTGTAGCCAAAAGGATGTTGAATTTTCCACTTACTTATCTGGGGATGGAATGAAGAGGATCACTCCCTCATAAGAGGCTGCATGAGTGCTCGCAGTAGCCCGGTGCGAGACATGGTACGAAATTAGTTACTAGTTTGAACTAATGGCGACTAGCAAACTAGGGAGAGGAGCAGTGATGGCCGCTAGAGTTCGCGAAACTAAAGTTAAGTAGTCTTTTTTTTTTACAGGGAGATGGTGAAAGCAGGCCTTTCGTCTGCGAGCACGATGTCCACGAGTAGGCGAGGTTAATGGCCCAGGTCGTTACTTTGGGCAGTGTTCCTGGAAAAGATGGAGAGGGGGGTGTATACAAGCTCATGAGAAATATCGAATGCCGAATGCCGATACGTGCGCGACAGCCCTGGAACATTATAATGGGGCATGACTGGAGCTGCCATCCTAAGCTGAGCTCTGGGAAGTGGGCTGCCCTGGGAGGACGCTGAGGAAATCGGCCCCTGTCACGAAGTCGGACACTGTTATTGTTCGTGTTCGTGGCTTGAGCAAGGGAGAAAAATGAGGCTAATTCTGGCATAGGCGAAATCACATCAGGGTTTAGGATGGAGCATTGGGAAAGATGAACGAGACTGTAATAGAAAAATTTGACCAGGATGAACAATGGTCTAACAAAGTTTATGTTAGAGGATTTAGGTAAAAAATAAATTTGTGTCCAATGTTTAAAATTTACAGCACATTCTCATGCAGATAGCATGTTCACTCATCGGCCGAGCTGTTTGCTGCTTTCCCCGCACACTTCCCCTTACTGCTTAGGGCCCCATTGTGGTGCTAAAATGCTCCTTTAGGCTTAAGACCCTCACAGCGATGAGCCGAGCTGGCCAGGTGTTTCTGCCCTCCGGGAGGCGTGGTTTACAGCCGGGGGTGGATTTAGACGGGCAGACGCGACCATGACGTACGTGCGGCCGGCTGCCCGGGTGGGGAGAGTCTCAGGGTTTCCACCCCTCCTTTTCTTCACTGTGCATTCCTTAGCCGTGGAGGAATGATCTTGCGTGCTGCGCTGGGAGCGCTCGTCCACAGGCCTCGGCGACACTCGCTTGCAGGCGGCTCTTACCTGTCTGAATAACACTTATATGGTAGTTTATGTCTTTGAAGGCATCATGCTCAGTATAATGCATGCAATTTAATATGTTCCTAGGCAAAGAATGGGAAGTATAACTTATTCATAAATGTAATTATTTATGGTTATTTTCATATAAACAATGTTATCTATGAGCTGTATTATTGTTTTTATGAAGACTTATTCAACAAAGTGTTTTTTAGAAAGAATTTAAATTCGCTAAATTGTACAAACATATGCTATAACCATATTTTCAGGGCCATCAACAAAACCTAAATTAGAATTACCATACCGGAATTCGATCTGGAATCCTTCGGAATGCAAGGTCATTGAATTACAAATATTTTTAAACCATTTTGTATCTGTTTTTATTGTCGACCTGAATCTTAATAATCCCCCTCCTTTGAGACATTGTAGTTTGTGTGGTGTCAGAGTATTCTGAAACCTGTTCCCTCGCATCCGAGAGTCAGCATGCGTCCAACTAGCTACGGATTTTTTCTTGTGGGTGGCGTAGTTAACACAAAAAGAGATATAAAAAAAAGCATTTAAATTTGTTTAAATAATTTTATTTACCAAAAACGAAACATAGAGAAGAATATTTTCAATAATATTGTATGAACACCTCTTACATTTTTGTATATATTTTCGCTTGTTAACACTATACAAGCTAAACAAAAAGCGTTGCATTAATTTTTTATAAAATAAAGAAATCGTTAAAATATATTTAAACACAACTGTAAACAAATACATTTTAAATAGGCTATATGATCATTCTAAATTTCTAAATACGCATATCATAATGGAATAAAATTCCACCAAAGACACACGAAATTAATGTACGATTTAAGAATATAATACACACATTTACTTACAACAATATATTTAGAACTTTGGGAAACATATGATAGAATTAACTTGTGAAATTACCTCTCCATGAGTGTAAAATATATATTTTAAATAAAAAAAAATTGGTTGTCTGTAAAGTCGATTAACGGACGATAGTTTAACGTGACAACGTCATATCAAAACATTGATGAAATGATTGATCCAGAAGAAAAGGAAATATCATATTCGGCCTGAGACTGAGCCGTAATAGGTTTTTGCAACCAAACCATTTAGGCATTAAAAATATTATATTCTGTGAGGAAGAATTTTTTTTATTTTTCAATCTTTTGCATGATAAAATCTATGTCTGCATACTTTTATGAATAAAATTTAATCATTTTTATTAAATTATCACTATTTTGTATGGACACAAAGGAGTGAAATTAAAAATGCAATTGAATTAATAAATTTACTTTCATTTGCATTCATTAATTCAAATATATTTATTACTTTTGAAATGTTGCGTGCGCCATATTTATTTTTACAAGTACAAAAAAAAATTTGCAGCTGCCGGGTTTCGAACCGACTACCTTAACTTAAGATTTAGGTATGCTAACCACACGCCCACGAGGCCATACTAAAGTAATGTAGTTTCAAATGTTATATATATATATATATAAACTTTGTTCATGGTAGGGGTATAATATTAACACGATTTTATAACAAATACACATCCCAAATACACCAAACTTATTTATAATGTGTTACAATACTTTTTTTTATAACATTGTGCAAAAGATCCCGGGTGTAATTTGAATTATTATGTGAGTAGTATAGGAATGTATTTCCTGGGACACGGCTTCTGGCTGTGGTGTCTGTGGTGTATTCCGCCATATTGGATTGTGACGTCACGGCGGCCATCTTGGATGAGTGTAACGAGACACAACATAACGGGACAAGTTTGACCTTGACCTTTGACCCTCAAAAATTGTCAAAATTGGGCAAAAATTGCCCAAAATTCCTAAAAATTCGTCAAAATTTCCATATCTGTGGAAAAAAATTCCGCCAAAAAATCTCAAAAATTCCACAATTCAAAAATCAGGATTTCAAAAATCCTCAAAAGTCGTTTTGCCCTAGAAAGAACCCTAATTCCTAAAAGCGGCTTAAAACTCCTAAGAGCTAGCTGCTCTAAGCCGCCGAGGTAATGACCTTGAAAACTAGGTTGCCATGGCAGCCATATTGGATGATGTCGTCACCGTTGCAATTATCGTTACGACCGCCATCTTGAAAATCTTTATTTATTATCCGATTTTAATGAATTTTTTTTTAAAATTTATAAAAAAAAATCAATTAATAAAAATTTACTAAAAAATATTTAAAAATCATAAATTAACGACACGGAGCTCGGAGTCCTCGGTTCGAACCCGGTGAGGGCAAAAAAATAAAAATGGCGACCGATCCTTCCCCCGCGGTGGATGCTGGCAGAGTGACTCCCACCACTTTTTTTCAAAGCATATATCGTCAGGTAGTATGACGTCATGACCGCCATCTTGTCTTCGTCCGCTGGAGATCACCATCTTGTTTTCGTCCGCTAGAGTGTGCTGATACCATGTTAGTATAATTATCTGGTCACCACAACTTTGACCTTGACCTTGAACTTTGACCTTGACCTTGAAATTTGACCTTGACCTTGAACTTTGACCTTGACCTTGAAATTTGACCATGACCTTGAAATTTGACCTTGACCTTGAAATTTGACCTTGACCTTGAAATTTGACCTTGACCTTGAAATTTGACTTTGTCCTTGAATTTGACTTTGTCCTTGTCGACCATAATGGATCCGACATTTTATGTTCAGTACATGCTACCAGGAGCCACCACCTGCCGGAGTACGCCATCTAGTGTGTGTACTTGTATTATAGAGTACATTTCCATCTGGATAATTTTATTCTAACCCGCTACAGTGCAGTAATCATTTATTATGGAGGTGCCCCCCGCCATCTTGAAATTCGGCCGCCATCTTGAAATCATATAATAATGTAGCTAGAAAAGCGGGAAAAAATCCAAAATTCATTAAATAAATCACTCATTAACTTACATATTGATTCGATCGATTCCTGTCCTCGGTTCGATACCCTATCGATGCAATAATGTTTAATTTTATGTAAAAAATAATAATTTCAATAAACCATGTTCAACATTCGTAAAGAGACATAAAATCATCTACTACCATCATCCTATCAGACATCAAGACCACCATCTTGAAATCATGTAATAATGTAGCTAGAAAAGCGGGAAAAAATCCAAAATTCATTAAATAAATTTGTAATCCATATAATGATTGATTGGATCGACTACGGTCCTTGGTTCGATCCCTGGCCTATACAAAACAACTTTAATATAAAAAAATTACTAAAAAAGTGTTGGGTTTAAGAAAATAAAAACACCACAAGTTCTTTTAAAAAACTTTTATTACATAAATTCAATACACTACTACAAGTACAAAAAAAACCCACTGACAAATTACCAAAGCCTTTTGGATTCCTCGATTCAAACAGTCTTCTTATCGTGTGGACTAAGCCTTTTACATGACTTTAAATGTCTATCCGATCCGGCCATCACCGCAGCCAGAAACGGACTGAAGTTCATATCACTTATATAGTCTCATTAGCCGGTACAACACACGAGTCAAATTAATAACCATGTTCATTATAAATCTCGGAGCATTTTTTATAATGACAATGTAAGCTATCGAGACGTGAAATTAGTTTATTGCACTTATTGCACTGAAATGGTATTCTATGAACATTATTAGAACAACCGCTTCTTTCATGTCTGCGAGCATTTGAGGTGATAGTAAATGATGCACCACAGTATTTGCACTGATGCGAAGTACGCTCTTCATTAATTGAAGTATTAAATGCTGATGAAACTTCAGCTGATGGTGGAACAGCACATATCGAAGTCTCCTCCAGTGTTGTCAGAGGCGTTGCCAACGGGATCTGCTCCAACATCGTCGGCGACGACGTCATGGTTCCCGTAGTCGATGATACATCCTCCATCGAGTACGACGTTAAAGTTGGTAAAGATGTCATCGAAGTCTCAAGAACAGACAATTACAGGACTTATGCACCAGAAGAAACAAACTAGGTGATCCGTACACCGTCGACGGCAGTAACAAACTAAGCGTCCTGCTGTCTAGGACACGTTTATATACATTAACCGGTTTGAATAATACGCTAGTCAAATCAAGAACAATTTACTAAAATACTAGAGTCAAAACAACATTAAAAAAATAGAAGCACCATCAACAAAAAAGGAAGCACATTTGGAAGCACCATCAAAAAAGGAAGCACATTTGGAAGCACCATCAAAAAAGGAAAAACAATAGGAATCAACGTCAACGAAAAGGCAGCACATTTGGAAGCACCATCAAAAAAGGAAAAACAATAGGAAGCACCGTCATCGAAAAGGCAGCACATTTGAAATCACCGTCAACGAAAAGGCAGCCCATTTAGAAGCACCATCAAAAAAGGAAAAACAATAGGAAGCACCGTCAACGAAAAGGCAGCACATTTGGAAGCACCGACAACGAAAAGATAGCACCCCCATCGAAATGGCAGCACATTTGGAAGCACCGACTATGAAAAGGCAGCACATTTGGAAGCACCGTCATCGAAAAGGCAGCACATTTGGAAGCACCAACTACGAAAAGGCAGCACATTTGGAAGCACTGCCATCGAAATGGCAGCACATTTGGAAGCACCGACTACGAAAAGGCAGTACATTTGGAAGCACCGTCATCGAAAAGGCAGCACATTTGGAAGCACCGACTACGAAAAGGCAGCACATTTGGAAGCACCGAAAACGAAAAGGCAGCACATTTGGCAGCACCGAAACCGAAAAGGCAGCACATTTGGAAGCACCGACTACGAAAGGCAGCACATTTGGCAGCACCGAAAACGAAAAAGCAGCACATTTGGAAGCACCGACTACGAAAAGGCAGCACATTTGGCAGCACCGACAAGGAAAAGCCAGCACATTTGGAAGCACCGACTACGAAAAGGCAGCACATTTGGAAGCACCGACAACGAAAAGGCAGCACATTAGGAAGCACCGACTACGAAAAGGCAGTACATTTGGAAGCACCGTCATCGAAAAGGCAGCACATTTGGAAGCACCGACTACGAAAAGGCAGCACATTTGGAAGCACCGACAACGAAAAGGCAGCACATTTTGAAGCACCGACAACGAAAAGGCAGCGCATTTGGAAGCACCATCATCGAAAAGGCAGCACATTTGGAAGCTCCATCAACAAAAAAAAAAAAAGGCAAAAAGGAAGCACAAGTTACGAGATCTAAGTCTTAGTTAGAAATCAGAAAACAAGAAATAAAAACATTAAATTCCTATAATTTAAATTATTTATTTTATTGCTTTACATTATACAAATGCAAGTAAAACAAGCCATTATTGTATGTAGCCAGCATTCCTCATTTCCTTGAGTATGAAGGATATTTCTTTGATGCACGAATAGTTTCCTGCACAAAGCGAACCATGTAGAAGTCTTAGCCGGTCAACCAATATGTTTGGATCTTTTCATGATGTGTAATCATTCTCTTCTACCACCATCTTCCTTGCACCTTTATAATAAATATTATGATCTCTGGTGTCTTTCGTTTTACCACCAACCTCTGGGTAACTTTCATGTTTGAGACGGTGATCATCACAAGCTTGATCAGATTTATTTAACATATCATGTCGTTTCCAACGTTTCGGCCTCAGGACACCGCCACATTCTTCGATCTTGACAGCTTTAGGTGCTTCATCATAGTCTATGTGTTTGTCAACAGCCTCAGAGTCACTGTAACAATCACCATAGAAGGAATCGTCTTCACCCAATTTACCGTTATAATTCGATGTTGATGATGTTAAAGTGTCTTCATCGTCTTCATGCTTCCTTTTTAGGAGTCCATCATTTTTACAAAGTAGGAAAGATCTACTTGAATTCGGCTGGAATATATTCTTATATTTCACGTTAAGGATTCTTCCATTGTCTTCAGTAGTATACGAATGTATGTCCCGGCGCTGGCGCCAGGCGGTGGATTGAGATTGTCGGTCCGCCATCTTGGATTTGTGACGTCACGGCGGCAAAAATTCCTCAAAATTCCTCAAAAATGCCTCAAAATGACTCAAAATTTCCCGTTTTAAGAAAAAATTTCCCGTTTTCGAGGGAAAAATTCCCGTTTCGAGGGAAAATTTCCAGTTTTATTCCTTAAAAATCCCAGCGGCTGAAAATTCCTAAAACTGGCTTAAGCATCCTTAACTCAAGCCAACGTTAAGCCATTTATAGGATTATGACGTCACCGCTGCAGTTTCCGTTACGCCCGCCATCTTTAAATTCACTATCCAATTTTAATGAAATAGAAAATTTTTTAAAATTTATAAAAAAATTCAATTAATAAAATTTTAATAAAAAATATTTAAAAAACATACGTTAACGACACGGAGCGAAAAAAAATAAAAATGGCGACCGATCCTTCCACCACGGAAGTCACCTACTGACTAACCTACCACCACCAATAACAAGGTCAACTAGTATGATGTCATGTCCGCCATCTTGTCTTTGTCTGCTGGTAGCCATCATCATCTTGTTATCGTCGGCGAGAGTGCGCTGACGCCATGTTAGTTTAATTCTTATCCGCTAGAGTGCAGTAATCATTTATTATTGCTGTGTCACCCGCCATCTTGTCATTTGGCCGCCATCTTGGAATCGTGTAATTATTTAGCTAGAAATTCGGGAAAAATTCCAAAATTCGTTAAATAAATCACTCATTAATTTACAGATTGATTCGATCTGTTTCAGTCCTTGGTTCGATACCCGATCGATGCAATAATGTTTAATTTGATGTAAAAAAATAATAATTTCATTATTCCATGTTCAACATTCTTAAAGAGACATTAAAACCTCTACTGTCATCATCATCCTATAAGCCATCAACACCAACATATTGGTAATTCATAATTTTAATGCTAGAGATTCGGGAAAAAGTTCAGAAATCAATAAATAAATTTCCAATCGATGTACTGATTAATTAGATCTACTAAGGTCCTTGGTACGGTTCTGGACGATGATAAAAAATAACAATTTAACATAATAGTGACAGGATCGAGAAAAAAACAAAAACAACACAAGTTCTTTCACAAACATAATATTTATTACATAATATATATTATACTACAAGATCACTTACGAAAGCCAGCAATCTTATAATCATTTAGTTTCGCAGCGGTGTGAAATGACTAATTCTTAGCTCAAATCGGTTTATACTAGACAGAGTCCAGCCAGAACCTTTACAGACATAGTCCACCTCTTCTTGACAGAGTTTCTGGATACCGTATTTAACAGTTTGCTTCACATCGTTAGAACTGTAAATTACTGCAGCCGATGTCTTGAATGCACACTTCTTCACTTTGTCATCGAACGGATATGGCTTTCCATATATACAGTCCAACCACAAGTTATATTTCAAAGGTCCGTTTGTTGCTACATCATCAGTAAGCTGATTGATTATCTTCTGTCTGATATCATCAAGAAAATTACAAATGTCCTTTGACTCACCGAACGTATTTAGATAATATTAATCTTTCAACGTTCCACGAAATGCAGACTGCGCCAAGTAGAAGCCATTATCGTTCACTTGTAATGCTCCGAACACAGTCTTAGGTTTAGTTCCATGTTCAGACGTCATAACAATCGGTTGCTGGGCATCTGTTTTTTTGGTTGTACGCTTTTGTGTCTCCAATCTAAAGCGAGGAGTCGAAATGTCGGCAGGTTGTTCAGCAGTAGGAGCACAGACTCCACCTTTACATTTTTTCGCATGATTTCGCAAACTGTCAATTCAAGTAAACCATTTAAGGCACTCATCACATCGAAACTTCATGCGAGAAGGATTCTTCGTGCATTTGCTCAGCTCATGTCTTCGTGCATCATGGGAAAATGCGAACGACGTTTTACAGTAGCTGCAAGGATACCGTGGTGATGAAGACGATCCTTTCAGACCAGATCCAGATACAGGCGTTGCAACAGTAGTACCATTTCCAGGCATTTTCTTATGCACATCAACGCATCGTTGTTGTGACGAAACCTTTACTTTCTGCCGCACAGCAGGACCTTTGCATGCCTTCATGTGCGTTTTCATATCATCTTTTCTGGCAAACTGCTTATGAAATTTCTAACAAACAAACAATTTACGATATAGGTTCTTGACACATTCGCTCCTCTCGAGTCGCCAAGCATTGCTGTTGTTTGAGAAAATCTTGTCGCAGTAACAGCACCGATGTTCGCTAGTTGTCAAATCAGCATCCATTGAATTCTCCATCGAGGTCGTATCGTCGATCGTCGTGGTTTCCTGCACATCTAGCTCAGTAGTCATTAAGCTATCTTCTGCTGGTGGTATCACATCTGTTGAAATCTCCTCCAATGTTGACGTCGTCGTCGTTGCCAACGAGATCTGCTCCACCATTGTCGTCGCTGACGTCAAGGTTCCCGTAGACGATGGTACAACGTCCATCGAGTTCGGCGTTAAAGTCTGTAAAGATGCCATCGAGTTCTCAAGAACAGGTAATTACGCGACTTATGCAACAGATGATTAATCTAGGTGATCCTTACACCGTCGTCGACAGTAACAAACTGAGCGACCTGCTGTATAGGACTCGCTTATATACATGCACCGGATGGAATAATACGTTTGTCAAATCAAGAATCATTTACAATAATACTAGAGTCAAAACAACATTAAAAATAGAAGGACCATCAACGAAAAGGCAGCACATTTGGAAGCACCGAAAACGAAAAGGCAGCACATTTGGAAGCATCGACAACGAAAAGGCAGCACATTTGGAAGCACCGACAACGAAAAGGCAGCACCGACAACGAAAAGGCAGCACATTTGGAAGCACCGACAAAGAAAAGGCAGCACCGCCAATGAAAAGGAAGCACATTTGGAAGCACCGACAAAGAAGAGGCAGCACCGCCAACGAAAAGGAAGCACATTTGGAAGCACCGACAACGAAAAGGCAGCACCGCCAAAGAAAAGATAGCACATTTGGAAGCACCGACAACGAAAAGGAAGCACCATCAACGAAAAGGCAGCACCGCCAACGAAAAGGAAGCACATTTGGAAGCAACGACAAAGAAAATGCAGCACCGCCAACGAAAAGGAAGCACATTTGGAAGCACCGACAAAGAAAAGGCAGCACCGCCAACGAAAAGGAAGCACATTTGGAAGCATCGGCAACGAAAAGACAGCACCATCGACGAAAAGGAAGCACAAAATTTGTCATTGACTCCAATATTCATTGGCTCCAATATTCATTGGCTCCAATATTCATTGGCTCCAATATTCATTGGCTCCAATATTCATTGGCTCCAATATTCATTGATTCCAATATCCATGAGCTCCAATATCAATTGGCTCGAATTGCTCCAAAAGGTTCCATCAGCCTTTTGGCTCCAACAGTCTTTTGGCTCCGATAGTCATTGGCTCCAATTGTCATTGGCTACAATATTCATTGGCTCCAATAATCATTGACTGCAATATTCATTGGTTCCAATATTAATTGGCTCCAATATTTATTCGCTCCAATATTCAATGGCTCCAATATTCTTTGACTCCAATATTCATTGGCTCCATCAGTCATTGTCAACTACAGTCTTTTGGTCCCAAAATTCTTTTGGCTCCAAATATATTAGGCTAGAATTCTTCGAGTCTAAGAGACTATGAGACCACATGGCTACGAGTCTAAAATGATCTAGCTGGTTACGAGTTATACATGGCTTGCGAGGCTACAGAGCTACGAAGTTTCTAGTACACAGGTTTACATGAATGCAAAGATACAGGACTACAAGTCTGCAAGAGTACTTGACTACGAAGGTACTCGTCTACATGACTCCAGTTACCGCATCTGTCTTCGACGGAATTTTCTCTTTTGCTCCAACTGCTCCATCAGCATTATGTTAGAAGATTACAAGGCCTCTTGCTTATGTAGCTTCAAGTCTACGAGCCTCCAATGCATCATGACTACGAGACTACGAGCCATGAGGTTACGAGTCTATGCGATTGCGAGTCTTCTAGGTTACGTGATCGCGAGGCTGTAGGACTACGAAGCTTCCAGAACGCATGGTTACGAGACTGCGAAGCTACAATTCTACGATGTCCCAAGACATCCTGGCTACGCGACTACGAGCCATGAGGTTACGAGACTATGTGACTACGAATTTTCAAGTTTACGAGACTGCGAGGCTTCAGAGCTACGAAGCCTCTAGTACACAGGTTTACGTGACTGCGAGGATACAGGACTACCAGTCTGCATGAGTACTTGACTACGAAGCTACTCGTCTACAAGGCTACAATTACAGCATCTGTTTTCGTCAGAATTTTCTCTTTTGCTCCAACTGCACCACCAGCATTATGTTATAAGATTACAAGGCCGCTTGCTTACGTAGCTTCAAGTCTACGAGGATACTTGGATACGTAGCTTCAATTATACGAGGTCCTAAGACTTCATGACTACGCGATTTCGAGCCATGAGGTTACGAGATTACGTGACTACGAATCTTCATGTTAACGAGACTGCGAGGCTACAGAGCTACGAAGCCTCTAGAAAACGAGTTTACGTGACTGCGTGGATACAGGAATACAAGTCTGCATGAGTTCTTGACTACGAAGCTACTCGTCTACAAGGCTCCAATTGACACATCTGTCTTCGATGGAATTTTCTCTTTTGCTACATCTACGCCATCAGCATTATGTTATATGATTACAAAGCTACTTGCTAACATAGCTTCAAGTCTACGAGGCTCCAATACATCATGACTACGAGACTACGAGCCATGAGGTTACGAGACTATGCGATTGCAAGTCTTCAAGGTTACGTCATCGCGAGGCTATAGGACTACGAAGCTTCCAGAACGCATGGTTACGAGAATGCATGACTAATTGGCCGCATGGCTACGAAACTTTATGTCTCTAACTGACTACAGTAGCACTATTCAGTGGTGAGAGTTAATTTATTTCATGCAAAGGTACTTGCTGCAAGCAGTTCCGCTTTTCAACATCAGATGACGTCACGTTTTGCTTGCAGGTAAAATAATATTTATTTATTTTATGCGGGATGCGGGTTGTTCACTATCGATCGCATAAGAAGAATGGCATCGATAGTCTTCAAGGAGAAGGAAGTTCGTCCTTCCTGCTAGTGCTTCTCAGATTTCTCACGGTCCGCCATCTTGGATTGCGACGTCACGGCTGTCATCTTGGATGGGTGTGACTTTGACCTTTGACCGAAACCGCAGGAATGATCGCAAGCACACGGATTAACCATAAAAATATTAATTAGAATAATCAGGAGCACACGGAGAAAACCATCATAATATTGGCAAGAATAATCAGGAGCACACGGAGAAAAACGACACATGTTTTCTTTGATATCATAAAATTACAGAAAAAAAATTTAAAAAAAAATTCATAAAAAAATTTAAAATAAAAACAAAAAATACATAAAATTCTGGCTTGTACTAGAACTCTATCTTTGCTCTACAATGATAAGTTTACAAGCTAGCAGAATCTGTTTATGTATTTTTTGTTTTTATTTTAAATTTTTTTATTAATTTTTTTTTAAATATTTTTTTTCTGTAATTTTATGATATCAAAAAAACATGTGTCGTTTTTCTCCGTGTGCTCCTAATTATTCTTGCCAATATTATGATGGTTTTCTCCGTGTGCTCCTGATTATTCTTATCAATATTTTGATGGTTAATCCGTGTGCTTGCGATCATTCCTGCGGTTTCGGTCAAAGGTCAAAGTCACACCCATCCAAGATGACAGCCGTGACGTCGCAATCCAAGATGGCGGACCGTGAGAAATCTGAGAAGCACTAGCAGGAAAGACGAACTTCCTTCTCCTTGAAGACTATCGATGCCATTCTTCTTATGCGATCGATAGTGAACAACCCGCATCCCGCATAAAATAAATAAATATTATTTTACCTGCAAGCAAAACGTGACGTCATCTGATGTTGAAAAGCGGAACTGCTTGCAGCAAGTACCTTTGCTTGAAATAAATTAACTCTCACCACTGAATAGTGCTATTGTAGTCAGTTAGAGACATAAAGTTTCGTAGCCATGCGGCCAATTAGTCATGCATTCTCGTAACCATGCGTTCTGGAAGCTTCGTAGTCCTATAGCCTCGCGATGACGTAACCTTGAAGACTTGCAATCGCATAGTCTCGTAACCTCATGGCTCGTAGTCTCGTAGTCATGATGTATTGGAGCCTCGTAGACTTGAAACTATGTAAGCAAGTAGCTTTTTTATCTTATAACATAATGCTGATGGTGTAGATGTAGCAAAAGAGAAAATTCCATCGAAGACAGATGTGTCAATTGGAGCCTTGTAGACGAGTAGCTTCGTAGTCAAGAACTCATGCAGACTTGTATTCCTGTATCCACGCAGTCACGTAAACTCGTTTTCTAGAGGCTTCGTAGCTCTGTAGCCTCGCAGTCTCGTAAACATGAAGATTCGTAGTCACGTAATCTCGTAACCTCATGGCTCGAAATCGCGTAGTCATGAAGTCTTAGGACCTCGTAGAATTGAAGCTACGTATCCAACTATCCTCGTAGACTTGAAGCTACATAAGCAAGCGGCCTTGTAATCTTATAACATAATGCTGGTGGTGCAGTTGCAGCAAAAGAGAAAATTCTGACGAAAACAGATGCTGTAATTGTAGCCTTGTAGACGAGTAGCTTCGTAGTCAAGTACTCATGCAGACTGGTAGTCCTGTATCCTCGCAGTCACGTAAACCTGTGTACTAGAGGATTCGTAGCTCTGTAGCCTCGCAGTCTCGTAAACTTGAAGATTCGTAGTCACGTAGTCTTGTAACCTCATGGCTCGTAGTCGCGTAGCCATGATGTCTTGGGACCTTGTAGAATTGTAGCTTCGCAGTCTCGTAACCATGCGTTCTGGAAGCTTCGTAGTCCTATAGCCTCGCTATCATGTAACCCAGAAGACTCGCAATCGCATATACTCGTAACCTCATGGCTCGTAGTCTCGTAGTCATGATGCATTGGAGGCTCGTAGACTTGAAGCTACGTAAGCAAGAGGCCTTGTAATCTTCTAACATAATGCTGATGGAGCAGTTGGAGCAAAAGAGAAAATTCCGTCGAAGACAGATGCGGTAACTGGAGTCATGTAGACGAGTACCTTCGTAGTCAAGTACTCTTGCAGACTTGTAGTCCTGTATCCTCGCAGTCGTGTAAACCTGTGTACTAGAAACTTCGTAGCTCTGTAGCCTCGCAAGCCATGTATAACTCGTAACCAGCTAGATCATTTTAGACTCGTAGCCATGTGGTCTCATAGTCTCTTAGACTCGAAGAATTCTAGCCTAATATATTTGGAGCCAAAAGACTTTTGGGACCAAAAGACTGTAGTTGACAATGACTGATGGAGCCAATGAATTTTGGAGTCAATGAATATTGGAGCCATTGAATATTGTAGCGAATGAATATTGGAGCCAATGAATATTGGAACCAATGAATATTGCAGTCAATGATTATTGGAGCCAATGAATATTGTAGCCAATGACTATTGGAGCCAATGACTATCGGAGCCAAAAGACTGTTGGAGCCAAAAGGCTGATGGAACCTTTTGGAGCAATTCGAGCCAATTGATATTGGAGCTCATGGATATTGGAATCAATGAATATTGGAGCCAATGAATATTGGAGCCAATGAATATTGGAGCCAATGAATATTGGAGCCAATGAATATTGGAGCCAATGAATATTGGAGTCAATGACAAATTTTGTGCTTCCTTTTCGTCGATGGTGCTGTCTTTTCGTTGCCGGTGCTTCCAAATGTGCTTCCTTTTCGTTGGCGGTGCTGCCTTTTCTTTGTCGGTGCTTCCAAATGTGCTTCCATTTCGTTGGCGGTGCTGCCTTTTCTTTGTTGTTGCTTCCAAATGTGCTTCATTTTCGTTGGCGGTGCTGCCTTTTCGTTGATGGTGCTTCCTTTTCGTTGTCGGTGCTTCCAAATGTGCTATCTTTTCTTTGGCGGTGCTGCCTTTTCGTTGTCGGTGCTTCCAAATGTGCTTCCTTTTCGTTGTCGGTGCTGCCTTTTCTTTGTCGGTGCTTCCAAATGTGCTTCCTTTTCGTTGGCGGTGCTGCCTTTTCTTTGTCGGTGCTTCCAAATGTGCTGCCTTTTCGTTGTCGGTGCTGCCTTTTCGTTGTCGGTGCTTCCAAGTATGCTGCCTTTTCGTTATCGGTGCTTCCAAATGTGCTGTCTTTTCGTTGTCGGTGCTTCCAAATGTGCTGCCTTTTCGTTGATGGTCCTTCTATTTTTAATGTTGTTTTGACTCTAGTATTATTGTAAATGATTCTTGATTTGACTAGCGTATTATTCCATCCGGTGCATGTATATAAGCGAGTCCTATACAGCAGGTCGCTCAGTTTGTTACTGTCGACGACGGTGTAAGGATCACCTAGATTATTTCATCTGGTGCATAAGTCGCGTAATTACCTGTTCTTGAGAACTCGATGGCATCTTTACCGACCTTAACGCCGAACTCGATGGACGTTGTACCATCGTCTAGGGGAACCTTGACGTCAGCGACGACAATGGTGAAGCAGATTTCGTTGGCAACGACGACGACGTCAACATTGGAGGAGATTTTAACAGATGTGATACCACCAGCAGAAGATAGCTTAATGACTACTGAGCTGGATGTGCAGGAAACCACGACGATCGACGATACGACCTCGATGGAGACTTCAATGGATGCTGATTTGACAACTAGCGAACATCGGTGCTGTTACTGCGACAAGATTTTCTCAAACAACAGCAATGCTCGGCAACACGAGAGGAGCGAATGTGTCAAGAACCTATATCGTAAAATGTTTGTTTGTGAGAAATTTCATAAGCAGTTTTGCCAGAAAAGATAATATGAAAACGCACATGAAGGCATGCAAAGGTCCTGCTGTGCGGCATAAAGTATAGGTTTCGTCACAACAACGATGCGTCGATGTGCATAAGAGAATGCCTGGAAATGGTACTACTGTTGCAACGCCTGTATCTGGATCGGGTCTGAAAGGATCGTCTTCATCACCACGGTATCCTTGCAGCTACTGTGATATGTCGTTCGAATTTTTCCATGATGCACGAAGACATGAGCGGAGCAAATGCACGAAGAATCCTTCTCGCATGAAGTTTCGATGTGATGAGTGCCTGAAATGGTTTACTCGAATTGACAGTTTGCGATATCATGCGAAAAAATGTAAAGGTGGAGTCTGTGCTCCTACTGCTGAACTACCTGCCGACATTTCGACTCCTCGCTTTAGATTGGAGACACGAAAGCGTACAACCAAAAAAACAGATGCCCAGCAACCGATTGTTATGACGTCTGAACATGGAACTAAACCTAAGACTGTGTTCGGAGCATTACAAGTGAACGATAATGGCTTCTACTTGGCGCAGTCTGCATTTCGTGGAACGTTGAAAGATTAATATTATCTAAATACGTTCGGTGAGTCAAAGGACATTTGTAATTTTCTTGATGATATCAGACAGAAGATAATCAATCAGCTTACTGATGATGTAGCAACAAACGGACCTTTGAAATATAACTTGTGGTTGGACTGTATATATGGAAAGCCATATCCGTTCGATGACAAAGTGAAGAAGTGTGCTTTCAAGACATCGGCTGCAGTAATTTACAGTTCTAACGATGTGAAGCAAACTGTTAAATACGGTATCCAGAAACTCTGTCAAGAAGAGGTGGACTATGTCTGTAAAGGTTCTGGCTGGACTCTGTCTAGTATAAACCGATTTGAGCTAAGAATTAGTCATTTCACACCGCTGCGGAACTAAATGATTATAAGATTGCTGGCTTTCGTAAGTGATCCTGTAGTATAATATACATTATGTAATAAATATTATGTTTGTGAAAGAACTTGTGTTGTTTTTGTTGTTTTCTTGATCCTGTCACTATTATGTTAAATTGTTATTTTTTTTTCATCGTACAGAATCGTACCAAGGACCTAAGTAGATCTAATTAATCAGTACATTGATTGGAAATTTATTTAATGATTTCTGAACTTTTTACCGAATCTCTAGCATTAAAATTATGAATAACCAATATGTTGGTGTTGATGGCTTATAGGATGATGATGACAGTAGAGGTTTTAATGTCTCTTTAAGAATGTTGAACATGGAATAATGAAATTATTATTTTTTTACATCAAATTAAACATTATTGCATCGATCGGGTATCGAACCAAGGACTGAAACTGATCGAATCAATCTGTAAATTAATGAGTGATTTATTTAACGAATTTTGGAATTTTTCCCGAATTTCTAGCTAAATAATTACACGATTCCAAGATGGCGGCCAAATGACAAGATGGCGGGTGACACAGCAATAATAAATGATTACTGCGCTCTAGCGGATAAGAATTAAACTAACATGGCGTCAGCGCACTCTCGCCGACGATAACAAGATGATGATGGCTACCAGCAGACGAAGACAAGATGGCGGACATGACATCATACTAGTTGACCTTGTTATTGGTGGTGGTAGGTTAGTCTGTAGGTGACTTCCGTGGTGGAAGGATCGGTCGCCATTTTTATTTTTTTTCGCCCTCACCGGGTTCGAACCGAGGACTCCGAGCTCCGTGTCGTTAACGTATGTTTTTTAAATATTTTTTATTAAAATTTTATTAATTGAATTTTTTTATAAATTTTAAAAAATTTTCTATTTCATTAAAATTGGATAATGAATTTAAAGATGGCGGGCGTTACGGCAACTGCAGCGGTGACGTCATAATCCTATATATGGCTTAACGTTGGCTTGAGTTAAGGATGCTTAAGCCAGTGTTAGGAATTTTCAGCCGCTGGTATTTTTAAGGAATAAAATGGGAAATTTTCCCTCGAAACGGTAATTTTTCCCTCGAAAACGGGAATTTTTTTCTTAAAACGGGAAATTTTGAGTCATTTTGAGGCATTATGAGGAATTTTGAGGAATTTTTGCCGCCGTGACGTCACAAATCCAAGATGGCGGACCGACAATCTCAATCCACCGCCTGGCGCCTGCGCCCGGACATACATTCGTATACTACTGTCTTCATTCTTCCGTAAATCATCAACCTCCTTCAATTTAAGTTCTTTGTCGAGATCGGAAGAGCCAAGAAAATTATTGTCGTAATGCAGATCACTCTTTCTTAGGCTAGTAGATTCATCGTTGTCCTCTAGCTTGTACGCAGGCTTGGCGTTACAAGTTCTGCCATGTCTTTTTAGGCTCTCTCTCCGCGTAAACGACTTTCTACATCGAACACAACTTATCATATTGCGCAGTGGATTTTTAACACAGTCATTCTTCTCGTGTTGTCTTTTATTCTTTCTCAAGATAAACACTTTGCTGCAAAATTACACCTATGTTCTTTCGATAGAGCGTCAGATCCCAAATCGGAATTCATATTAGTTACTGAGACTAATGCCAGATACCAACTGAGTGTTTTAAATTAGATCCATTACTTAAATAGAATTTTTTTCATATTTCATCAGCGAGAATTAATATATCTCATGCAAAGGTGCTTGATGCATGTAGTTCTGCCTTTTAACAACAGATGTCGCCACATGTTGCTTGCAGGTAAATAATATTTAGTTCTTTTATGCGGGATGCGGGAAGCTCACTAACGATCGCAAAAGAAGGATGGCTTCGCTAGACTCCAAGGAGAAGGAAGTACGTCCTTCCTGTTAGTGCTTCTTAGATTTCTCAGAGATTATTATTTGACTGAGAAATGATATTTTTTTTTATTTCCACCTGATAAAAATATTACAAGTGTTGATTAAGTAGCAGAAATACAAAAATTAAATGTAACCTTAAATAAATTTACATGACTCATTAAATAAAAAAAATCCTTCATGAAGAGATCAATTGCTCATCTGTAACCAGAAGCACTTGCAGAAAATCATCAAAATATTGTCAAGTATAATCAGGAGCACACGGAGAAAACCATCAAAATATTGACAAAAATATTCAGGAGCACACGGAGAAAACCACCATAATATTGTCAAGAATAATCAGGAGCACACGGAGAAAACCACCATAATATTGACAAGAATAATCGGAAGCACACGGAGAAAACCGCCACAAGTTTTCTTTGTTATCATAAAATTACTGAAAAAAATTAATAAAAAATTAATAAAAAAATCACAACAAATTCAAAAACTGATTCTGGCTTGGACTAGAACTCTATCTTTGCTCAACAATGAGAAGTTTACAAGCTAGCATAATCAGTTTTTGATGGTTTTCTCCGTGTGCTCCTGATTATACTTGACAATATTTTGATGATTTTCTGGAAGTGCTTCTGGTTACAGATGAGCAATTAATCTCTTCATGAAGGATTTTTTATTTAATGAGTCATGTTAATTTATTTAAGGTTACATTTAATTAGTGAATTTCTGCTACTTAATCAACACTTGTATATTTTTACCAGGTAGAAATTAAAAAATATATCATTTCTCAGTCAAATAATAATAATCTCTGAGAAAACTAAGAAGCACTAACAGGAAGGACGTACTTTCTTCCCCTTGGAGTCTAGCGAAGCCATCCTTCTTTTGCGATCGTTAGTGAGCATCCCGCATCCCGCATAAAAGAACTAAATATTATTTACCTGCAAGCAACATGTGGCGACATCTGTTGTTAAAAAGCAGAACTACATGCATAAAGTACTTTTGCATGAGATATATTAATTCTCGCTGATGAAATATGAAAAATTCTATTTAAGTAATGTATCTAATTTAAAACACTCGATTGGTATCTGTCATTAGTCTCAGTAACTAATATGAATTCCGATTTGGGATATGACGCTGTATCGAAAGATCATAGGTGTAAGTTTTGCAGCAAAGAGTTTATCTTGAGAAAGAATAAATGCAACACGAGAAGAATGACTGTGTTAAAATTCCACTACGCAATATGATAAGTTGTGTTCGATGTAGCAAGTCGTTTACGCGGAGAGAGAGCCTAAAAAGACATGGCAGAACTTGTAACGCCAAGCCTGCTTAAAGCTAGAGGACAACGATGAATCTACTAGACTAAGGAAGTGATCTGCATTACGACAATAATTTTCCTGGCTCTTCCGATCTCGACAAAGAACTTAAATTGAAGGAGGTTGATGATTTACGGAAGAATGAAGACAATGGAAGAATCCTTAACGTAAAAAATTAAGAATATTTTCCAGCCGAATTCAAGTAGATCTTTCCTACTTTGTAAAAATGATGGACTCCTTAAAAGGAAGCATGATGACGATGAAGTCACTTCGACATCATCAACATCGAATTCTTACGGTAATCTGGGTGAAGACGATGCCTTCTACGGTGATTGTTACAATGACTCTGAGGCTGTTGACAAAGACATAGACTGTGATGAAGCACCTAACGCTGACAAGATCGAAGAATGTGGCGTTGTCCTGAGACCGAAACGATGGAAACGACGTGATGTATTAAATTCATCTGATCAAGCTTGTGATGATCACCGTCTCAAAGACGAAAGTTACCCTTAGGTTGGTGGTAAAACGGAAGACACCAGAGATCATAATATTTACTATAAACGTGCAAGGAAGATGGTGGTAGAAGAGAATGATTACACATCATGGAAAGATCCAAACATATTAGTTGACCGGCTAAGACTTCTACATGTTTCGCTTTGTGCTGGAGACTATTCGTGCATCAAAGAAATATCCTTCATACTCATGGAACTGATGAAAGCTGGCTACATACAATAATGGTTTTTTTACTTGCATTTGTATAATGTAAAGAAATAAAATAAATAATTTTAATTATAAGAATTTAATGTTTTTATTTCTTGTTTTCTGATTTCTAACTAAGACTTAGATCTCGTAACTTGTGCTTCCTTTTTGCCTTTATTTAGTCGATGAAGATTCCAAATGTGCTTCCTTATTCGATGGTGCTTCCAAAATGTGCTGCCTTTATGATAATGCATCCAAAATGTGCTGCCTTTTCGTTGGTGGTGCTTCCAAATGGGATGCCTTTTGTTGTCGGTTCTTCCAAATGTGCTGCCTTTTCGTTGTCGGTGCTTCCAAATGTGCTGCCTTTTCATTGTCGTTACTTCCGAATGTGCTGCCTTCTCGTTGTCGGTGCTTCCAAATGTGCTGCCTTTTCGTTGTCGGTGCTTCCAAATGTGCTGCCTTTTCGTTGTCGGTGCTATCAAATGTGCTGCCTTTTCGTTGTCGGTGCTTCCAAATGTGCTGTCTTTTCGTTGTCGGTGCTTCCAAATGTGCTGCCTTTTCGTTGTCGGTGCTTCCAAATGTGCTGCCTTTTTGTTGTCGCTTCTTCCAAATGTGCTGCCTTTTCGATGTTGGTGCTTCCAAATGTGCTGCCTTTTCGTTAATGGTCCTTCTAGCTTTAATGTTGTTTTGACTCTAGTATTATTGTAGATGGTTCTTGATTTGACTAGCGTATTATTCCTTACGGTGCATGTTTATAAGCGAGTCCTAGACAGCAGGACGCTCAGTTTGTTACTGACGATGGCGGTGTAAGGATCACCTAGTTTGTTTAATCTGGTGCATAATTCGCGTAATTACCTGTTCTTGCGAACTCGATGGCATCTTTACCTACTTTTACGTCGAACTCGGAGGTTGTACAATCGTCTACGGGAACCTTTACGACAGCTACGACGGAGAAGGTGCAGATCCCGTTGGCAACGACGACGACGTCAACATTGGAGGAGATTTCAACAGATGTGATACCACTATCATCCGAAGTTTCATCATCAGCAATGGATACTTCCATTTATGAAGAGCGTACATTGCGTCAGTGCAAATACTGTGACGCATTATTTACTATCACCTCAAATGCTCGCAGACATGAAAGAAGCAGTTGTTCTAATAATGTTAAAAGAATACAATTTCAGTGCAATAAGTGCAATATACTAATTTCACGTCTCGACAGCTTACATCGTCATTATAAAAATTGCTCCGAGAAAGCTAATTGCGAGTATAATGAACATGGTTATTGTTTTGACTCATGTGTTTTACCAGCTGGTGAGACTTTATAAGTGAGACACTGGTGATATGAACTTCAGTCCATCTCTGACTGCAGTGATGAACGGATCATATAGTTAGACTTGTATAACATAATAAACCTTTATCTAGCTATTCTTGAGAACTCGATGGCATCATTACCACTATCTATACCAACCTGGATCGAACGTGTACCATCATCAGTGCAGAGCACGATGACAACGATGTCTACAGCTAAACCTGCTCGCTCAGCACAGCAGGAGATTTCGACGCGTGCAACATCTTCTGCAGAGCAGACCTCAACGGCTTCAGAAGTTAACATGTCAGCAGTGTTACAATGGTTGTCAACAATTCCAGTGCCATTGATAAAGGAAGGAGCATCCAGTGGTGTTCCATCACCCGACTGCACGTACTGTGAGAAGATCAAAAACTTAAAATTACGGGATTATGTAATACACAATTGTAATAATAACTCTGAATACATTAAATATCAGTGAAAAAGGTTTTTAAGCAAGTTTGTACAATATGGAAGATTAAAACGGCACCTCAGGACTGGCTGTACATTCATCGGAATCAAGCTGTATATTTTGTAACAAAACATTGGCAAATATTCAAAGTGCACAACGACACGAAATATATCACTGTCCTTTTAATGAAGTCGATAATTCGTCTTTGTGTGATAAATGTGGTGTACCAATATGTCGACCTGATAAACTGAATAGACATTTACGAACATTAAAGACTTGGTCCATACAACAAGAAGACTGTTTGAATCAAGGAATCCACAAAACTTTAGTAATTTGTCTGTGTAATTTTTTGTACTTGTAGTAGTGTAGAATTTATGTAATAAAAGTTTTTTTAATAGAACTTGTGGGGTTTTTATTATCTCGAACCTTACACTTTAGTGGTTCTTTTTTAAAATATTAAAGTTGTTTTGTATCGGCCAGGGATCGAACCAAGGAACTTAGTCTATCTAATCAATCATTATATAGATTACAAATTTATTTAATGAATTTTGAACTTCTTCCCGAATCTCTAGCATTAAAATTACGAATTTCCAATATGGTAGTCTTGATGTCTGATAGGATGATGGTAGTAGAGGATTTAGAGTCTCTTTAAGAATTTTGAACATGATTTATTGAAATTATTATTTTTTACATAAAATTCAATGTTTTGCATCATGCAGGGATCGAACGAAGGACTGGAGCGGATCGAATCAATATGTAAATTAACGAGTGATTTATTTAATGAATTTTGTAACTTTTCCCGAATTTCTAGCTAAATAATTACGGATTTTCAAGATGGCATCCAAATTTCAAGATGGCGGGTGTCACAGCAATAAATGATTACTGCACTCTAGCGGATAAGAATTAAACTAACATGTCATCAGTTCACTCTCGCCGACGATACTATGATGATGGCTTCCAGCATCGAAGACAAGATGGCGGACATGACGTCATACTAGGTGACGATATATATGCTTTGAAAAAAAGTTGTGGCAGTCAGTCAGCCTGCAGCCACCATTGAGGAAGGAGCCTGTCGCCATTTTTAATTTTTTTTGCCCTCACTGGGTTCGAACCGAGGTCTCTGAGCTCCATGTCGTTAATGTTTGTTTTTTAAAATATTTTTTAATAAATTTTTATCATTTGAATTTTTTTATTAATTTTTTATTTTTTTCATTAAAATCGGATGATAAATAAAAAAGTTAAAGATGGCGACCGTAGCAAAATTTGCAACGGTGACATCATAATCCAATATGGCGGAAAACACAATGCCAGAATGTTCGAGAACACTATTACGTCATCCAAAATGGCGGATCCAAGATGGCAGATCCAAAATAGTCGCCGGGGTCAAGGTCAAGTTCAAAGGTCAAGGTCACGTCCATCATAGATGGCCGCCGTGACGTCACAATCCAATATGGCTGACCGACAATCTTCAATCCTCACCCTGAACCCTGGCGCCGGCGCCCCATTTGTATACTACTGCAAACACTTCGCCATCAACGATAACGAGATCTTACGGTAATCTGGGTGAAGACGATGCCTTCTACGGTGATTGCTACAGTGACTCTGAAGCTGGCGACGTGATCGAAGACTGTCCTGAGGCATCTAAAGCGGACAAGACCGAAGGCTGTGGCGGTGTCCTGAGATCAAAACGATGGAAACGTCGTGATATATTAAATAAATCTGATCAAGCTTGTGATGATCACTGGCTCGATGACGAATGTGACCTTGTGGTTGGTGTTAAAACGGAGGACAACAGAGATCATAATATTTATAATAAACGTGCAAGGAAGATGGTGGCAGAAGAGATTGATTACACATCATGGAAAGATACAAACATATTGGTTGACCGGCTAAGACTGTTGGTGGCAGTTGTTCGTAGAGGAAACTATTCAAACATTAAAGAAATATCCTTCATACTCAAAGAACTGAGGGAAGCTGGCTACATACAATAATGGCTTAAATTAAATGTATGTGTAAACTTGAAGATAAATTAATATATTTTCTTTCCAAATGGTATCTACCATTTATCGAAATCTGATTTCTAAATAAAACTTATAACTTAAAGGTGCAAAATACGTTACCACTGTCGGTCAAAATGTATACTGATAAAGACATGTTAGTAAACATGCCAAGTTCGATAAGAAAAGTAATTGGAATCAGTTGGAACCAATTGAAGATTGAGCTGTTGGAGCAATTGGAGCCTTTTGAAGCATTTGGAGCCATTTGGTGCTGTTGGAGAATTTGGAGCTGTAGGAGCCATTTGGAGCCATTTGGAGCATTTGGAGCCATTTGGAGCGTTTGGAGCAATTTGGAGGCCGTTTGGAGCATTTGGAGCCATTTGGAGCGTTTGGAGCCATTTGGAGGCCGTTTGGAGCATTTGGAGCCATTTGGAGCTGTTGGAGCCATTTGGAGCATTTGGAGCTGTTGGAGCTAAGAAGTAGTCGTTGCACGTCTATGCAGGGCTAAATGTTTATGAGATTGCTGGCTTTCGCAAGTGATTCTGTAGTAGGATAGAAATTGTGTAAAAGACTTTGTGGTGTTTTATTTCTCGAACCTTACACTTTTCTGGTACTTTTTTAAAATTAAAGTTGTTTTGTATCGGCCAGGGATCGAACCAAGGAACTTAGTCGATCTAATCAATCAGTATATAGATAACAAAATTATTTAATGAATTTTGAACTTTTTCCCGAATCTCTAGCATTACAATTCCGAATTTCCAATATGGTGGTCTTGATGTCTGATAGGATGATGGTAGTAGAGGATTTAAAGTCTCTTTAAGAATGTTGAACGTGGTTTATTGAAATTATAATTTGTTCATAAAATTAAACATTATTGCATCGATCGAGTATCGGACCAAGTACTGGAGCAGATCGAATCGATATGTAAGTTAATGAGTGATTTTTTTTTTGAATTTTGGATTTTTTCCCGCTTTTCTAGCTACATTATTACATGATTTCAAGATGGCGGCCGAATTTCAAGATGGCGGCCGAATTTCAAGATGGCGGGGGGCTCCTCGGTAATAAATGATTAGTGCACTGTAGCAGGTTATAATAAAATTATCCAGATGGAAATGTACTCTATAATACGAGTACACACACAAGATGGTGTACTCCAGCAGGTGGTAACTCCTGGTAGCATGTACTGAACATAAAACTTCAGATCCATGATGGTCGACAAGGTCAAGGTCAAATTTCAAAGTAAAAGTCAAATTTCAAGGTCAAGGTCAAATTTCAAGGTCAAGGTCAAGGGCAAATTTCAAAGTCAAGGTCAAATTTCAAGGTGTAGGTCAAAGTTCAAGGCCAAGGCCAAAGTTCAAGGTCAAGGTCAAAGTTCAAGGTCAAGGTCAAATTTCAAGGTCAAGGTCAAATTTCAAGGTAAAGGTCAAATTTCTAGGTCAAGGTCAAATTTCAAGGTCAAGGTCAAAGTTCAAGGTCAAGGTCAAAGGTATGGTGACCAGATATTTATACTAACATGGTATCAGCACACTCTAGCAGACGAAAACAAGATGGTGGTCTCCAGCGTATGAAGACAAGATGGCGGACATGATGTCATATCAGCTGACGATATATGAACCTTGGTATTGGTGACGGTAGATCAGTCTGTAGGTGGCTTCTGTGGAGGAAGGATCTGATGTTTATTTTTATTTTTTGCCCTCACCGGTTTCAAACCAAGGACGGGAATCGATATAATCAATCATTATATTTATTGTTAATTAATTTAATGAATTTTGAACTTTTACCCGCATCTCTAGCATAAAAATTACGGATTTTCAAGATGGCGACCATAACGATAATTGCAACAGTTACATCTTAATACAAGATGGTGGTTCTGTCTCGAACAGGTCGTGCTATTATTAATTTAAATTTAAAAAAAAATACAAGTCCAAATATGCAAGTTATTTTTATATATACCTTATTTAATTTTCAGTCTGGTAAATGTCTCGATGGCCGAGCGGTTAAAGGCGTATGTTTTCCAACCTAGAGATCAGAGCTGCGATGGTTCGAATCACAGCGTTTCCAATATATTTTTCATAAAAAATTAAATTTAAAATGTCGATAAGGTTCATAATAGCTATGGTAGGTAATGGAACATCGACCTTATGTGATGAGACAGAGCGACGCTGGCGCTCTCTAGGAACAAACGACAGAAACAAAGTCGACGGTATCCAAGATGGCGGCCTGCAGCGGAACAGAAAAAAACATGAGCACCGCTGGCGCTATCTAGGAACAAACAACAGAAACAAAGTCGACGGTATCCAAGATGGCGGCCTCCAGTGGAACAGAAAAAAGTCAAGAGCGATGCTGGCGCTATCTAGGAACAAACAGCTGAAACAAAGCCGATGGTATCCAAGATGGCGGCCTCCAGTGGAACAGAAAAAAATCAATATGGCGACATCATAATGAGTGGGGCGCTCGATTTAAAGATGGCGGATCCAATATGTCAAGAGCGATGCTGGCGCTATCTAGGAACAAACAGCTGAAACAAAGCCGACGGTATCCAAGATGGCGGCCTCTAGTGGAACAGAAAAAATCAATATGGCGACATCATAATGAGTGGGGCGCTCGATTTAAAGATGGCGGATCCAATATGGCCACCGAGGTCAAGGTCATGGTCACAGTACTACTTGTCCCATTACGCTGTGTCCCGTTACGCTCATCCAAGATGGCCGTCGTGACGACACAATCCAATATGGCGGACCGGCTCCCGGCTCCACACGCCGGCGCCAGGCGCCGGACATACATTCCTATACTACTGATATTGAATGTTGTCATGGAAATAGCTGTAAACTGAAATACACTTGTAATTGTACTAATTTATAAGAATATAAAACTTGAATGCTATATAACTAAAATAATTCTTTTTAGTATCCGTATGTTCATTGTAAAATTTTTAAGTATGGCTAGAGTACTGTTTACCTTTTGGTAATAATAATTCTTAATTTTGATTCACTTCTGTACTTAGTGAAAAGTGCTATCATGAATGCCTAGCGTGTCCAAATGGACACACAAACATTTCATGCCAAATAAAGAAAAGAATATTCCAATAACATGAATCAAAACCTCAACATTCATAAGAACATGCCTTTATGTTATATTTTCAATATCTACATATATAATTATTATTATTTTAGGGAATGATATAGTACTTACTCTTTGTCAACGTCCATGGTTTTTGAATTATAAAAATATTCACTATTTAACACTATCACACATCACAAAAACAATAATGAACACTAGTTGTTTATACCTGAAAAAAAAACTAACATGTCTGCTGTATCACATAGTGCCGGTACCAATACAAAAAGTTTCACCAAAAAAATTCTCTGAATTTTTTTAGAACACTAAAAGTGTGTCCATATGGACATGCTGGGAATTAAAGGGTTTTAAACAATGTAGTAATACTCGGCTAAACTTAAACTGACTTAATGTCGCTTTGCTACAAATTAATTGCATTGCTTTTTAAACTTTATTAACAGAAATATTATGTGTCAAAGTTAAGTACGTGCAAAAACCCCGCCTTCCCCTACACACATTACATTTAAACAAGTGACTATAGTATGTAGCCAGCTTTCCGCAGTTCTTTAAGGGGATTGGTGCATCAGCATCGTATTAAAAAAAACAATATATTTGTTAATGATTCAGCTGCTAGATAACATTTACACCATTCTGGTGTAAAATTTATTTTTTTATTTTTTTATTTTAATTAAGTTATTGCTGATTTTCGGGAATTTTTTAAATTCAAGCTTTATTAAAAAAACTATAAAGAATTCAGTGGTAAAACTTTCGCAGATAAATTTTCAGACACGGGAGATATGACTGTGACCATTATTTTATCTGTAATCATTATTAATTTAACGTATTTACAATTTGAATTTTAATAAATGAGCTGCTACGAAATTGCGTGATATCCATTTGCGAATTTAATAACATTCGCGTTTTCATTTGTAATTCAAACGCCAACATATCTGTCGGCTGAATGATTGACTTTATTTTAGTCTTTAGCTTATTGCAGTCGGACCTAAAGTAAAAACGTAGCTGTAGAAGTTTTAGCAGCGTGCAAGCTCGGATACGAGAAATTATGGAGCGCGCTGGACAGTAGTGACACCTTGCAACAGTTTCCCCAACTGTTTGCAGCCAGTGTTTTCTCTCGTTCCCACCCAGCCACAGCTGTCTGCTGTTTACGAAGGGGAGACGGGATTTCGCGCGAAACTGATATGAAGGTCAACGTACTCATTTTCAGTAGATAAGAGAACGTGTTTGGTCTAGCTCGGCGTATAATTGAATGGTTATTCTCTGTTATTATTTAGCACAGTGATTTAGCTAGATGTTTTTTGTTGTAAGCGTGAGATTTATTCAGGAATAAAATGCCGAAGAAACCTCCACCAAGCAGAGTACACATAAGAACAAAACTATCGAAAGTCATTAGAGCGCTTAGAAAAAAGAATAAAGAAAGATAAGAGATTATTTTATTATAGATTTTTTTACCATACATTTATTTTTCAGAGTTGCGTATGTACAACGCGATGGACGCGATGCGACAACAAAAAGATGTGTAAAATTGTAAACATGCTTTTTTTCAGCAATGCGTGAACCATTCATAAACTATAATCAACATGTATCCGTATAATTACGTTTGAATTTTGTTCTATGACAGGCATCAATGTTAACAAGTTTATTAAGCCACAATAGACCTTTTTTCAGAAAAATAAGTGTAGCAGAAAACACTCAACATAGTCTCACACAAAATCAGTTTATATGAATGCAGTTTTAAGAAGTAAGCTACGTAAATAATAGTTAAACATTATTTAATATCTGCTGGTAACAATTCCAAAGTATCAGCTTCACCTTCATTCACGAACAATATTCGTGGCCTTATTTATTTATTTTGCTGGCGTTTCGTTGGTGACTGTTAGGACTGCAAAATTAGTAAACATTTTTCACCCTATCCTGAGTTAAATCTAAGTGTGCGCGGTTAGATGAGGACCTAGATGTGTCTCATGCTTACGCCTTTACACTCTACTCATGCGGGTATTAACCATGCGCGTAAGGGCGCGTTGCCAATGACCTGTACGATAGTCTCAACAATCCTCTACGGACTCGAAAAATGTCACCTGCTCATTGGCTACTTGACTTGTGACAACTGTTTGTTGTAATACCTGTGATTCATCGTTGATTTTGTTGAGGAGTTTTCAGTGATTCAGAGCCTCCCATTTAACTGTGGCCGAATTGAAGAAGCAGTACAAATGTTACATGCTTGAATTCATAGCGAATGGAATCCACAAATATTTACTGATGTAGTGGTTGGTAAAAAAAAAAATTATTCGTATCGCGTCCATCGCTTCGCGCCATGTTGGCTCCTATATTATATGGATTTACAAAATATAACGATTCATTTACGACACTTAAGATAAGGTGTGTAGGATTTGAAGAATTCACTTGAATTAATATTTAAGAACATATTTCAGGATAACTTGTGAAGACGCTCGTACAGACGGCACCGGTTGTGATGACTCATTGTTACCAGAGCAGGTGTACACGAAGTGGCATGTTAAACCTCAACACAACTCGAAAATCAGTATGTGTTACATTGCAATGTGTCCGCTACAAATGTTCAGGAATTATAATTTTGAAATCGAGTAGAAATATTCCTGCAATTAGCATTAGGTATATTTTAATAGACATTGAAAGCGAATCATTAAGTAGGTTAAAAATCCAAATACCAGAATACAGATAGTCTGTAACAATACAGACCTCACCGACTAGGTATGGTCCAGATTGTTAATACTTACACACATGAAAAAATTGACTAGTTACTGAATATGTTGAAATTTTGTAAACCTGTTACTTTAGATGATTGGTGATGTAATAATGTCTCTTGGAAACTACTGTTATTAACTGCTGTTATTTCTCCATAAATCGCAAATCACCATGGCGGCCACTTTACGATCACGATTTTGTTCTTAAATTTTAAATAAGTTTATTTGTTGAGAGCCTGGTACAATGTGTCTGACCACTAAAGCGATCCGAGCCGCGTAGTATATACTACTGCGAGGTTGCCGAAGTAGGCTCGGGTCGGGACGAATTTCGCTGTGAAGAAACAAAGGTTTTTAATACATGGAAAATTATCCCAAAGCCGAAAATTTGTACAGTAGTAGAATGAACATTTCTTAGTAACACGTCAAAAGTTTAAGTGCTGCCGCAAACCTTGTGCGTCACACCAAAAACGAGCAGTTAAGTCCAAAATGACAATTTTTTGCAACGATCCACAATAATGGATATTGCAAATGCAGTTTATGGAGTAGACCGTCAGTATGGAACACAAAATAATCTAGAAACATTGCCCTATCTGAGGATAGTGATAAAAAGCACAAAGTTTAAACATGTTTCTATAAAATAGACCATTTAAATCATTAAAGTTAACGAATTCACTTTCATTCAATTTTAAGGAAATATAAATACATCTTACATAAACTTAAAGAGCCCAACGTGGAAATCGCTTAAAGTAAACGTTGTTGCATATTTATTCATCTTTAAATTGGTATATTTTTTAAGTGTCTCATACAATTAGTCTGACCACTAAAGCGATCCGAGCCGCGTAGTGTATACTACTGCGAGGTTGTGGAAGTAGGCTCGGGTTGGGACGAATTTCGCTGTTAAGAAACAAAAATTTTTAATACATGAAAAATTATCCCAAAGCAAAAATTTTGTACAATAGTAGAATGAACATATCTTAGTAACACGTCATAAGTTTGCCGATGAAACCTAGTGATCACACCAATAATGAGAAGTTGAGTCCTTAATGATAATTTATACAATGATCCACAAACATTTTTCGTAAATTTAATAACTTTAATACTTTTTTAAGTCGGTTCTCATTATGGTACCAAAGTTATAAAAAAGAATGTCTTACATGGTAATTGTGATAAACACCTCAAAGTTTAAACGTCCTATTATTAAATTGGTAATTTTATTCATAAAAGGTAAGAAAAAAATATTTTTTTATAGAAATTTCACTACATGTTACATAAATATGTTGAGCGTAGCGTCAAAATCACTTCATAAATATTGTCTGTTTTTTTTTTCAAGGTTTAAATGTGTATTTTTTGAGTGTCTGGTACAATAGTCTGACCACTGATGTATTTCAAGCTGCGTAGTGTGTGTGCATCAGTGTTAAAGTCGCTCGTGCTGGGACGTTTTTTGCTCCAGAAAACTAAGGTTTTTAATGTATGGTAATTCCAGACTGAATTTTACTCTGAAAGAATAAAAGTTTCCTAACTACAAGTAATTTTTGCTGCAAACGTAGATAAAAATCTTCCAGGATGCGATTTGCTTAGGTAAAAATGTTAGTATGATCGACTCTTTAATTTCTAAATTATAAATAAATAACAACAATAGAACTTCCCAAAAAGTTGTGATAAACTGACGATATTGCGCGAGTAGCAGACCCGTACGTGACTACAGAGAAAGGCTATTTTCCTTGACCGTTAGGATTTCTGGGACGAACACCCTCTCACAGGTAGGGTCATAAAATACGGTCAAACTCTTGCAAAACATCCACCACCGCTCTTTGCCACTAGCAATTCAACGAAGTCAGCTAGGCGCAGCACTCCAATAAATTAACTTAGAAAAAAAAATACTAAATATGTAATTCTATCAATACATTTTACTACACAACTTATGTTTTATTTATTTTCTGGAAAAAATAATATTTTCATACGAATTATGTTATAAAAGTGACAAAACTCAATAAGTAATTTACGGTGTATCGTTTTCTTCAATTGTTATGTAGTAAACTAATTTTATACAATTAAATATATATTTTTTATAATATAGGCTACATTAAAATTTTGCATAGTTCTGATCGAAGATAATATAATGTATAAGAAATAAAAAATTATTACATTTTTTGGTATTAAAATAATTTTTAATAATAAAACTTTTTGTAACAAAATACGAATACACATATATAAAACCAGAGGTCCTCTAGAATTTTTATTTACAAGTTCCAAGCAGAAATTGTTTATTGTTAATTTTATTGTATCAAATATCATTCATATAAGAAAAAAGAATATGTATATCTCAATAGATGTAACATGAATACACCCTATCATATGCATTAAATATATTTTAAGTAATCCTTAAATAAGACCAAGTTTATTGAGTGTCGCAGTACGCAGCGTGTTTCAAACCACGCCGGCCGTGAAAGATCAGTACGGCCGCAGTACACTGCAACGCTCGGGCAGCTTTAATGAGGCAACTAATTATGCTAGACTCTTTATAAATATACTAACTTAACGCTAAAAGTATAATTATAAACATTTATTTAGACATTTTGTCGCATTCTGCTCTTCAAATCGGTGTAAATCCTATTTTTATCTGGGTGGCAAAGATAAAAAAAAAATATGTCGTGAATTAATCTCTTTATATCATATCTTAAATATTAAAAATTTAATTTTTTCTTACATTAATGGGTGAATTACAGTTTCTCGATTATTTTGGTAGGTTTACGGACAGTCAAAATTAAAAACTGTATAAATGGGTAGCATTTTAATGTTTTTAATTTGCTGTCACCTAGGACTTAAATGCAAATTTTCGGTTATAACGCGCAAGGTCTACAGCGGTAAACTTTCGGTATGTTATTAAGCACAGTCAACTCTACCAGAGTACAAAAATCTGGAGTAACACGAAAGTCTACGCGGGGAAGGGCGGCTACCTGATCCGAGAATGAAGGATAGGGCGAGATGGGAAGCGAAGATAAGAGCTGGTTATCGCGGTTCGCTTTCCGTGCGTGTTGGAGAGAGAGAGAGAGAGAGAGAGAAAGGCGATATTGTGGAAGACCTTCGAAAGATTCCCGCTAGATGGCAGGCCTCAGAGCTGCAACCTTCGACAACCTCCCCTTACAGAAGCTCTCTCGCCACTAACTTGCTAAATCTAACCCGCTAGCTTATATACGCGCTGGCTGGCCTTACAGTAGTAATAAACAAGCATTTATGAAACACTTAAGCTCATTTCCAACAAATTCTGACGAATGACTGTTTTTTGTCCTGCACCAATCCCCTTAAGTATGGACGATACTTCGTCGATATGCGATTAGTTTCCTCTACGAACAAATGCCACCAACAGTCTCAGGCGATCAAATAATATGTTAGTATCTTCACATGACATATAATCAATCTCTTCTGCTACATTTGTCTTCCCTGCATGTTTATCTATATTAATATTATAAAGCTGAAGAGTTTGTTTGTTTGAACACGCTAATCTCAGGAACCACTGGTCCGATTTGAAATATTCTTTCAGTGTTGGATAGTGCATTTATCTAGGAAGGCTTTAGGTTATATTATATTATCAATAACATTAGGGATCCTTACTCAAAGTCCAATTTAGAATCAAATGCGTTGGAGGGGGTTAGATACAACATGCAGTACACGTACGAAGTGTGTGTTGACAATGCCGCAGGCGCTAGAAGTTTTTTTCCTATTGCCTATTAACATTGTTGCCACGCACTAGATGCCTTATCATTCTTAATTTTCCCATACAAGAAAAAAACACCCGTGTGATATGAACAACGAAGCAATCAGTACCCTCATAAGAGTTCAATTAGTATTTAAATACTTTTTATCACTTTAAATCGCAAACCTAAACTATTGTTTTTTTTTTCCTCTCTCTGTGTTTAATTTGTTTTTTATTACAGACTTGAAACTTCACAGTAATGTTCCATATGTTACGCAGGATGACATTTTTCGAAAATTAGATCCCATGGGTGGTTAAAACCAGACAACAGTGGGTACTTTGTCTGCATGAGAACAGGAATTTGCATTGTTCATGCCTTCTGCGTCTCCATGGCAACGGGCATCGCGCGGCAGTGGCGTACCCACAAGGAGGGGCATGTATAATGAGCGGCGCAAGATTGATCTGCCTGTAGACTGCTGTAGCGAAGTACGGGTACATCAGTTGTACGTTGCGTGCACGAGTCGGGAAACCATCGGTGCTATTCATTTTCTCTCCGGTACATTATACAGCATTGTAATACATTTTCCCATATTTTTTTTATTTACCATTACTGTAAATGGGAGATGTGGCTTAATTTTTTTCCATTAGTATAGCTGCGAAGCCGGGTCGGGCAGCTAGTTATAAATATTATGATATCTGGTGTCTTCCGTTTTAACACCAACCTCAAGGTAACTTTCGTCATTGAGCTAGTGTTCATCAATAGCTTGATCAGGATAATTTATTTTATTACAACGTTTCCATCGTTTCGGTCTCAGGACATCGTCACAGTCTTCTATATTGTCAGCTTTAGGTGTTTCATCACAGTCTTTGCCTTTGTCATCAACCTCAGAATCACTGTCGCCACCACCGTAGAAGGCATCGTCTTTACACAGATTACTGTAAGAATTCAATATCGTTGATGTCGAAGGTTCTTCATCGTCTTCATGTTTTCTTTTTGGGAGTCCACCATTTTTACAATGTAGGAAAGATCTACTTGAATTCAACTTGATTGTATTCTCACTTTTCACGTTAAGGATTCTTCCAATGTCTTCATTCTTCCATAAATCATCTACGTTCTTCAATTTAAGTTCTTTGTCGAGATCGGAAGAGCCATGAACATAATTTCTTCCAAGGCGAGGAAAATTATTGACGTAATGCCGATCACTGACCACTAGCTTGTACGCAGGCTTGGTGTTACAAGTTTAATCATGACTTTTTAAGCTCTCTCTTCGCTTAAACGACTTGCTACATCGAGCATAACTTATCATATTGCGTAGTGGATTTTTAACACATTCATTTTTCTCGTGTTGTCTACCATTCTTTCTCAAGATAAATTCCTTGCTGCAAAACTTACACCTGTGTCCTTTCGATACGGCGTCAGACACCTAATCAGGATCCACATTAGTTGCTGAGACTAATTCCAGATACAAACTGAGAGTTTTAAATTGTATTTATTACTTAAATTGATTTTTTTAAATATTTCATCAGCGAGAGTTAAGTTATCCATGCAAAAAAACTTGTTGAAAGTAGCCCCGATTATGGCCAACAGATGATGCCACGTGTTGCTTGCAGGTAAATATCGTTTAGTTATTTTATGTGGCATGCGGGATGCTCACTAACGATCGCAAAAGAAGGATGGTTTCGCTAGACAACGAGGAGAAAGAAGTTTGTCTTGCATGTTATTGCTTCTCAGATGTCTCACGGCATATTATTTGACTGAGTAATGGATGTTTCATTTTTAATTTCAAATGATAAAAATATTGTAAGACACAACACAAGGCTAAGAGGCTACGAGACTGCTAGGCTTTGAGGATACATGGCTCAAACTGGCTTCAATAGCTCCATTCAGCATCGAGAGTTAAGTTATCTAATGCAAAAAAAAAAAAACTTGTTGCAAGTAGTCCTGATTATTGACATGAGATGTCGTCACATGTTGCTTGCAGGTAAATATGTTTTATTTCCTGTATGTGGGATGCGGGATTATCATTAACGGTCGCAAAAGAAGAAAGGCTTCGCTAGACACCAAGGACAAGGAAGTTCGTCCTTCGTGATAGTTTTTCTCATCAGTATTATAACATATTATTGGACTGAGTTATGATACTTTTTAATTCCACCTGATAAAAATATTGTAAGTGCTGATTTAGTAGTAGCAGAAATTCACTAATTAAATTTAACTATCAAAAAATGGTCTGACTCATTAAGTAAAAAATCCTTCATGCAGAGATCAATTTCTCAAAAATAATCAAAAGCACTCGGAGAAAGCAATCTGATGTCTAGCCAGGAATAATCAGAAGCACTTGGAGAAAACCATCAGATGTCTAATCAGGAATAATCAGGAGCACTCGGAGAAAACCATCAAAATATATTGTCAGAAAAAAATCAGGAGCACGCGGATAAATCTAGCGTAGGTTTTTAGTATTATCAGAACATTCACAGAAAAAATAAAAAATAAAAAAATAAAATAAAAATAAAGTAATTAAAAAAATTGTTTAAAAAAATACAAAAATTTTGGCTTGTACTAGAACTCGATCCTTGCTCAACAAATGAGAAGTTCACAAGCTGACAGAACCTGTTTTTGGCATCCTCCAACAGATGAAAACAAGATGGTGGCAATGTCCTCTAGCAGTGATGTATGTTAACTATCGCTCCTGGTAGCATGTACTGAACACAAAATGGCGGATCTAAGTTGGTCTTCAAGGTCAAGGTCACAGACCAAGGTCAAAGTTCAAGGACAATGTCAAAGTTCAAGGTCAAGGTCAAAGTTCAATGCCAGTCGTGGTAAAATGTATGGTAAACAAAACATTACTCTAACATGGTGTCAGCACACTCTAGCAGACAAAAACAAGATTTGGCCTACAGAGGACGAAGAACAGATGGCGAAATGATGTCATACTAGTTGACGATATATACCGTGGTATTGGTGGTGGGAGGTCAGTCTGTAGGTGGCTTCCGTGGAGGTAGAAGTTGCCATTTTTTATTTTTTTCTCTTACCAGTTTCGAACCAAGGACGGGTATCGATTAATCAATCAATATATTATTAAGTTATTTTTTGATGAATTTTGAACATTTTTCATTAAAATTGGATAATAAATAAAGATTTTCAAGATGACGTCCATAACAATAATTTATATAGTGGTGACATAATTCAAAACGTGGGGTGTGATGTAAGATGTTTTTTATTACTTTTCATGAGATTTTTTAAATATATTAATAAATTACTGGTTTACTCTCGTCGGGAATCGAACCGATGATCGAAATCGTTTAAGTAACTAAACATTTGAAGTAGGCAATTTTGAAAAATTTTTTTTGGATTTTTTTTCGGAATTTTTAGCATTAAAATTACAGATTTTCAAGATGACGGCCGTAACGAAACATGCAACATTTATAGAATACAATATGGTGGGTGTAACGAAAAGTGTAACGATGACAACATACTCAACCAAGATGGAGGGCATATCGAAACATGAAACATTTATAGAATCCAATATGGCGACCGTAACTATATGTGCAACGGTGGTTTTTAATTAATATTTTATTAAATTGTAATAAATTAATTTTTTATAAATTTTAGATTTTTTATTAAAATTGGATATTAATATAGATTTTCAAGATGGCGGCCATAACGGAAATTGCAACGGTGATGTCATAATACAAAATGGCGGTCATGGCATCCTTATTCCTAGAAACGGCTTATCGGAGGCTATAGACATGGATGCTAAAGCCGTTTTTAGGAATTTGTGTTCTTTCTATGGCAAATTTACTTTTTTGGTTTTCGAAATCCTAATTTTCGAATTGTCAAATTTTTTGGGATCTTCTGACAATATTTTTTTTTTCTTCAAAAAAAGTGGAAATTGTGGCGATTTTTGGCGATTTTTGGGCAAATTTAGGCCAATTTGGAAGGTCAAAGGTCAAGGTCATCCAATATGGCCTCCGTGACGTCACAAATCCAAGATGTTGGACTATCACTGGCACCACGGGCCAGCGCCAGTGCCTGGAACCCACATTTGTATACTGCTTAGGAAGGTTAACGATAAAGAGCACGAATGTGTAGATTGAGTTATAATGGATATTATGTCAAACTATAGAGCAAAGCAGAAACACATCGGCACTCTTTAGCAAAAATTTGTGAACTATAAAATTTGAAATATATTTTTTCAGTAAAAAGTATAATGTGTTAGTGTATAATGTCAATTACAGGATGAAGTTCGACATCGCAAACGTATCATTTCTGACAATTCTCTTTCGTCGTGTGGCCTACTCAAAATTGATTTCATTATAAATCAGATATTGCTATTTCTTCAGAGATTTTCACATGACTGAGAGCTACATACTCCTGGCCTTCAGCGAAATGTTTGTTTCCTTGGTCAATAAAAGCTTTATCAAGTGTAGTGCCCTGTAACTTGTGCACCGTGACTGCCCAGCTTAGAATTAAAGGTAACATTCGGCGCTCGACGTCTCCGTATCCTTTAGTCGCCTGAAATGTTGCAATAACAAGAGTTGTAGCAACCAAACCATCTTCATCTTTCATTCTGCTTGCAATCGTATCATCATCAAATTTCATTAATACACATTCAGGTAGTTCGCCTTCTTCTATTTGTTCTCCGAAGAGCAGGACACTTTAAGTTTGTTGGGGAACCCTGGTGGAAGGCCTCCAATAATCTTCATAACATACTAGTGAGGATGTGGTTTGACAGTAATTTTTAAACAATTGTTATATAATTGTTCTTCTTTGTGTGTAATATGGATGGAATTAAGTTAAGTTTCTGTATATATCAGGCTAGAAGTATTTTTTTAGAATAGCATATGTTCAATGATAATGGATAGGCAGTTATCATTTTTGTTTATTTAGCCCAGACATTGTTTAAATAGTTGAGGAATAGTGTTGAAGGGTGTCTACTGTGATGTTTCAGAACGAAAACTCAGTAAGTCCTAGTGCACAGATACACTCCATTCTATGAAACAGTTTAACGACGCCTAGTCGTTTGTTTGAACTGAGAATTGTTTATAAAACTGTTTTTTGAATAAAAATTGGCATATTTGGAATCATTAAAAAGGTATAATATTAGTGACGAAAATTAAGTAAAATAACGTCAAACACAAAAAGATATCACACTGACACTAGTTATTACCCAACGGTCTGAGGGAGACAGCTTTTAGCTTTACCCTGAAAATTGCTAGCCCGCGCATAGCTATATGTGAAAATAATATAGCCTTTCAAACCTATTGTGTATTTAACCCTAGTGGAAAGAAGTAAAATACCTGTTGGTTGCCCATCCTATCTCCCTGTATTTTATGGATTCGCGTGAATACAGGAGGCTTTTATAATAATAAAATTAAAGTAAAATACTATGTATGAATAATCTAAGCTATTTGATGAAATCTAAAGTGTTTAATTTTAAATTTTTCTATAAATATGTACCATGTTGTAAGAGCAAGCCATTTCTGTTTAAAACCACCTGTTTTGGTTTATTAAAGCGAAATTGAGAACAAAAATAATTTGTGAATATAACGTGCAACAATTTCATGTCAATAGAAATGTTTTAAAAAGTTGTATAGAAACCTGATTGGAACATTTTTCTTTTCATACATAGTGTTTTGCAGCCGTTTGGTTAGTGCAGTACTAGATTGTGTACATGGAGAAATAACCTTTTTAGTTATAGAACACACTGTTATGGAAATAATATAAATTTAATTCAGTCACTAGCACAAGTCAAAAGTATTTTCTCTACTTACAATGTACACATAAACAATGGGACATTAATTTTTTTTATAATATTAAAGAGTTTCCATTTACCAAACAATTAATCAACAATGCACATTTTAATCAGTTATTCAGTTGTCACAAATATTGTTTAAGAGTCTTTATTTTTTAGCTACTGTGCAGAATATGATAAACAATCAATTAACTCTGAAATTAAAAATTCCAGAGCGTTGGGTTTTGATAAGATAAGTGTAAACATACTAAAAGAACACAGATTTAAACTTTGCAAACCTATAACTCATATAGCAAATTTAAGCTTAAGTTTAGGGAAATTTCCTAGACGGCTCAAGGAAGCGATTTTAATACCACTGCATAAAGCTTTGCATCCTTAAATTTTAGATCAATTTCTATATTAAGTAAAATTTCAAAAAATTTAGAAAAATATGTTAAAAAACAATTAATGTCATTTTTGGATAACAGCAAAATACTGACTGTAAACCAATTTGGGTTTAGAAAAGGGTTAAGTACCAATGTTGCTTTAATTAAAATTACAATCTTTGTGCACAAAGCCATACAACAAGATAAAAAATGTGTTGGTGTAATGTTGGATATTGCTAAGGCTTTTGATACTGTCTCACATAAAATACTTTGGGATGAATTGGATAAAGTAGGAATAAGAGGTTTGGCAAATACTTGGTTAAAAAGATATTTGGAGGGTAGGTCTCAGAGAGTCAAAGTAATTAATAAATTAGGGGACTCCACATATATAAATATAGGAGTCCCACAGAGCAGTGTTCTTGGGCCAATTATGTTTCTGATATATATATATAAATGATTCAGATAACTTAGACATAAAGGGGCAGATAGTTTATTTTGCAGGTGATACTGCAATTTTATTTTCTTCCGACCATTGGCCTGCGGTTTTTGAAACGGTAAATAATGAACTTAAATAAATTAAAGAAATATCAGAAGATAGTTTTCTTTATCTAAACATAAATAAAACAAAATATATTACTTTCTCTGTCAACATTTTGGGTCATCCTATCGAAAATGAAATTAAAAAATTCATGTATGTAATGAAATAAGCTTTAACTGTGAAAAATGGTAGTGTCATAGAAAGAGTACAGGATATAAAATACTTATGTATAGTGATCACCATCTGGAAGTTTGGTTGAACGAATACCAACTCATCGGTGCGGGCTAAAGAACAAAGGTCCCGTGTTCCTGTGATCATCATCCAGAGGAGCTGTTGAACAAACATCAGCCCATCGACGAGGGCTGAGGGAACGATAAGGAAGTCCTGGGTTCCTGTGATCAACATCTGGAGGAGCTGTTAAACGAGCACCAGCTCATCAACGTGGACTGAAGGAGGAAGTTCCCAGGCTCCATGATCACCATTTAGAGTAGAAATTGAACGAACACCAGCCCATCGACAAAGAATCCAGGAAGGAAATCCTGGCTCCTGTGATCACCATCTGGAAGAGCTGTTGAACATGCACCAGCCCATCAACTGCGGGCTGAATGAAGGAGATTCCGGGCTCCATGATAACCATATCAAGGAACTGTTGAACAAGCACCAAACTACTGTCGCGGACTTAAGGAAGGAGGTCCCGGGTATCTTTGATAACCATCTGGAAGAGTCATTGAACGAGCACCATCCCATTTTCGCGGTCTGGATGTAGGGTTCCCGGGCACCTGTGATCACCATCTGGAGGAGCTGTTGAACGATCACCAGCCCATAGACGCGGACTGAATAATGGAGATCCCGCGAACCTATGATAACCATCTGGAGGATCTGTTAAACGAGCACTAGCCCATTGACATGCACTGAAGATTAGAGGTCCTTGGCTCCTATGATCACCATCTGGAAGAGCAGTTGAAGAGCCGTAGTCCATTTCCGCGGACTGAAGGAAGGAGATACTGGGCTCCTGTGATCACCATCTGAAGGAGTATTTGAACGAGCACAAACCCATTGACGCGGACTGAAGGCATTGCGTAGTCCCATGTTCCAAAATCTTCCCGAATAGTCAACATTGTCTGCAGTATGACCCTGCCCCAGAACTCTCGTCCATATTACACAGATTCCTGAACACGAAATTGGGTCGCTTTATAGATGGTCAGGACACTAGCTAAACTTTGCGTTTATTTTTTTTTATAGCCTTATAAATCCTTATTCACGAGTAGCGTTACCAATTGTCAAAGAGATTTTAGTTTTGTATAATTAATATTTTCTTAATAACCTCAATTATCTGTACGAATTGCAAGTGCGACAAAAATGTTTTTGGGAGTACCTTAACTTGTTAACTTTTTAAGTTCTTAATATTGATTTCATAAATTTTTTTCTTTGCCCTAGTCTTACTACTTAGCGTAACATTATTTCATCTCAGAAGTCCATTTTCTCAACCGCTGAGTACCAATATATTTATTTATTTATGTATTTGCTTTTCCTGGAAAGTCATACTTTTTGAAAACATATTTGATTTGATTAAAATTGTAATACCCCAAGTGTCTTAAAGAATAATTAAATAATAAGGTTAAAAGATTTGGAAACTTTGATTACTGAGGCCCTCAATCAATAACTATAAAAGTCAACAACAGAGGCGACACTAGGAGTAAACAAAGAAAATTTAGGGACTCCCTACAAATACTTGGGAGTAAAAGGATCGTTATTATATATTAAATAAATAAAAACAACTGCTACGTCTATAGACTTCCTTATTTTATTAATCATTGTTCTTTTTTTTATAGATTAAATTTTCCTTAGTAAAGACTGTTTTTCATTGATAAGTGATCTTATTTACATAACTCACAATTACACTTATTATATGATATTCCTTAACGTTATTTACGATAGGACCGGCCCTGAATGTATAACAAAGATTAAAATATTTAATAACAAGAATGAAATTAACATTGGTAACTTTAAAGATTGAACATATAGTCCTTCCAAAACATAATATAAATTTCTTCTCCTCGAACTGCCTTTTACTGTCCGCTGTCTTAACTGGGTTACACTAATCTTGGGTTCGTGAATAAAAAGATAGAATTATGCGGGTATCACCCGGGGCTGTAGGTAGACGGTGATCAAGGTAGTAGGCCTAATGATGTTGGATTCTGCGCAGGAACCGACTCCAGAGGTTCTGGCAGAGGATTTTGGTTGCCCCAAACTTGGAACCCTGTCTGAAACAAAAGTCCAAATTCCAAAGAATTAGACCTGTTTCCAGACAGTATACTTAAATGGCGCAAAAGGCCAATAGAGGAAAATTAAAGGGGGTGGGGGAATGACATCAAGACTTACCAAAACAGGGTGTTGGTCCTGGCGCTCAGGAGAGGGCGTCTCGTCTCCGCAAACTCGAACCACGATTCGCGGTAGCCACGGAAGTCATCATGATTAAATTTAAAAAAAAATATAAAAAAATACTAGGTTTCTCTAGGTACATTCAACTAAACTACTGACTGGTTAATAATTTTAGCTAGGGACTCCATCCCTTTAGTCTGAGAAGACTACATAATATACTATGTCGATGATTCGCAGAAGATCGCAGATACAAACGGTACCAGTCAGTCAGGAGGCGCGCACCGAAGTAAGTTCAGAGCGGGATATCACCAGAATATCATAAGCGCGGGGTCTCTAGAGAATGGGAGGGGGGGTAGGCTCTGAGCCGAAAATTACCGAGTCCACCCGAAGGTGTCCGGCATAAAAAAAATAGATCTTACTGGAGTGACTGCGCGACTGAGGCGCTATCTTTTGGTGGCGAGAGGAAGTACTAATAAATCGACTTGTGACCGACGAGAGTGTCAAGCTAGGGGGTAATGGAGTAACCAGTGGTGCCACCTAGCGGCCTGAGACATAAGGAGGGGAGAGAGGTTGTCGTTACCTCCGCGCGAGCGCGGTAGTGTCGGCGCTGCCGACGCCTCACAAGTGGCATTAGTTACCACAGCCGTCGCTAGGTGTCGTTAAGGTGCAGAATCGTAACTGCGGCTGTCAAGCCTGAGATGGCCTTGACTTCGGTTAACGCACCCGAGCGGTCGTCGCTCCTAGCCACTTCTGAGAAGAGAGGGTGGGTGAGCAGGCGGGGGTGGCTTCAAAAAACGCATGGTCTGTGGGACACAAGGCCCACGGGATCCTCCTGTCGTGTCTTGCTGCTAGTGAACCTTATACCGATTCGTGACAGAGTTAGCAGGGCTCAGCACTGCTTCACAAGCTGATCTTAGCAAAAGGAGACCCGCGAAGAAATAAAGTTACCGGCCCCGACGTGCCTGGAGGCGGGAGAAATATTAGCCAGAATGCTAGCCTAGCATGAGGCTGGGAAAGAAAATCAGCTCGCCTCTGAGAACAGAGGCTGAGGGCCTGGCCGTAAAGAAAATAAGATGAGAGAGAGAGAAAAAAAAATATAATATTTCCAAAATATTTCAGATTACAAAATTTTAAATAAACGTGCCATAATCTCTAATTTACGGCACATACTCCCCCGCGTTAAAGCGGAGCTTAGGGGAAAGCAAAAACAAAAACCAAAAACTTCAGTAGGACGAGTTACCAGGTTCGCCTGTATCCTACTACTTACATGCTAAAACGCAAAAAAAATATTAAACACTTTTATGAACTAATGTGCACATTCTTAATGACTAACATGATTAAATCTATTAACTTAATTAAAATTATTAACTTAAGTGGCCACTTAAACTAACACCTTATATTAAGTTTTCTTACAAACTAGTACCATGGTTTTTTATTGTTACTTAATGTTACTACCTAGGTTTTGTATTCTTCAGTTAAACTCCTTATTGAGTCTTAAATATATATATCTGGCATGCCAAGGCTTAGAGAAAGTAATCGCTCCTATTTTAAATTCGGATGTGCTTTCTTAAGGTGGGAGATGTGCGCTCGTGTCACATACTCTCCGGAACTGGGGTCGGCTAGACTCACAGTCACTGGGGTTAGAAACCGTTTGATCTGTAATGGTCCAGTCCAGCGATACGATAACTTGGCCGATCGCTTATCGATGGCCTTACTCTGCGGATGTGCTTTGCACATTACCGTGTCACCTACCCTGTATGGGTTAGGGGAGCGGTACTTATTGTACCTTCTCTGACTTGTTTGGTGAGCCAAATTTAAATTCCTACGCGCCTTTCTCCAAATCTCCGTGATGTCCTTGGGATCATCCGGCAGTAGGTCTTCGAGAGACCAAAGATTGGAAAGGGGTGTGTTTGGGCTTATAAGTAAACATAATCTCAAATGGGGTTGATTTGTGTCCTTCATGTCGGGCATAATTAAATGCCATCTGTAACCACAACAAATTACTGTCCCATTTTTCCTGCGCATTCGCGTGGAACGCTATGAGCGCCGAACGAAGATTTCTATTAAATCTCTCCGCGTGCGAGGGTTTAGGGTAGTATGGCGATGTCGTCACATGCTGTATACCATGCGAGAAACACATGTTCTTGAAAGTTCTGGATGTAAACTGTGTTCCGTTGTCGGATACAATTATGTTCGGTAATCCTGAAGTTTTAAAAATGTGATTTTGTAATGCACGCACAGTGGTGTCAGCTGTAGCCTTACGGAGTGGGATAAGCCAAACAAATTTCGAAAAGGCATCTATGCCCACAAGAAGCATAGAGTGTCCGGATTTGGATCGAGGAAATGGCCCTACAAAATCAATAAAAAGCTTTTGCATAGGTCTTTCGGCTACTTCTGAGGCAAGAAAACCGTACTGTGTATTTTGTGCAGGTTTACTTAGTGCACATAGCTTACATAACTTAACTCGCTGTGTAATGTCCCGGTGCATTCCTTCCCAAATAAAATGGCGTCGGATACCTTGAATGGTTTTATAAATACCTAAATGGGCACCGAGTGGTGAACTATGGTAATATGTGAAAATCATATCCCGCAGATTTTGTGGAAGAACAATTTTAAGGTGCCTTGACTGTTGTGTACGTTTTTGTAGGAGACCTTTAGCTAACTTATAAAATTTCGGAGCTGTACCCGCTTTAACTTGTTCAATTATTTTTGCCAAATATGGGTCGGCTTGTTGATGTGTTTGTATGTCCTGAAAAGCTAAGGGGAAATCGGTTAGGAGTGCCTGACACGAAATCTGAGGTTCCTCCTGAGATATTGTTTCGGAGGGGTTCTCGAACATTCGAGAAAGTGTGTCAGCCACAATGTTTTGAGTACCGCGAATATGTTGAATATTAAATTTGAGAGAAGAAATTTTGGTGATCCACCTTCCAAGTTTTCCTAATTGTTTAGGGTGAGCTAACAGCCAAGCGAGCGCCTGATTATCAGTTTCCAATAGAAATTCCCTATGTTCCAGAAACTGTCGGAATTTATCAATACCAAAAACTACTGCTAAACATTCCAATTCATACACTGAAGATGCTTTCCTTTCCTGAAAAGTTAATGTACGTGAGGCGAAGGCAATGGGTTGCCTGGCGCCATCTATTTCCTGAGACAATACCGCCCCTATAGCAACACTTGAGGCGTCTGTTTGTAAAATAAAGGGTTTACTAAAATCTGCCATGCGCAGAACAGGTGGATTCGCTATAGCTTCTTTCAAGAAATTAAATGCCTTGTCTTGTTCAGGACCCCAAATATATTGTGTATTTTTCTTACGTAATGCATTCAAAGGTGCCGCATGCTCGGCGAAATTTGGTATGTATTTGGCATAAAAATTAGCCATGCCAATAAAACGAGCTATGCCCTTTGTGTCTGTAGGTGGTTTGAATTCCCTGATCGCTTGTGTTCGTTCTCGATCAATTGTAACACCTTTGTGGGATACCAAATGTCCAAGAAAAGATATTTCGGAAGCAGCAAATTTTACCTTTTTTGTATTTACAGTGAGGCCTGCCTTGCGCAGTCTTTCAAGGACAAGAGTCAGATGCTGGATGTGTTCCTCAAAATTTTCTGAATAAATTACAAGATCATCCAAATAATTATAAACAAATTTAAATTTAAAATCTCCTACTACTTGTTCAAGAAGTCGTGTGAGTACTTGAGCACCTGTGGCCAAGCCAAAAGGTACCACATTATACTGGTAAAGATTCCAAGGTACGCAAAATGCGGTAATAGGTTTTGAGTCTTGCGTGAGTGGGATCTGATGGTACGCCGAATTGAGATCGAACACACTGAAATACCTGGCCTTACTAAACCAATGAAAGGCTGAGTTCAAATCTGGGAGGGGTGTTTGCGGTATTTTAATCTGTTTGTTCAGTTTTCGATAATCAGTGACGAAATGTTGTTCCGTGCCCTTGGGTACTAGAAATGCAGGTGAACTGAAAGGAGAATTAGAAGGTTCTATTACCTTATTATCTAACATTTTCTGTACGTGTTTTCTCATAATTTCCATTTTAGGACCTAAAAGTTGATAAGGGTGACTTTTGACTGGCGTGGTATCAGTCAATTCAATTTGATATTCAATTAGGTTAGTTCGACCTAATTTCTTAGTTAGCACATCTGAAAATTCATTACACAAATCTCGAATAGCAACTTGTTTACTGGGCTCGAGATGATCCAGGGACAAAGAATTTCTCTCGTCAGTGTTGGTAGAAACATTAGTAACTTGTCCTGACCTTTTATTTTCAGGTTCCACGAATGATATGACAAGATTTTTATTAAATTTAAATACAAAACTTCCTGCTTGTAGATCAATCAAAATACCTGTTTTTGCGATGAAGTCGGAGCCTAGAATAAGCTGCGTGGCTAAGTTTTCTGCCACAAGAAAAGGGAAATTCCAAGTGAATAATTCTATCCTGATTTTCACTATAGCCACTTTGGATATACTAATTGGTTCGTCCGCTGCAGTAAAACAGCGCACATCCGTGACTTCTGTTTTCAGAACCTGCTTGTTCTTCTGTAATTCCCTAAACAAATCGCCTGAAATAAAACTACGAGTAGCTCCTGTATCTATCAGACCAATAATTTGATTTTTGCCAAAAATTGCTTTAGTGTATGGTAATACAGTTCGGACGTGACCGAAAATGTTGTGACACTTACGTTTTCCTTGGTTAGTCAGGCTAACACATGTTTTGCAAATTCTTGTGAATTTCTCAGAATTTTCTTTATGATTAATTTGCTGTGTTATAATCTTCTGTTTGTGTTTTCTGTCTTTTTCTGTGTATTTCTTTCGTTTATTTTTATTGTGTTTTTGTTTTCCTGTGTTATGTCTTTGTTGATTTTTGTTTTGTTGTTGTGATTCGTTTGTATGCACATTATGCACTGAAAAATTCCTCTCGGATGAAGTTTTAGGTGGACCAGGTAGAAATTTGCCTGGCCACCGCCTTACGCGTTTTTTGCCTTGTTGAAATTTGGTTTGAAATTTTTGTGGTTACATTGCTCAATGTAATGTCCTGTTTGCTTGCAATAATTACAGAAAGGTGTTTGTTGTTGTATGTTCTTGTTTGAATTATACTTATTATTTCTGTAGTAGTTTGTTTTCTGTTGTGGGTGGCTATTTTGTTGTTTCGTGTATGGAAAACTATTTGCAGTTTCTGCCTGAGAATCATGCTTATCCACAGACTTCGCTGACCTGTTTCTCTGAGTGTCTGCATATTCGTAACTCATGGCCTGTATACAGAGTTGATCTAGTTCTACAAAACTCCGTGGCCTAGCCTGGAAAACAGCGCGTGAGCGCTCTGCCTGATTTAGTCCGTCTACTATGCAACTAACTATTTCGCTCTCTGATACGCCCAATCTGAGAACCGCCGCGGCTTCTCTGATTGATGCTACATAGTGCGGCAATGCTTCATTACTTCGCTGTAGCCTGTTGTACCATTCCAAACGGTAATTTGTCAAAAGTCTGGCAGGTATAAAAAAATTCAAAATTTCTTCGTGGTATTTGTCAAAAGAGTAACTATTTTATATTGCTTGACTCGTTCTTTCACTCAGTGGTGATTGGGTGTAGGGAAAAACTATCTCCACAACTGTTTGTCAGGAATGCCACCTTTCTGTCTGATTTTAAGTAAGTGCCTTATAAATTCGATTAATTTATCTGGGTCAAGACCACTTGTTTCTGGAAAACCAACAAGTAATCTCTCGACTGGATGGGCAATTTTCCCATAACAGCTATACTCAGCCGCCCTTGGCGTAACTGGTAATGTTGTTTCTGGTTGATTCTGCGTTGATGGCGGAGGTGGGGGTGAAGGATGTGCAATTTGCGCGGTGGGGATGGTAGGGATCGGAGTTCCTTGCCCGGATGTCAATAAAGAATGAAACTGGGAATATGGATTAAAATATGGCTGGTTTGTGGCGAATGGGAAAAACAAATTTTGTTGTGTTAAAGGATGTGGATTTGCAGGCAAGTTACCGGAAAATGTGACACTGGTGATGGGAGCTGTAGAAGCATGCATGCCTGAGGGAATTTGAATGGTGGCTGCTGGGATGGGAGGGGTTGAAACCGTGATGAGTGATTGAGATGTTGATGTTGATGAAATGGGCGGAACCTGCCTTGTTTGACACAAAGATACTTGTGTGTCGGGTTGCCTTATTTCCTGAGGAAATTCCAGACTTTCACTCTCTACATTTCCTAGTGTTTCCATTCCTAGGTTTTCTGCCTGGGCATTGTTGGCCCGGAGGTCCTGTTGAGTTTCTAATTGGGCTGCCCTAGCTTTCAATTTAATTTGGAAGGCGTTTGTCTGTTGCAGACAACGATTTAGCTCTGTTCGATAAACACCATTGAGCACATCTGCGGAAAGTACCACAAGATTTTCCAGATGCTCTAATCGCATAATGTGTCGCTTTACATTGGGAAAATTCTCTTCCACATCTGAATAACTTACGAAAGCAGCTATGTCGTAAAATTTGGAGCAAGCTATGTTGAATTCCTCGAGTATTTCTAAATTTAGATTATGTACTGAGGTAAGTAACTTATCACGTACTGCGGCTCGAAGCCTTTTTCGCAGCTCTTGCGCATTTCCAGTAGTTGGTAAATTACGCAACTGCAACACGTAACTTAGTTCATCTACTAGTAATAGCTCCGGAGTAATCATCCTGTCCGGATTCATAGGATTACACAAAACAAAACAATACCCTCTTAAAATTACCTCTTAAACTTTAAACTTAGGTATACACTTAAATCTAGCTTATGATTAAAACAATTGCTTTTTTGCATGGGAAGTATGTGCCTTCATAATTTATTATTATTATTATTATTACTACCCGCGTCGGGTACTCGGGTGTAACAAGCTGTCAGGTTAGCTTGCACAACAGGGTACCTACAAGGAACGTCACGTCAGCCGGCAGGACTGACCTTGGCGCGCAGCGCCTTTAACTAGGGGTGTGGGGGGGGGGGAGGGAGTATCTTGTCCAGCGGACACGTCTCTGTTGATAAGCCACGCGCGCGGCCCGAGTTGCGTGGGCGGGCAGCCAGCCAGCTGCTCACAGTGCGCGCTCAAATGTAAACACACAAAACTTATGATAATTTTAAGATTCAAGGGTCAATTTAGCTACTACGTGTATCAGCGGACAGTTCACAAATTACTTACTACAAAAAGATTCTAAGTGACAAAAAAATATAAAAAAATTTTTTTTATTCAATTTTTTTTTTTAATTTTAATTTTAGGTATGACCTTTCAAATTAGGTATGCCTATAGACGTAACCATGCTCTGCTACCATTTTGTAATACCCCAAGTGTCTTAAAGAATAATTAAATAATAAGGTTAAAAGATTTGGAAGCTTTGATTACTGAGGCCCTCAATTAATAACTATAAAAGTCAACAACAGAGGCGACACTAGGAGTAAACAAAGAAAATTTAGGGACTCCCTACAAATACTTGGGAGTAAAAGGATCGTTATTATATATTAAATAAATAAAAACAACTGCTACGTCTATAGACTTCCTTATTTTATTAATCATTGTTCTTTTTTTTATAGATTAAATTTTCCTTAGTAAAGACTGTTTTTCATTGATAAGTGATCTTATTTACATAACTCACAATTACACTTATTATATGATATTCCTTAACGTTATTTACGATAGGACCGGCCCTGAATGTATAACAAAGATTAAAATATTTAATAACAAGAATGAAATTAACATTGGTAACTTTAAAGATTGAACATATAGTCCTTCCAAAACATAATATAAATTTCTTCTCCTCGAACTGCCTTTTACTGTCCGCTGTCTTAACTGGGTTACACTAATCTTGGGTTCGTGAATAAAAAGATAGAATTATGCGGGTATCACCCGGGGCTGTAGGTAGACGGTGATCAAGGTAGTAGGCCTAATGATGTTGGATTCTGCGCAGGAACCGACTCCAGAGGTTCTGGCAGAGGATTTTGGTTGCCCCAAACTTGGAACCCTGTCTGAAACAAAAGTCCAAATTCCAAAGAATTAGACCTGTTTCCAGACAGTATACTTAAATGGCGCAAAAGGCCAATAGAGGGAAATTAAAGGGGGGGGGGGGAATGACGTCAAGACTTACCAAAACAGGGTGTTGGTCCTGGCGCTCAGGAGAGGGCGTCTCGTCTCCGCAAACTCGAACCACGATTCGCGGTAGCCACGGAAGTCATCATGATTAAATTAAAAAAAAAAATATAAAAAAATACTAGGTTTCTCTAGGTACTTTGAACTAAACTACTGACTGGTTAATAATTTTAGCTAGGGACTCCATTCCTTTAGTCTGAGAAGACTACATAATATACGATGTCGATGATTCGCAGAAGATCGCAGATACAAACGGTACCAGTCAGTCAGGAGGCGCGCACCGAAGTAAGTTCAGAGCGGGATATCACCAGAATATCATAAGCGCGGGGTCTCTAGAGAATGGGAGGGGGGGTAGGCTCTGAGCCGAAAATTACCGAGTCCACCCGAAGGTGTCCGGCATAAAAAGAATAGATCTTACTGGAGTGACTGCGCGACTGAGGCGCTATCTTTTAGTGGCGAGAGGAAGTACTAATAAATCGACTTGTGACCGACGAGAGTGTCAAGCTAGGGGGTAATGGAGTAACCAGTGGTGCCACCTAGCGGCCTGAGATATAAGGAGGGGAGAGAGGTTGTCGTTACCTCCGCGCGAGCGCGGTAGTGTCGGCGCTGCCGACGCCTCACAAGTGGCATTAGTTACCACAGCCGTCGCATAGGTGTCGTTAAGGTGCAGAATCGTAACTGCGGCTGTCAAGCCTGAGATGGCCTTGACTTCGGTTAACGCACCCGAGCGGTCGTCGCTCCTAGCCACTTCTGAGAAGAGAGGGTGGGTGAGCAGGCGGGGGTGGCTTCAAAAAACGCATGGTCTGTGGGACACAAGGCCCACGGGATCCTCCTGTCGTGTCTTGCTGCTAGTGAACCTTATACCGATTCGTGACAGAGTTAGCAGGGCTCAGCACTGCTTCACAAGCTGCTCTTAGCAAAAGGAGACCCGCGAAGAAATAAAGTTACCGGCCCCGACGTGCCTGGAGGCGGGAGAAATATTAGCCAGAATGCTAGCCTAGCATGAGGCTGGGAAAGAAAATCAGCTCGCCTCTGAGAACAGAGGCTGAGGGCCTGGCCGTAAAGAAAATAAGATGAGAGAGAGAGAAAAAAAATATATAATATTTCCAAAATATTTCAGATTACAAAATTTTAAATAAACGTGCCTAAATCTCTAATTTACGGCACAAAATAAACGCTTATTAGCAAAACTATAACAAAGTGATTTTGAATATATAGCGTGCTTGATTTTCACTCTAATTATTACTGAATATTTGTAATTAAAGCAGACGTAGGTATTAAGAAATTCCTTTGTGTCCACGTAAATTTTTTATTTTCTTGTTAAGTTTTGTAAAGGGTTATGTTCGTGTTATAACGTGCTACTGAGTCATTTTTTGTTTTGCTTTTCGGAATACTAAATTCTCATGCTTTAGGTTAAGTTCAATGAAAATATAGTATCGTTTCAAAGGATTTGACGAAATCATATCAAACTTTTCTTTGTTCTTATAAAGGCGGCCACAATTTAACCTAGTTATAATTCTTATTTGAAGGCTTAAAACACAATCATATTAGGATTTTTTAACTACAGAATAAGTTAAAGTACAGTATATTGCAGAAGCTATACAAACTAAAGTTAGCAACGTAAAGGTAGTAGAATAAATCCAAAATGGTATCGTTGTAAACATAAACTTGTTTCACAGTGAGATAGATTCGAACTTTAACTCCAGTATAAAATTCCTTTGTTAAATATATTATACAACGTTCACATAGCAATCGCATCTGATTGGTATTTAATTCACCAAATCTCAAATTAATTAACAGATAGATTAATTCACTATTGTTTCGTTGGCCCCTAATTATTGTTATCTCGCAAAATGAAAACTGATGCCACAAATTAATTTCTGTGGCCTAACAATGTGTTTGTTAAAAAACACCAATGAAGTTTGACAGGAGGTAGTTGTAGACGGGTATTATACGCTCAGTCTGGTGTCAGTTCAGTCCATGACCTTGGTCGTGAATGGACTGACGACAAACTGATGGACTGATGGATGATATTACACGTTCAGTCCAAACTAACATCAGTCATCTTGAAAACTCTCTAGGAACAGCACATATTTTGTTTGTGAAAGCAATGGATTGTAATAAGGAAAAAGCTTGCATTTCAATTATATAAGCATTAACTACAAAACACAAAACGTGTTAAAAGGAAAACATGGACAAAATAATGATTACAGAAGAGAGATCACTACACACATTAGAAATTGCTGAATGAAATAAGAATAACGAACGAAGATGAGGACTTCGAAAATTATTACCGTATGAAATATACTTGTTTTGATGACCTGTTGGACATGGTTAAACCATTCCTTACAAAACAAGATACATGCATGAGGAGATCGATATCTGTTGAAGAAAAAATGGCTGTAACCTTAAGATACTTTTCTACGGGAAGGAACTTTAAGGACTTGAGATTTTCAGCTATAATGTCACCAGCTGCTCTCAGTCAGGCTATCATGGACTCATGTAATGCACTACTTTACGCCCTGCAGTCTTACATTAGGGTAAGTAATATTAAATAAAATATATGTTATACCCTATTTACAAATTTAAGTGCATCGCATACATAATACATATTGAATAAATCACAAATTAAAGATGTAGCTACTAATTCATGGTTTAAAAGTAGAAAATAAAGAACCAACAGTGTATGTAAATTCATTGAGATGATAATCACTGCTTGCAAACTGCTGTTCTGGAACATGGCTGTCCTAAATAGGTGGCTTTGGGGATATTACTGATGTATGTGAGTAAGGAGATGGCTGTGAAGATGTAGCTGAAGTATGTGAATTGCTAGGAGAAAGAGCTGGTACATTTATTTTAACAGAATCTCTATTCAAATTTCTTAGTTCTACTTCAAACAATATGTCGTTAATTGCCTTCTTTGCATATAACCGTTGCATAGGGTCCAGTCTATCAAGAGTTTCGGCCCACTCAAAAGCAATTGTGTTGCTCTTTTTCTTAGGTTCGGATAAGTATGCACACGCCCGATCTAACGACACTTTTTGTTTGGCAATTACACATTTCTAAATTTAGATGAGCGTGGCATCGGTGGTGGGACTGGATATGCAGGAGAAATAGATGTGCTTTCATGATGATCTAATTGTTTTGTTTCTTGTTAGTCTGCTTTACCTCCAGTCGAACAGTTGTTTTTTTCGTTATCATCGCAATGAAGAGCCTGTAAGAAAAATTACAGTGTATATATATATATATTTTTTTTCTTCAGATACCATCAACAAACAAAGAATGGAGAAATATTGCCTCAGAATTTGGGGAAAGATATCAGTTCTGGAATTGCTTAGGAGCAATAGATGGCAAACTTTGTGCAATTCAAAAAACTGCATGTTCAGGGGCATTATACTTTAATTACAAAGGTCATTACAGCATCATTCTAATGGCTTTAGCAAATTCTAACAAGGAATTCATAATGATAGATGTTGGTGCAAATGGACGTATTTCTGACGGCGGTTTTTGATTCTACACTAAATTCTGGGAACTTTATGAAACAGGAAAATTAAATATACCAGAACCAACTCCATTGCCATTCACAGATGAAACATTACCGTATGTGTTCGTGTCAGACGAAGCGTTTGCACTAAAAATAAATCTAATGAAGCCGTACCCACAAAGTGCATGCGATATTAACTGCCAGACATTTAACTACCGCCTGTCACGAGTTAGATCAGTAAATGAAGGTGCATTTTAAATTTTAAAACAAAGTTTGGAGTTTTCCAAAAACCAATATGATTAAATCCCAAGAAAGCGGCAATCGTTGTAGCGACCTGCTGTTATTTACACAACTATTTGCTTACAACCCAACCACGAACTTATTTGGCTTCAAACTGGAGAATCGTAAGATCAGACAGAACAATGAATAGAGATACAGTGTTTGATTTGGAGCCCACTAGCACTCGAAATGTACAAGTCGATGCGAAAATGATAAGAGACAAATTTTGCCACTATTACAACAATGAGGGTAAATTGTACATTTCTCAAAATAAATAATTAGCACATCTGTACTATGTTCCTTCGAGCATCAATGTCCCTAATAATGTATCAACAGGTTATTACTGATTTGTTTTCAATTTAAATAATATCTAATAAATACACAGAACTTGAACTATAATAGTGTATTACAAATTATTCTTACCTGTGGCTTTTCACATTGGTCCAAAAAACGAAGAAATTTGTAAGTTCAACTCTTCGAAGTATAAATTTCATTTGCTCCTGCTTCTGATCTTCGAGATTGTAAAATTGTTTTAATTCTCAACAATAATTCGATCTTAATGTATTGATCTTTTTCTTCACATCTTCTATTGATGCCAGAGGTTTCAATTGTTTGTAAATAACTAGTATATTTTGCAAAGAATCAATTCTTTTATATTTGTTGACGTAATGTGGATGAGTTTTATCCCACAGAATTGGCAAAGACTCAAAAGAAATAATAAATTCTTTTTCTGGTTGTAACGGCGTAGGAGCAGGCTCTGCCGGCTGTGTGTACCCTCCTCCATGCTGGCCGAGTTGTGACTGAAGCGAGACTGATGGGATGTGGTACACGATCAGTCTGGCATCAGTCTTGCTTGGACTGACGAAAAATATCAAAACATTTAAATATCTATCAGTCTGGTCCGTCAGTCCATCAGTCAATTAATTACACGCTCAGTCTGACGTCAATCTGACCACAGTCATGGACTGAACTGACGCCTGACTGAGCGTGTAATACCCGTCTAAGTCGATGAGCACGCCGTTTAACAACTGCATTTGCTTAATTATTACATATCATGGTAAAGCAGTGTCTCGAACTTCTTGACTTTCGTTTCTTAATTTATTTAGAACACAAACTCTCACACCTGACAATCTATTATCTCGCTCCTGTGTTAATTCATTATTATGTCTTTTGATATTTCTTTTTTTTTTTCCAATGTTTTTCTGGCTTTTATCTTCAGTTTCAACTAGCCGCCATTTACTCATTCGATAAGTGTCTTTACAAAAATCTACCCTCACTAAAAATTGAAAAATAAGCAGCGTTGAAAAAAAACTGACTTCAAAATACACAAATTAACATAACTTCATTAAAAAGCAAAAAAGAAAAAGAAATGTTTTATACACATTTGATACTATTTTTTTCTGTTTAAGGTTATTCGGAACTTATTGTTTATTATGTAATTATTTTTTATAATTTTGAAATTTGTGCCTAGTATAACATAAAAATTATAAAATTTCTTGTATAGTATTTTAAACATAGCATCGATTATTTATCGCAAACACACACAACCAACATAAATAAATATTTAAAGCAATGACTACAGAGCTAAATACCGGACAATGTCTGGAAACTATGGCCACCACTGCGCCCGCGCTCCTAGTGGCAGTTGTTTCCTAACTAGCACAAAGTCTGATTTTAAACAGCCGTGGAAATTTGGTGACTATCAATAACAAATATAGTGTGCTTTTGATTTGAAACTTCTTTGAGCGCGATGAGATTAAATTTTAAATACCAATATTTAATGCAAATTTTTCATGAAATATTTTTGAGAAACGTTTCCTACATAAACAGGGCAGAAAAAAGCTATTTGACCAAAGAGATACGAAGATAATACTAGTATACATAATTATTTGAGGTGTGAAATGCCAAGGAAGTTTCACTTCTATCGCATGTACAGAGTAACACGCGCTTTGTCTTTTTTTTAATTTGGCGCCGAATCAAAATTAGAAAACAATTAATAATTACATAATAAAGAAGTTCATAATTACAATAAACTAAAAAAAATTATTTGGCGAATAAAACATTTTTTTTTTTGTTTTTTAAGTGAACTAACTTTACTTTTATGTATTTTGAAGTAGTTTATTTTTTTTAAATAACGTTTATTCTCTAGGCAGAGAGCATAAATATTTCCATTATTCAATCAAGTTTTTTGCTCAAATCATTTCACATCTCTCTGTAACTAAGGAATCACATTTACCATTGTGAAGAGTTTACTAGTGACATATGGATAATGCATAAATATCCGAAATAAAATCAGACTGATATAATGCTATGACATCGTGTAAAAAATTTTTTTAAGTTTCAATACTTACTTTGTCCATACTATTATTTTAGCGGTTTTAGTTTGTGGATTAAAATTGTTTTATATCAAAATTAGATTTAATATGAGCAATAGAGTGTCCAGCTTTCCTTTGCATATTATTACTCTTTCTGAAAACGTATATAATAGTATTTACTGGGATAAGGTTAAAAGAAAGAAGTTAGAGAAGCCCAATTATCATTAAAGATTTTCCCGTCATGGCGGTCATCTTGGATGATCTTGACCTTGACTTTTTATCTTGACCTTGCCCCCGGTGGCCATCTTGGATTCGTCATTTAGTTTTTCGCCATTTTGGAGATGCAATGTTGTTTTTCATCATCCGCCATTTTGTTTTTTATAATATTCCTCCGTTGTGAATTATGTTGTCATCGTTGCAATTTTTATCATGGCTGCTATCTTGAAAATTGGTAATTATTGTCTGACTTTAAAGATAAATATTTAAAATTATAAAAAATTTACTTAATAATATTTTTATAAAAAATCACTCCACTATTACGAAAATCCTCCACCACATAAAACTTCCGGAATTATTACCCGAATTTAATGGAAAAATTTTAAATCCATAACAAATATTATACAGTTAAATTTTTATAATTAAACTCATAAAAGTGTATTAGATTTAAAAAATTAAATAGATTAAAAATGGCAACATATCCTTCCTCCACGTAAACCACAGGCAAATAAACCAATCACCACTAATGCTAAGGCAGACAAAACGACAATAAGTATGATTTAATGGCGACCATCTTGTTTCGTAGGCTGGAGGGCACCATCTCTGGTCCGCCATATTGTTTTAATATTTTAAATTGCGCTGCCACATTATTGTGTTATTTTTATCTGCTAGAGTGCAGTAATTAATTATTGTCATAGCACCCGCCAAATTGTCGGGTATCTTGGCTGACATGTTAAAATTCTTTAACTATTAAAATATAAATTTGGCAAAAATTCCACTAATTATAAAAAAATCATTAATTAATTTACTGATTAATTCGATCGATTACAGTGCTTGCTGCGATCCGTGACTCATGCAAAAAGGTTTATTCTAGGTTTAGTTATCATGTCCTAATTCTAAAAGCGGCTTAAATTCCTCATCTCCAGCCTCCAGTAATCTGATACTGCAGCCATCTAGGAAAATAATATTTATGAACCTATAAAATCGGGAAAAATTCTAAAAATAAAAATAAAACATTTCTTGTGAAAATAATAATTGATTCGATAGTTTTTACCCGCGGTTTTATCCCAGGCAAAACAGAGTTAAAAAATTATTAATAATATATTGAACAGTCTAAGTCCGGGATACAATTACTTAAAAACATCAAAATCACATAAAACAACAGGACAGAGGAGAAAGGAGTTAGTTAGCACACACCTAGTGCCAGTCACCCATGTGGTAAGAACCATTTTATCGCAACCCACCTGTTAATTTTGTATTTTGATTTTGTCTTGCGTAATAAATAAATTTCAATACATGTGAAGTTAAAAGTATTCACATACGACTAGTCCGTGTTATAAAAAATTCTCAAGGCTAGAGAAATAGGCTGCCCGGACGAGTCACATCTACCACACCTGCGAAAGAAGATTGGAACCGCGCCGAGTGTTGCAAGCTAACCGAAGTGTTAGGTGGCAGTCCACCTTCTCGCTCAAGGCAAGTAAAAACATGGTTGAATTCATAACCCAGTACATGAAAAATAATGTCTGTAATGCCTTCGAAGTAAGAAAAACGGTACGAGAGAAGAACACTATACTACCAAAGTAACATTATCGCCCCGAAAACGTTTGTAGTGCATATACCAGACCATTTGCCACAAAATAAGACATCACCATGGATAATAAGATATAATCAATCCTCATACAGGCCAAGCGAATCGAAACCACGAGGTATATTTCAACGAACATAATAAACAGGTCATGTTCAATGTTAGGCGTATAGACCAAGTGTCTTCGAACCAAGAGCACAAGTCTTGTACAAACTCATGCGCATAGGATAAGCGTCTCCGAACCAAAATATATTTTTCGATGGTACTCGACGAACATTTAAACATGCCATGTCCAATGTAAGGCATTTAGACCAGGCATCTTCAAAAAAAGAGGCCAATCATGGCCTGATTACAATTTTTATGATTGTCATTCAAAAATAGGAAGCACATTAAAATAATAAGCACATTTGAAAGCATATTTTAAAAAGGAAGTACATTCAAAATGGAAGAATATTTGGAAGCACATTAAAATAAGGAAGCATATTTGGAAACACATTAAAAAAGGAAGCACATTTAGAAGCACTTTTGACCAAAAAGGCAGCATATTTGGAAGCTTATTTGGAAGCACACTCGACAGAAAGGGAGCACATAAAATAAAGGAAGCACATTTAGAAGCACATTCAGGAAAAGGAAGCACATTAGAGAGCACATTCAGAAAAAAGGAAGCACGTTTAGAAGCACATTCAAAAAAGGAAGTTTTATTACGAGATCTCAGTCTTAGTTACTTATGAGATATCGAAAAATGTAACAATATTTTTTTTAAAAATCTTATGTATAGTAAAATATTTTTTATTTTATACAAAAATAGGTCAACCAGTCATTATTGTGTGAAGCCAGCTTACCTCAGTTCTTTGAGTATGAAGGCTATTTTTTTAGTTGACAAATTACTGTTTTTCAGATAAAAATCATAGAAGACTTACAGTCATAGAACATTTAAAGTCAGTTAGTCGGTTCCTCGAAGTGTGGGTGCATGAGATCAATATGACAATAAATGGTTGGTTTTAAATAAAACTGAATTAGTTCTATTACTCTTGCGGTCATTTCCATTACGTTTTTCAGAGAACAACTTAAAGGTTCATTGTTTTTCGGATATTACATCTGACCTAGTACGAGGTACGCTTCAAAAATATATTTCACAAATTTTTTTTACAGAAAATCTTTATTAATAATTTAAAAAACATAAATTCCTCAAAAAAATACCGTTTAGTTATTTTTCTACATATAAAACCTCCGACATGGATACATTTTTGGAAACGTAAAATCAATTTCAAGAAACCCTCTTTATTTGAAATCTGTGGTTAGCTATTTCAGGATGTTCTTCACAGCCTGCGGCATCTCTCCTGAAACACTAGTACCTGCGCCTGCTCATAGCGTCCGAGCGCGCGCTTCCCGCATACGTCTTGCTGCCGCCCTGAGCTCTGCTGCTTGTCTCTGTTCTGCGCATGCGCCATGGCCCCTCTGTCCTCTGTTCTCGCTCCTCGCGTCGCGAATGCTGGAAATGGGTTTTTTCACTCTGTGGGACAGCTTCCCCGTGGAATATATTATATATATATATATATATATATTATATATATATATATATATGTGTGTGTGTGTGTGTTTTATGTGTGTTTGTATGTGTGTGTGTTTGTGTGTGTGTGTTTTATGTGTGTATGTATGTGTGTGTGTTTGTGTGTGTGTTTGGAACGTCTCTCGTGTTAGGACAAATGTTTTCGTAGTCTAACGTCTGATGTCTAGAATAGTATGGTGCTGGATGCAGTAATGGTATCTGATTTGTTGTTAAGATCACTGTAATGTTTTGTTAAATTTTTAACTTGATGTGTAGTCTAATAAAAATAAAGCGCTGTTTTAAAAAAAACAAAAATTCTTCTAAATGGAGTAAAGAGTAACAAAATGTGTTAAATATTTAATTAGTGATTAATGTGATTGATGTATAAAAATTGCCCTTCTATAGCAACATGCTGTTTTTAGATAATCATTTACGTCATCTAAATTATCAAAATTAACAGAGTATTTTGACGTCTGCCAAATTAAAATTAGAAGGAAAGGAAATGATAAAGAAAAATACTCATGAAAACCAATCGATAATGTTACCTTTCTTTAATAATGGGTTTTGGACTATTGTTTGCCGAACTTTTGTTTTATAATTCCCCTCCTCTTTTACCGCAAATTTAACTTAAGATCGTAAATGTGTTACGTATGCCCGACATACGTACATTGATGACACCAGCGCGGCGCCTAACCGCACGCTGGATGCATCATGTTCAACACCAGTTGTCGCGCGCTGCGCGGAAAGCATCGGAGCCGCTCGGAAATGCTCGGCGAACTTCGTTGGGCGGGATTTGTACCGGTCGCGGGCAGCAGCTTCCCGCCTCGGTTGTCGTCTTGGAGCTGTCTCTCTCCCCAGAGAGGACCTTATATACTCTGGAACTCGAGGTAAAAAACATCGGAGATTTTTCTGGGCATACATGACCGGAACACGCCGCACACCCGATGTCCGATTTCTTTTTTTTCCTAACCTAACTAAAACTAAGTGTATTTTGGAGGGGTCCGGGTTAGGGAGGGGCCTAGGTGCGTCTCAGGCCGAAGCCTATACGCCTAGTTATGCTGGGATTAGCCATGCAAGGAGAGGGTCGCATGCATCATGTGCTAGGAGGGGATTGGCCAGCCATGGCAGCGATTGGCGCCATGACTAACTCCCCTCACTCTTAAATCTAGACTATAACTAGAGATAGGTTGGGCCCAGGTAAAACCTGAATAGACACAGGGAAAACCCTGGGCGCATTCATGCGGGATGCAAATTGGCATGCATTACGTGTAGGAATTTACAGGAGACAGAGGATGGTCTGGATGAAGTGTTGGACAGAGTAGAAAAGAGTCTACTATGCGGGGGTTGGGCACTTGGACTCGTGGTCCGCTTTTCCAGTTTTCCAGTACTGGATTTAGTGACCAGGGACGCAAGCGCCCCTGGTGGTGAGTGGTTGCACTGACCAACCACTCACCACCAGGGGCGCTTGCGTCCCTGGTCACTAAATCCAGTACTGGAAAACTGGAAAAGCGGACCACGAGTCCAAGTGCCCAACCCCCGCATGGTAGACTCTTTTCTACTCTGTCCAACACTTCATCCAGACCATCCTCTGTCTCCTGTAAATTCCTACACGTAATGCATGCCAATTTGCATCCCGCATGAATGCGCCCAGGGTTTTCCCTGTGTCTATTCAGGTTTTACCTGGGCCCAACCTATCTCTAGTTATAGTCTAGATTTAAGAGTGAGGGGAGTTAGTCATGGCGCCAATCGCTGCCATGGCTGGCCAATCCCCTCCTAGCACATGATGCATGCGACCCTCTCCTTGCATGGCTAATCCCAGCATAACTAGGCGTATAGGCTTCGGCCTGAGACGCACCTAGGCCTCTCCCTAACCCGGACCCCTCCAAAATACACTTAGTTTTAGTTAGGTTAGGAAAAAAAAGAAATCGGACATCGGGTGTGCGGCGTGTTCCGGTCATGTATGCCCAGAAAAATCTCCGATGTTTTTTACCTCGAGTTCCAGAGTATATAAGGTCCCCTCTGGGGAGAGAGACAGCTCCGAGACGACAACCGAGGCGGGAAGCTGCTGCCCGCGACTGCTACACCGTCAGAAATCTCGCCTGCCTGCCGTCACGCTGCCCGAGCAACTTTGAACCACTTGGTCAGACACTTCCACGTAAACTGTTTGCCCAGATAAGAGCAACAGCGTTAAGACAGCGATACCAGTTGGATCAATACTTATAAATTCAGAAGAGGGGCTAGCGTTGACGGCGGCATGGTTTGGAGATGACGGTGTTTGAGCATAAAACCACCCAGAAGAGAAATTTTCTTTGATTTGACAAATAACAGTAACTCCCGGATTCAACAGTCAGAACTACGTGTTTTTCATTTATAAATAAACTAACACGTAAATGGAGATACAAGAAGAATTTTGAACATTAAGGACTTTAAACGTTGATCAACTTAGCAGTCACTCCGTCGCTTGGTTTTGTGATGTTTGATAAATAAGTTCGTAAGAATTATTTTCATACTTAAGAGCGTTAACATAAATGATAAGAGTTTTAGATTTGTGTGTTTGAAATCATAAAACTTGTTTACTATTCGTTTTTAAAGGAACTGCATATGTCCTTATTCTTGTAATATATTTCGTTAACGTGTATCAACGTTCTGCCTTCAGTATTTAAGTATTGTTTATTGTCGCTTCATGTATTTTGTTGTAAATTCACGTAATTTTAATTTACTGTGTAACCCCACGCATTGCCGCGGGCGTTATTGACTAGTTGAGTATCCCCAAGCGCACTGTTTTTGTTAAGGCGCTTTTACTTAAGTAAGGGCTGTCCTAATCATTTTTGTATTTTCTGTTCAGAGAGACTTTCCAGCTGTGTAATAAGTGAAAGCTCTGGAAACAAATTTGATTTGTTTATATCTTGAATTTAATATTTGTTTGTAATGAAGGTATGTGCATTTGAAGAATAAAAAAGTTTATATCTAACAATTAGCACACCTCTGTCTACCATATCACCCCTTGTTCCTCTTGCGTTTGACACGAGAGGTTACAAATGAAGAATTAATTTGATAAATTTCTTTGCCTTATAGGATTTGCTATAAATAATAAAGTAACGCGAAGCTGCGAGAAAAAATATTTATTGGTTTATATTTCTAGACTCTTTTGACGTTCGTGGTTTCCAACAAACCCGATTAAATATTATCATGTAAATGACTTAGGAAATCTAGTCAGTATAAAACAATAAATTCTTGTTTGTGAATAGGTTGAATTTCATATTCTTTTAGGTAGATTTCAAATAAATACTACATATTATTGCCGTTACTAGAGTGTTACTCTCGGAAAATTTTTATATAGTTTTTCGTTCCATGGTCTATAGACCTAAAAACCATCAACTTAAAAGTTTATATACATACTTATATATCACATTTTTGTAGACAGTTAACAGCCGCAAATTTTCACACTTCTCTTCTTAACTGATACATAAAATCTAATTGAGGAAAATCTTGGTCGAGTTCGTTAATGGTCAATATTCGACCAAAGGGGTAGAAATTGGAAGAATTTTTAAAAACAATAATTGCTGTAACTCCAATAATATGGAAACAATCACACCAGTTAGAACATATTATAACTCTTAGGAGTACTACAAAAAACGTTTGTCTAAAAACATTTTTTATACAACCAAACGTGGGTAGGAGGGAAAAACATCATAACTCTGTTTGTAGGCACATCATCGAATTCTTTTAAAGTTTTTTCAAATATTATAATTTTTATTTAATCTTTGTTTGAAATTTTTTTTAAGACGAAACATTACTGCAAGGGGTTGAAAAAATTGTTTTAAAATAAAAAAATTTATGAAATGTGTATGTACATTGTACACTATTAAATCGGTCTATTATTTTTAAATAAAACATATAAATATTATCTACAACTTTCACCTGAAATTTTTTTTATATGATCAACCATTACTGCAAGGGATGGAAAATAACAGGGATTGAAAGACAAAAAAAAAAATATTATAACTCCCTTAATATGCACACTATTAAATCATTTTGAATTGTTTGTAAACCTTATTAATATTATCTAACACATAGGTCTGAAACAATTTTTTATACGACCAAACATAACTGTAAGGGGTGGAAGAAACAAGGTTTGGAAGACAAAAATTTCATAACTCCCGTATTAGGTACACTATATAATCCGTTACATTGTTTGCAAATAATATAATTTGTCTGTAACAATTTTTGATAAAACAAACCATTATTGCAAGAGGTTGAAAAAACCTAGTGTTGGGATAAGAAAATAACTAAAACTTCCCTTCAATGTACACTACCAAATTCATTCTTATTTTTGTTTAACTTTCTAAATATTGAATAAAGCTATTGGTAAAATACAATTTTATCTAACCAACCATTACTGCAAAGAGTGGAAATAACAGGGATCATTACTTTTATTAAACAGATTTCCTATAAAATCCGTTATAATTTATCATCTGAATCCTATACTCCACTTTGGCTGAAACAATTTTTGATGTAAAGACATATTACGGTAAAAACATAAGTTTAGGTTTAAAAAATTTTCCAAATTTCTTAGAACAAAACTAATTCGAATTTATTATAAACCATTTTAATATTACCTTAAAACTTTATGCAAAGCAAAAATTTATACGCCCACATTATCAGTGCAAGGGATGAAAAGTAGTGTTTAAAGGTTAAAACAATTAAATAATTATCTTATTTTGCATATTAATATGAAATTCTTTCTAAGTTATTCAATGGTAAATACATTGAGTTTAAAATAGCCGTAATATGTTCACTGCAAGGAAAAAGAGCAAATATTTAATCTACAATTTTGTAATATTGGAGAACATAAATATGTTACGTACATTTAGTACCTTAATATGTTTCAGAAATTTATAGAAGTTCCTAAAATATTTCAAGAAGAAATAGGTATTTCTAAATATATCTACGCCTGTAGGCTGTGACGAAAGGGATTTTTTAATGAGAACTTTACTATTTTACATGTAAAAAAAAGGTTTTTATTTATTCGTACAGAATTTTCTTATAACGTTGGTTTTCACAAAGTCTCATTCACCTTATCAAAGTATTCACGCAAAACGTTAACGTTTATTGGAAGTTTAGAACTGTATAGGTTTGTGTCTGGATGTGTTACTTTAGGTTTGTGTGTATACAAGTGTGTGTTTCTTTATCAAGTTTTCTCAATCGATTTCAGCGAAATTTCATATGTAGGCACTTTCCAGCTTCTAGATTCGGTTTTTGTATATTTGCTTGTAAGAAGGTTTGTAGACATTAGTCTATTGTTGGGCGAGATACACAATTCTGTGGATCACTGTGCTGTGGTTCGGGGCTGCGCCTAGTCGTGGGAGATCACGCTCAGCACTTATTCAGACACGCTCTCGGAAGGTACCCTCGGCCGCGGCGTTTGTGATGGCGACCCTCGATGAGCATGTTTGTCTTCAAACTCCATATCGCTGAGTGGAAGGCAAACAACAGCCGATATTGATTCGTTCCAAGTGTCCCGCGCGCCGGGTGTGGACAGACGTGCTCCAAGCGGTATTAGCATGTTCGCTTCGCCGGTGTTATTGCACCGAGTGGCGGTCTCTCGCCCAGAAACACCGAGGCTTTGGGTCGGGCGCGAGAGACGAACAGGAGGGTTGTTCGCGGAGGCACGCGATGTCTAGGCTCAGGGTTGCGAGTTCTGGCCGCATGCAAATGACGCCCGCGCGAGCGCGCCTACATGCGTCTAGCGTGGTTGGACGGTGAGGGGGGGATAAACCACTCAGCCGCTAATTCGGGAACCACCGGACCGGAAGGTCTGATTCCGTCCCTAAAAACCATTTCCCACGGAGCACGCACCTGACATTCAAGCGCATACAGTCGGAGAGCAGTTAACTCACAGCTTTACGAAGTTCCAACTTCCAAAGATAAAATTAATGTTTTTCGTAGTGGCTTAACAATGAACTTAAATATTGCCAACAGACAACTATAAGTAAAGTTACAATAATGATTCAAAGTCTAGTTAATTTAAAATGTTTACATCTTTGGTCACTGAAATATTTTCTTCTTGTTTACAAATTAATTGCAATGCATAAAAATCTCTAATGACTATATTGTGACCATCGAAATCGAAAAAAAATCGACATTAAATATTTTTTCTTCGCCAATACTGACATGGCAGACTTTTAACTACATGAAAAAACTTCTGTAATGCGAGTCCCTGAAATAAAGTGCAAATATCTCCCTCAAACCGTGAATACTCTAAATGGATTTAACATAAAAACAAAAATCAATAAAGCTAACATCGTAAATATTGCAAATATCGTAATGCGTCACATCACTTTTCTTTAAGACCATATCGCATTTGAGATACTAGAAAAATATGGTATCGTGATGGATATACTTGCGAGACCTCCAAGTAAATCGAAAGACACTTCGCCTAGGCGAGGTATTATTTTGCTTGTTTTACGCTAAAAACAGTCACCTTGAGCCCTTTACACCCGTTTTATGTCTGAATTAAATGATAAAAAGTATAAAATTCATGAATAGCACTCTCAAAAATTTTCTTTAGCGGTTTGTAATATACAATAGCCTTTCGAGTTTAAATTGAACTAATATTTATACATTTTTTTGGGGGGAGAAAACATCGTGCGCAAGGCAAAAGCCTATTTGTGATTTTTTTTTTTAGTTTCGTTGAAGTGGTTGCGTGTTGCTCTGCAGAAGGACTGTGCCTGATTGGCTGGAGTGCTGACTCTCGGTTGGTTCCGCGATTTAGTTCGTGGTTGTTAAAGCGAGAAGGCTAGCGATCGCTTGAGGTTTCGGGCCTGGGGTTCCCTAGGTTCCCCAAGGGATCAGCTGGCCAGCATAGTCACGGAACGGCTCAAGATGCGAACATAAAGCCTCTCTTAAGTTAGGCGACTCCTACATCATCGTGGTACCGCGGTGTCCAACTGACAGGAGCTACGCCGACAGGTTGGTCTCTCCCCTGAGCAAGGAGAGACCCTGAAAAGGGCTTGAGGGTCAGTTTGGGACCAAGAGGGATACCCCGCAGTCCCCAGCACAAGATCTAGAACGCTGGTAATCCGCACTAGAAAAGCAGGTTAGAGACTGTGGGGCAGAGAAGCCTTCCCCGACGCTGGAAACCCTGGCCTAGCCTACTCACTTACGCTTCTCAGAGTGCAAGAAGCGGTTGCCACCCGCCACTAAGAGAACACCATGTAGTGGTAAGTGAGAGATGTTGCAGGCATGCCTAAATGCGGAGTCGTGCTCGGGTTGAGGACCCGTCGTGACTGGCTCAACCTATCTTCCCAGAAGTAAAGATACGCCTCGGATGGGGGCGTATCCTATGATGGACATCCCCGCACGAAGGATTGGTTAAGTTCTGAATATACATCCCCTCTTTACACTTCTACTTGACCACCCACCAAACCTTTAATTTCAGTGCGTGCATTTTACAGAAATGTAACAATTTCTCAATGATAAATACACAGGTACCTGCAAAATTGAGCCATTTTATGGAGATGGACTTGATTGGATACCGTTAGACATTTTATATGCGATCTTATTGGTTCAATGGAAGTCACCCTGAAGAGCAAGGAAGCAATAACAACAGTACAAAGTTCAAATAATCCAATTATTTCTAATTGGCCTGAAGGTAAAATGCGGCAGCAGCCGTTTGACAAAACAAACCGACTGATCTATGTACAAGTGTGTGGATTTCATTCTGTTGCCAGAAAATGAAGCGAAATTTGCAGGTTTTGTCCATAAGTAATTAAGGTGACTTTCCGTGAGCTAATGCGCGCGCTCACTGGACTGCAACACGGTATGTCCACGCTGGCATTTTCCTTTTGTGATTGGGCCGCCTGCAAGAGGATCCGTTCCATTCCCTTATTTCGCTGCTTTATTCAGAAAACACTTGCTTTCACGCTTAATGGTTGCAATTCGAAAACTAAACGCCAACCTTTCTTCACGCGCCAAACAGAAAAAAAATAAATGTACTTTTACAAAAGATCCCTAAATTAAACTAATTACGAATAAATAGTATGTAATAATACTAGAATGTTATGTAACTTTGTGCAACATAAGGTAGGTATATATGAAATACACTTATCGAGATAATACTCAGTATTTATTACGAAAATTGACACATAAATTTATATATGAATTGATGTTTTATTTAAGCATAAATTTTTTTTAACCCTATAAAAGACAATTGAATATTCAAAAATTGGAATTGATTGATTTTATTACAATTATTTGTTTGCGCAGAAAGCTATTCAGGGAAAGGTTTACAAATAACTTTAACTACTTGAGGCTCTGGGACATCACAAACAAAATTCCCGGGTAAGAATACGAACCTAGTATTAACGTGAACACGATTTTGTAGTGAACTAGTTCTTTTCATGTAAATGTTAAAGAACTGTATTATTACATAGATAATTCTGTTCTATTTGCAACAAATATTCACGGTGCAATTGTGAAGATATAGCCATATGTTTTTCTATACTCGTGGTCATAATTAACAAAATAAAACTTTTTAGGCGTGTATCCTCAAAGCTGATAGATAACAAGAAAATGCTGCGGATGTTGGACATTGGGGAGCAATGCTGTGACTTAGCTCACTACTGACAAAAGCATGCAGCTGTGCCATCCTGGCGGTGACAGACAATTGGAAAGTAGGACCGCGCCTCACACAGTTGTGAGAGCCCATGGGCAGTCATGCTATGTCGTAGCTCACCACGGTCTAAAGCGTGCAGCTGGGCAATTATTAAGTTGGCGGGCAATGGAAAACGAGGAACGCGCCTTACGCAGCTGTGTGGACTCCCTGGGCTGCCTCGCTGTACCTGAGCTCGGTATGGACAGAATTCTTCATTCGTGCTATCCTGACGGAGACGGACTGGGCGATATAGGCCCACGCCTTACGCAGCAGTGCGTTCTCGCTTGGCAACCACGCTGAGTCTGAGCTCACCACGGTTAAGATCATGCAGCTGTGCAATCCTGACGGTGACGGACAGTGGTAAAGGAGGTCCGCGCCTCACCCAGTTGTGAGAGCCTTTGGGTGCTGCAGTGCCCAGGAGCCGCTCCTGATCACTGCTTCTTCGCGCCATCTAGTGCTTCAGTGTCCTGAATGTTATAATTGGTTTTAAAAGTTTCTTGAACATTCCAGAATATCCGCGAATAGTCTAAAACATCCTGGAACATTCTGGAAAATTTTCAATAAGATTATTTTACTTTGATCTAAAATGCGTAATTTTAGAGTTAAAAAAAACTAAAAGTTTGGCACTCTAGACAATTTTACTCCAGTCGAGAGCATTCTACAGCATTCCCCAGTTATTCAGAATTTTTTTTTAATTTCTAGGAATAATTTGGAACTTTCGAGAACATTCCAGAATATTCAAGAAATTTTTCGATGAAGATAATTCTCATATTTACCTTAGGGGCGCAGTTTTGGAGTTAAAAAAAAAAGGTTTGGCGCTCTAGACATTTTTACAACAGTCGAGAGCATTCTACAGCATTCCCAAGTGTTTAGAATTTTTTTAAATTTTTTTAGAATAGTCTTGAACATTCTGGAACAATTTAGAACAATCTAGAAAATTCTCGATAAAAATTATTTTGATTTTTATCTATGGGGCGTAGTTTTGGAGTTGAAAAACTAATAGTTTGGCTTTATAGACATTTCTACAACAGTCGAAACCATTATACAGTATTCACAGACGTTTCAGGGTGTTTTTAAATTTTTAGAAATTGTTTGGACTTTTATAACATTCTCGAGTATTGTAGAGTGCTCTCGAATATCCACGAAAACTCTGGACTGTTGTAGAAATTTCTAGAAAGCATAACTTTAAGCCCTTATATTTACGAGGGTACGCACTTTAGGCATGTAAGTCCCTTAATCGTACCGTAATAAGTTTTTGAGTTTTTGCGGCACGCACATTCCACACTTTCTTTTATAATATATATTGATTTAAATTCTTCAGTAATTATACTTGCTATTAGATGTCAAGGCATAATTTGGTGTAAAATTCTGTTAAACATGTCTTCAAAAACGTTTGAGATATCACAATAAAATAATAACATAAATAATTGCTAAGTACACTATATCATTTTTTTTAAAAAATCGACACCAAAACATTTGAGCCAAATCTTTCCATAGAGACATATTTTTTTTTAAAGTGAGAATTAATTTAGTTGTATTCATAATTTGCTAACAGTATTTTTTAATATATTATTAATTTAATTTTATATTATAATTGATTGACCCATTTTTAAATTAGTAGTGATAATATATTTTTCGTACAGCTGTAACTCTCACGACACGTGCAGGACACTGAAGCACTAGATGGCGCGAAGAAGCAGTGTACAGGAGTGGCTCCTGGTCACTGCAGCACCAAAAGGCTCGCACAGCTGATAAGATTGATTTGTACATACATATTAATAGTTTTAAATAAATAAAAAATTATGACCGAGTTTTTCAGTAATCGTCGATAATGTGTTAACATGTAACCTCGGTAATGAGCCAATTCATGTGTTTTCATCTTGCAAATAAACTTATAATACGAAACGAAGACACCAAATTTAACGTATAACTCTTTAAAACAATGCCGAGATTGATAAATATATTAAAATTATTCATTTAAAAAAAACTCTTGAAAAAATTATTTCTCGTTTTTAAAACGAACTATAATTCTGTTTAACAAGATGGTACTACCGTTTTTGAAGTTATTCTTCTTTAGGCACATTGAAGGTGAAATTTTAGTATGCACCACAAATGCATTGAAATAAGCGCGTATTAAACAACGGAAATCTGACAGGTTGAAAGTCTAATACGCATGCATGCAGAAACTGCTATAGCAGAGCCGAAGTCGTCAGTATGGTGTACCCACGGATGATGAACTAAGTGTATTGGTCTGAAAAAGTTACCTTTATGATATTGAAACTATCCTGGAATACATTTTGTAAACTTGAATAGTCATAACGAAATATATAGCTACTTAATATATATATATATATATATATATATATATATATATATATATAGGGGAAAGTCCTCTAGTACCGGACGGCCTCTAGCATCGGACACATAAGAGTTCACGAAAATCCCGCTAGGTATCAACATAATGCAGGGTGCGTCTTAAAGGTTCCTTCCAGTACACAAATGTTCCGGCAGAGTGTGTTAGTTCCTCGAGCTGTGTCCACACTGTGAGCGTTTTTGTGAATATCATTGTTTATGTTTCTACCCTAGTTAAGATTTGAAAGTGAACTACCCGGAATCAGTTGAATGGATTGTGTCTAAACTGTATTCAGGTAACTATTATAGTCTGAATAACATATTCATTCATTTTTAGTGGAAATCTAACAGTATTTATCTAATGGCGAGAATTAATTTTGTCGCATGCGGATCCGGTAGCACCGGACACTTAATGTCCTCTAGTATCGGACACACAATTAGCCAACAGGCCCTTTGTCCTGTAGTACCGGACACATACATAGGTACTCTATTTGCTGTATTAAGACACACAAATATAAGTGTTCTGTTTTCAGACACATATGTAACTGTTTTAAGGCTTGTTTATAAATTCCTGATTATTTTTTCAATAATGAGATTTGTGTTTAGTATGAATTAGCAACAATTTGCATGATTTACAAATGTTGGTTACGAGAGTGTCTCTAATTGTTTTGAAAAGTAGTTTTCGTTACATATTTTTGTTATTGATTTTATAATTGTTACTTTAAGGAGTGGTACAATCTAATTATGAATGTATTTAAATGTAACATGCGTGTTGAAGACGTTACTAATAATTTGAAATTATAGCATTTATTTTTACTGTAGCTAGTAAGAGAAACCACATGCTAATTTTACACGGTTGTTTAATGTGTTCAGACATGAAATAGGTTTTCTGTTTGCAGATTATATAAATGTCTTGCATGTCGAAAGACAAAAATGATGCGAAAAGAAGAGGCAAATGGTCCGAAGACGATATGAAGCTGGCTGTAAACAATGTTTTGGCTAATAGTTTAAGTGTACGAGAAGCTGCAATAACTTTCAGTGTTCCAAAGAGCACTTTACAGGACAGATTAATGCGAATTAAAAGTGAGGGGAAATTCAGATCTCACCAAAATTAGGCCGGTTTGAGAAGGCATTTTCAGATAGTTATGAGGAACAATTAACCTCTCCCATCAAACAGTTAGATGATATGTTTATGCCTCTCACCAGAAAAGAGTTCCTGAAGCTAGCGTATGATTTGGCTGCTGCTTTGAATCTGCCCCATAGGTTCAATAAAGAGAATAAACTTGCAAAGAAATACTTCTACTACGATTTCATGAAGAGGCATCCAGAATTGTCATTGAGAACTGCAGAATCTACCAGCATAATGAGAGCAGTGGGTTTTAATAAGCCTCAAGTTACTATATTTTATGACAAACTAGGTCAATTGTTCGATAAATATTCTTTCCCACCTTCCCGTATTTATAATGCGGATGTGACGGGAATATCTTCTGTCCATGAAAACAGCAAAGTGATTTCAGTGAAAGGAAAAATACAAGTTGGGAAACTAACTTCTGGGGAGAGAGGTAGAAACGTAACATTAGTGTTCTGCATAAGTGCTACGGGGCACTTCATTCCACCTATGTTTATCTTTCCTCGACAAAAAATGAATCAAAAGGCTTATGATTGGTGCTCCTGGTGAGAGCTTCGGAGTCGCTCAGCCAAATGGCTGGATGAATGCAGACATTTTTTAGCATGGTTAAAACACTTTGCTAAGCACGCACATCCAACGGAGCAAAGTCCCACACTTCTCGTCCTCGACGACCACTGCAGTCATAAGGAACTGGATGTAATTGTGTATGCTAGATCGCAGCATATCCACATGCTATCAACACCTCCCCACACCACTCATAGCAACCTCTCGACAGGTCATTCATGAAACCTTTTATAGGGGCGTACGCAGAAGCATGTTCCGCATGGATGAGAAAGAATCCTGGACTGCATATTAATGAATACGACATTGCAGAGTTGGCAAGTTCTGCCTACACCAAGGTCTGTCGTCTGAAGATCACTCTGAAAGGATTCTCGTGTACAGGCATCCATCCATTCAACTCGGGTGTATTTTCAGATTTGGATTTTCTACCTTCCAAAATGACAGAAGTGAAAAATCCGTCAACCAGCCAAGAAAATGAAATGTATGCCACACAGTCCAGTTCAGCACCATCCAACGTGGAACCAACTCCAGGTTCAAGTGGATTAGTCAAACCTTTGACTATTTTTGAAAAACTCTCACCTCTCCCAGATGCCAGCAAACGCAGGATTCAAAGCAGGAAAAGGAAGATGCAGAGAAGTGAAATTCTTACATCAACTCCATTTAAAGAAGCCATGCAGGCTAAGCACAATGAGACAGTTCAGAAGGAAACAAGAAAGTGTCTTAAGTACAAGAAATCGTTCCAATTCGATGCCTTTGCAACATCATCACAGTCAAGTGTACAGGAAACCATCTGCATATTATGTGGAGAAAGTTTTGAAGAAGATTGGATCCAATGCTGTGTGTGTAAAGAATGGGCCCATGAAAACTGTGCAAGTGTTGAAGGAGCACCATTATTTTATAAATGTGACAGATGTGATAAACTTAAGAACATCGTCTAATATTCTTTTGGGGGTATATTTTTATGCTGGATATTCTGTGAAATCAAGAAATATTTTATTGACTTATGATACCATTTTCTTCTATTTATACACTCTTATTCTAAATTTGAATGACGTCGTGCAGTTTTGAAAACGTTTTTACATTAAAACAGCTAATTTTATAACTTTATACTGCTTAAAAAGCTCTAGCATAATATTTTTATGTATCCCCGAGATTTCGAAACACATTGGGGTACGCCAGACATGGAGTCTTGAACACCCTGCGGGGATTTATGGAGTTCTTGTTGGTGGACCTTAATAATTTTCCCAGGCTTCTGCTGCAGATAGAAAACTTGTCCTCGTTTTTCCACCACTGGGTACGGGCCCTGACAGCGTGGAGCCAGGCTGGCACAGAAGTTGTCCTCCTTGGAGGACAAGGGGTGTGTCTTCCAATATGCGAGGTCCCCTACTTTGAGAGATGAGGCTGGCTTATCTCTGGTAGTTGTGGTTTGGGTCCGAATATGGTACTGGGATTGGTGTTCTCTGGCAGCTTGTTGCCTCGCTTCGGCTCGGGAGCAAGGACATTTCTGTGGGACCTCCTTATCTGCGTTGGTTTGGGCTGCTGGTAAGTCCCACTCCCCTGGTCGCCGGAGGTCGTTTCCCATCAGCATTCGGCTGGGGCTGCAACCTATTACCTGGTTGCATCTGGCCCGGAGTGTGAAGAGGATGGCAGGAATGTGTCGGTCCCATTGGCGATGGTCCTCGCGGAGCCGTAGGCGTATACCCTTCTTTATTTCTTGGTTGCGCCTTTCGGTTGGGTTTCCCTGAGGATGGTATAATGCGGTAGTCCAAACTTTGACCTACCATCGTTGACAGGCATTGTTCCACTGTCCCCCTGTAAACTGTTTCCCATTGCCTGGGGAATCCCCAACGAGGAAAGACTTCAGTCTCCAGTATCTGTATCACCTTCGATGCCTTAGCAGTCTTCATGGGGAAAGCTTCCACCCATCGAGAGCATAGGTCAGTCACGACTAGCAGGAATCGGTTTCCCTGGGTGCTCTTAGGGTATGGTCCCATCAGATCGACTGCCATGGTCTCCCACACTCGTTCGGGTTGCCGGGGTCGTAGTTGCCTGTATCCAGTTGGACGATGTGCTTTGGTGGTGTTGCATTGATGGCACCTTCCCACGTATTCTTCAACATCTCGTTTGATTACTTCCCAGGTGTAGCCCCTTTGTATGGCCGGTCGGGTTTCGGCCATGCCGGGGTGGCCGGCGAGGTCTGTGTCATGGTATTCCCTCAGCACCTTTTGCCGTAAATCCCGGGGAACGATTATTTGTGGAGGGTCTCCATTCTCGGGCCACCAGACTAAACTACCCGAGTGGAGGCGATGAGTCTGGAAGAAACGTTGGTCACCAGGGGTTCGTTCTGAAGGCAATCGACCTTGCAGATCCTGCAGGTGCTGTACCAATGCGCATATCCTGGGATCAGACTGTTGATTCCTTATTACTTCGTGACAAAGACTTTCCCCGGGTACCTCGGTCTGTTGGAGGCTTATCTCTGAATGTCCGGGGTCTTGGAGCTCGTTAGGGTCCAACAGCATTCTATCATAATCCTGAAAATGGTTTTCCAGTAGTGGTCCGGTGGGGTTTCGGGATAGCGAGTCCGCGAGTTCATTTTCCTTCCCAGGGCAATGTTCGATGGTGAAGTTGTATTCCTGCAGCAGCAGTGCCCAGCGTGCGAGTTTGGCTTTACTGTCCTTCATGGAGCCCAGCCAGGTGAGTGCCCTGTTATCAGTACAGAGTGTAAAGTGCCTGTCTTCAAGGTATGGCCTGAATCGTTTGATTGCCCACATGATGGCCAGACACTCTAACTCATTGCTGTGGTATTTCTGCTCAGTGGGGGAGAGCTTGGCACTGGCGTAGGAGATGACTCGTCTATCTCCGGACGAAGACACCTGGTACAACACGGCTCCCAATCCTCGTTGACTGGCGTCTGTTTGCAGGATGAAAGGCTGCCTGAGGTCGGGTCTACTCAGCTTGTTGAGGTTAGAGAATCTTTCTCGAAGATCTGCCAGAGCCTGAGCCTGTTCGCTGCCCTAGTGGAAGCGTACTTGTGGGCTGAGTAGCTGTGAGATGAGTCCACAGATACTGGAGAAGTGTGGGATGAACTCCCTCATCCAATTGCATAGTCCCACAAATTTTCGAACTTGCTTCACAGTGCGGGGAGTTTCTGCCTCCATTATGGCTTGGATTTTCTCCGGGTTGGCTTCATTCCCCTCAGCTGACACGAAGTCCCCTAGGTATTCTAGCCGTTCTTTTCCGAAATGACACTTGTTCAGGTGGCACGTCAGGTGATGTAGTTGGCACCGCTCCAGTACCTGCGCCAAGTGTTGGAGATGTTCTTCCCAAGAGTTGGAGAACACTATTATACCATCTAGATATGCAAAGCAGCACCGGCCGATGAGGTCAGGCAGGAAATCTTGAGTCATCATTTGCTGAAAGGTGCTGGGTGCGTTCTTAAGCCCAAAGGGCATAACCTTAAACTGGTATCACTCTCCGGTGGGTGTGGTGAATGCAGTAAGATGTTTAGAGTCGGGGTGCATGGGGATTTGCCAATAGCCCGACTTAAGGTCCAAGGTTGAGAAGACTCGCCCTGTTCCGATGTCCTTCAGTGTCTCATGAATGTTCACGGCGGGTGGTGCAGCGCTGACGGTTGCATGGTTCAGAGGTTGAAAATTTATGCAGAATCGGGGTGTCTTGTCTTTCTTCTCTACTATTACAATTTGGGAATTGTAGGCTGACCGGCTGGGTTCGATGATGTCCACTGCCCTCATTTCCGCTACTTGATCCATGATCAGTTTTCGCTTGAGATGAGATGGGGCGCGGGGTCGAATGTATATGGGTCGGTCATCCTTCAGGATCACCTGGTGGCAGGCGCTGGCGGTTCTCGGTAGGTTTCCATTGGGTTTAAACACTGTCCAAAAAGGCTGCAGGGTCAGCAGGAGTTGCTGTTGCAGTGGTTCAGAGAATCCCTGTTGGAGGTCTTTCAGTGTCAACGCGGGGACCTCCTCTTCGCAACTCCGCTTGGTCACCGAGTAGAGGGACTGGCGAGGTGCTTTACCAAAGCATATTCTCTGGGCCTCGAAGTCCATGATGGCTTGCTGCTCGACCAGCCAATCTTGTCCCAGGATTAGATCCTCATGTAGATCCTCCCTGTCTCCGATTTGAAATTGTAAGGTCGTCCGCCCTTGTAGTGTCAGTCGGGCGCCTTGATGTGCCAATTGGGCCTGTTGTATATGGGCGGTGATGGATCCGCCCATGCGTCTGACCAAGCTGGCTTTTACATAGCTGTTTGTAGCCGCTGAGTCTAACAGGGCATAAATTTGTTCGTGCGCAAGCTGTACTGAGAGGCGGGGAAGAATCTGAGGTAGATCTTGAAGGATGCTGGTTATTTGTCCAGCTTCCTGGTTGCCCCTGTGACTGCCATGAGGCTTTTTATTTCTATCGGGAAAGATGATAGGGGCTGCATTCCTTTCCCTTAAAGGTTTTCCTGGTTGGTCCTCGGGTTCCGGGGTGTTGGTCCTTGGCCTCGGACCGGGCAGTCTGCATTCAGGTGTCTTCCAGGGCAGAACCAGCACTTCGGGATCTCTCTTTGAGCAGCAGTCGCCTCCTTTTCCCGGGGTGGTGAGACATGGTTCTTGTTGGCGTTCGTGTTTCGAGTTTCCTGGTAGTCTCGTTGTACCGCCACGGCTCGGCGACATAGTTCTGACCAGTCTTGTAGTATTGGGTGCCGAAAGGAATGGCCGTAGATTGGGCCTCATGAGTTCTAGGACAGTCGGGAGAAACTCCTTAGCATCCCTGTTGGGGTGCAACCTCTTGAAGAGCCTCTTCTTCCGCGTGATAAAGCTCTCTACATCTTCGCTTTCTCTCTGTTTGTTACCAAACAATTGTGACGTGAGTTCAGCTATCCGGGTCTGACTGCCGAAATCGTCTATGAAGCTGGAGGCGAAGTCTTCCCAGTCGTCATATAGTCCTTCGTGCTTCTTCCACCACCGAGCTGTTTCCTCTAGTAGTAACTCCCCGATATGGTCAACCCATTCGGCGTGGGGGATTCCTTGTGATCGTAGTGCCTTTTCCCATTGCCTGATTTGTTGATGCGGATCCTCGTGGTCTTGCCCCCTAAAAGGTCTGAGGGTAACCTTGGTCTCCGTCCCCTTTAGTGCTCCGGGACTCGGAGGGTTCCTGCACTCGTCACACTTGAAGGATAGTTCTGCCAGGTTTAGTGGAACTCCTTCCCAGCCTAGACAAGACAGATGGTACTCCCGAGAACAACTCTGGCATGTTGTCAAGAGGATTGCAGTCTGTGGACACCCCGGTGCGAAGCATCGCCGGGGTACTACTGGTGTGGGCTTCTGATCTCGTAATTGCTCTTGACAGGAGCGTCAAATGTAGAAAAAGTCTTGGGAGTTGTTGTCGAACTCGGCCTCCCTTACGCTGGGTTGGTGGAGAGCGGTTCCGCAGCATATGCAGCTGATGTTGGCTCTTTCTTGGGTGCTGCCATCGGATTCGGTGTTCTGTGATGTTGCCATCATAGTAGTGGGTGGGCACCACCAGGTTTTTGCTGCACTCCTGGAAGTGGATGTTGGTCCGGCAGTGATGCGAAGCTCTAGCAGTGGTAGGTCGTGGTCCTCAGCCTATCCAGACTGTTGCTGGCCCCACATTGGGCGCCAAATTGACGTGTCCCAGCCAGAGACCGTAGGTGATGGAGGGTTTTAAGGTGGGGGTGAAAACCCCCGAGGTGTAGCGGGTTCAGGCGCTACCGAAGAGTTCCTGCAGGCGGGCAGTGAGTCTAGCCGAGATGGGCTGCGGCCGAGGGTCCTGGGGCTGGCTGCCCTCCTCGTAGGGCTTGGGTGGCCGCCGGTCCGGAAGGGGGGGAATGTTGATGAGGAGGAGGGGGGGGCCGGACTTGATAGGGGAAATCAGCTGGGGAGGATGAGGGAAGAGAGGCGCTGTAGGGGTTAGGCGTTCTGGGGAATAGGGGACAGATGGAAAGTCGAAGGAATGGAGGGGACTGTAGATCGGACTAGGCGCCACTGGGCCTGAAGAGAAGTAGCCCAGATGATATTCCTGCCCTGGCTTCACCTTCTTGTCTGGCTGGTGATTGCCCTGCCTGGAATGTCGTCTGCCTGCCCTCTTGCTTGGCATGAGCGAAGATAGGGGAGAGGGGGGGGGGGGAATAGGAGCCTAGAGCGAAATCCCCGAAGGGCCGCTCCAAGGGGGGAAGGGAGTCTAGAGCGTAATCCCGGAGGCCACTCCAGGGGAGGAAGGATGCTAGAGCGTAATCCCGAAGGCCGCTCCAGCAAAGGATTCCAGAGCGTAATCCTGAAGGCTGCTCCGGAGGAAGAGGAGAGAGAGAGAGAGAGAGAGGGAGAAGGGAGAGGAGAGGAGAGCAGTAAGCAAAACAAAACACCAATCCAATATTACTGCTGTATTTCCCCAGATTTCTCTGGGGTAAGGATCTCTGCCAGGTCAAAATTGCTGGAGTAATATATCCCCCAGCCTGGTACAATGATCAGTGGCAAACAGTGGCAAAATACAGTTATACATAAGATCTCGGCACACTTCCCTAATTTAACAAATATTTTACAACATTACTATATTACACATGAATGCTAATTGGTGCCACAGTTTAATAGAGGCCAAGACACACCATTGTTTAGTCTGTATGTGTATAAATTATAGTTGCCATCTATGGGCGCTGGCTGAACTAACATTCCATAGAAGCACCAGGTCGGAGACATGTACAATGTCTTTCAGACAAGGGTCTGTTCCCGAAAGAGGTGGATTTACTGGCCGAGGCCAGAATAATGGGCACGACAAACTATACGTAGCTGCTGCCCACGACTTTTTCCGCATGGAATTTTGTATAATCTTGCACCATTTAGAAATTTAAACATTATAACATAACATAACATAACAGTTGTAGAAGTTTTCTTATGTTCACAAATGATAATTTTTCTCACCTCTATTTCAGTCTTTGCAGTAAAAATATGTTACTACCTAAATTTTGGGTAAATATGTTTCTACTTTAAAATGTAATGTCGGGAAGACACTTCATAAAATTTCTTTGTAAACCAAATTTTACTGTTTTCCCGTCTTGAGCTAGAATGTAAAGATTGTCTGCATTACTGACCCGCGAGCAAGCCACATACATCTGGCCATGGGAAAAACAATCAGACCTTAAGTCGACACCAGCTGCCTTAAGGCTCTGACCCTGAGACTTATTTATTGTCATCGCGAAACAAACTGCTATTGGAAACTGTGTGCGCTTGAACCAGAATGGGAAGTTATTCGGGATAATCGGTATGCGTGTAATGAAAACAGTTTCACCTGAGCCATATCCAGTAAGAATCTCAGCTTCGATTATATTTCGTTGCAGAGCAGTTACTTTAAGTCGGGTTCCATTGCACCATTTTGGGGAGTAAGGTTCCTCAGAAGCATTGTTGGAACACCGACTTTGAGAACAATTTTGTCAACAGGAAGACCACTTGCAGTGAGAGAACTCAAAAACTCAACTGGATAATTAGTGGCGTCGTCCTGATTAAGGACGCTGTTAAACGATGTGTAAACCACTTCAGCCCCATTAAATTCGTTTAAAAATTTTTCATTGATTGCAGCAGCTTGGTCATTTCTTGGAGTGAGTATGGCACGTTCACATAACCATGTATGTTCTTGATGTTGTATGTTTGATAGATCCCCAAATACCGAACATATAAGTTCGTCTTCCGAAGATACGACTCTGCCAAGTATTTCTGGAAGCGTCACCTGACCGTGTTGCTCAGGGAGGGGACCTTCTCCAACTTTTAATAGAACACCGGCAAATTCTTGCGCATGAGAATTACCACCCAGCTGTGCTCTCATGTTAATTGTTAATTGCAGTTTTTTTATTTGAGGCCAGAGGTAGGAATTCTTCAGTGAAGCTTTGGTTTCATCGGTTCTAGTCCTCGACTTACAACTGGTAGAGTTTGCTGAAAGTCTCCAGAAAATAGTAGTGTGACATTCCCCATTGGCCTTTCATCGCGCCTAATGCCCCGTAGTGTCCTGTCCACAGCTTCAACTGCTTTTTTATTCGCCATCGTGCATTCATCCCAAACAATTAGAGAGCAATCTTGCAACACTTTTGCCTTATCACAATTTCTTTTTATCGAACATGTTGGTGATTCATTAGTGTCTAAATCGATTGGAATTTTTAACATAGCATGAGCTGTTTTCCCACCAGGGAGTAAAGTAGCTGCAATTCCTGATGAAGCCACTGCCAGGGCAATCTTACCTTGTCGCCTGATCTCAGCTAGAATTGCTGTTGTCACGAAGGTTTTTCCAGTACCACCGGGGGCGTCCAAGTAAAATAGCTTCCCTTCATTATGAAGTATGCTTCGTATGACTGTTTGAAATATATCCATTTGTTCTAGATTGAAACGACCACACTGGTAATTTACTGTGTTTGTCAATGCTGCAGTATTGTAGCTAGTCTCAGAAACATATTCGCGATTGAGGCGTGGTTGATCGGGTAGAATTTGGGGAACAGGAAGGCCATATTCACTTAATGAGTTGCCCCCAATCGAAAACACAATATCTTGAATGGAACAAAGGCAACTATTGATTGCTCTTTCGTCATTCGTATCAATTTCTCTGTCTGAATTGTGTTGTAGGAGGCGTATGAAATCTTTAGAAAGATATGTCTTGTATTTTTGCCATAATGCCAAAGGATCTGAAACACCACAAAAAACCAACATCACAGCGAACAAATGACGCAAGTGTTTGGGACTATCGCTGACACAGGCCTCTTCAAGAGTTACGTCCCAATGTTGGTCTCCTTCAAGCAAATGGAGTGCCCTGCAAGCTGCTTGAAATTTTGCATGCTCTTCGCCATTGACTGTTTTCAAAAAGGTGAATGAAGTGGGCCCTCGAACAGTATGCAACAACATGCGCAAGTAATAGCATTCGCCATTGTTTGGATGAACAGTGTACACTCGAACTAAAGCAGCATCTCTACACACTCCTGGAAATCCCTCCACCAGCTGACCGCGTCGTCGACGATTGAAAACACGTCTTCGCTTGTCAAAAGTGTAATAAGATGGTACTTCTTCGTAGGTTAGCGTTTTTGCAAAGTCATCTTCTTGACACAGCTTGAAGAAAGCCAAAAGTGAGGTTTGCCTAGGATTTTCCACATGGTCTCTTTCATTTCCAGGGTCAAATTATATCCGCTGATCATTTTGCAGATGAACATCCAGATGCATGACCGTGGGATGTCGCTCGTGTATAGAGAATCCTAGTATTCGCCATATGGCTTCAGAGGTACTTATGTAGCGTCCGGTTTGGTACCTGGTAACTTTGTCTCGGTCGGTTCCTTGCACAGCAAATGCCACTTGGTCGCTCCCTTTGTTTACATATTTACAAATGTACTTTATTGCCGAAACACTGTTGCAAATATCCACGTTGATGTGTGCACAAAACGTTTTAGAGAGTAAGGGTGAGTAAGAAACAATCCAGATATTATTGATTGTAATTTGCTGTCTGCATACTCTACTTTCTCCAGTGAACCCGCCCTGTTCTGGGGAACGACGTCGATACATGGGATATCCATTTTCACCTATTAGTGTGTGCTCTGTAAGTGTGCTGGGATACATTTTCGTACAGCGGCCACCTTTCATGCAGGGAGAGCTCCTATTTATGGTACCACAGGGGCCATGCACCATATGTGTTTTTACGATGTGGTAAAGCACTGGGTCCTCTTTGGGATCAGGAAATTCGGAACTTATCAAACTGTCGATATCAATGGGACATATTTTTTCATGCAACCAGAGTATGATATATGCATGAGGAAGGCCGCGTTTTTGCCATTCGACATTGTACATGAAACACAATTCTGACCCAAAAACATTTTCTTTGGTAAGTAAATCCACCAATAATTTCAATTTTAAATGGAATACTCTCGCGACCACATCATGACGCTCATAAGATGCTTGACCTGTCAAAAGTGCTTGTGTGATTTCAGGCCATTTTGGGTTTGTGGTAAACGTGATGAATAGATCTGGGTGGCCATATTTTCGGACATAGCAGAATGCATCTTGCGTACGCTCGTGCATATAACGTGGCCCGCCTGTGAAGCTGGATGGAAGGATCGCTAAACGGCCGAGATTCTCTAAGTCAGCATCTTGTTGCATAGCATCTCGTAAATGCACATATTCTTCAGCGCGCAATTGTTTTTGGTTGGTCTGTATGTACACTAAGTGCTCCGTCTCGATTTTGACATACATATCGACAATAAACTGACTGAACAACCCCCGAAATCTTTGCAAGTAGACAAAGCTATCGTGTCTTACTTGCAGAAGAAAAGCATAAAACTGTTGCGCTGATACTTTTTTTATTCAAATTGGGCTCTCTTGTGCTGGGGTTAAATTGAGGTATCCCAAAGTTGTATCCATTTACGCCATGGCAATATATTAATTGGTACTGCAATGTCTCATAAGCCTGGTGTGTTTCGCAGATGCGTTGAAGGCGATCGTCTCGAGTGCGCAACACCATATCACGACGTTCACATTCTTGATCTACTAAAATAGCTGAAACCTCATTTGTGACTGGAGCATTGTATCTGCCACGATGTTCAGTAGTGGGTCAGTTGTCTGCGTTAATGACAAATTTGTAATCATTGTTTTTTCCTGGTGGAATAGATTCCAATGCGGATTTAAATCTTTGCACCTATGGATTCACTTGATGCAGCATATTTTGAAGAATAGTGATAAGGGGACCATTTAACTGTGGAAAGTTTTGGTTCCTAATATTTGCCTGTTCTTTATAGTCTGAAACAAAATATATCTGAAGAAACTTTGGCTCATTTTCAGGCAGCAGCGAACCTATAAGATGGCAAACCTGACCCTGAATCTTGAAGGTAGGCATTAAATTTCCCTCTGATATTTGTTTTACTCCAAAGGATGTCATTTGAAAGGCACTATTGAATGATCGAACATTTTCTAAAAAGCGTCGTGATTGTGGATGGTCACCATTTAGTAGTGCTTTCAAGATCTCAGGGGGGTTGTTAAAATTTTCGATGTTCACTATTCCATTAGAGCAACACATCCCACTTGTTTCTTTTTGCCACTTCATAGCTTTACAAAACAGACAGATAACAATAATTCCCCCGATTGAAGCAAAGGTAGCATAGTTAATAATTTCTGTATAAGTAAATGCACTCTTTTCTTTATCAACCCAAGGAAAGACTTCATGCTCCATAACTGCTTCTTGGGTATCATCAGAGTCTTCAGATGAAAAGGAAATTCTGTTTAGCGAGTACCGTAATTGATCAACATTCAAGTGGCACTCACGGTCAGTGCTTAACCCGCATTCTCTTTCAGTAAAAGTCTCGGAGGCGCGAGACAACCTATGATGCTCACGGTCAACTGTCAGTCGGGATTCGCTTTCTGTAAATGTTTCCGAAGCGCGAGACAATGTGTGGCGCTTACGGTCAGTGCTCAACCCGCATTCTCTTTCAGTAAAAGTCTCGGAGGCGCGAGACAACCTATGATGCTCACGGTCAACTGTCAGATGGGATTCACTTTCTGTAAATGTTTCCGAAGTGCGAGACAACCTGTGGCATTCACGGTCAGTGCTCAACCTGCATTCTCTTTCAGTAAAAGTCTCGGAGGCGCGAGACGATGACTGACGTTCCCGCTGAGAGCTTAGTCGTTCGTTTCTTTCTCCATTAGTTTCTTGAGATCTAATAGTTTTCAATCTTTTTGCTGCTCTAGTATTAGAAGACAGATTAGACCTTTTCGAGTCATTTTTTTACAAACCTGCAAATCAAACAAAAAATATGTAAATCCATGTTATCTTTAAAAATATCTATTACATTAACTCCAGAAAAAAATAACAAATCTACAAAGATAAATTCGTAACCATCCACATTTATAGCAAGATTCAGAAGGTATATAGTTTATTGGTGAGATATTATTAAAGTTATGCTCAACATGTAGGGGAGCAGATGGGGCAATCGTGATCAAAACATCAAATGTTAATTTGTTTTAAAACTGGAATAAAATAAACGATATACAGCCATTTGGATAACTATGGCTACATTAACGGATATTAATAATTTATGAACAGGGCACCAGCATTTACATGGTACAATTGTCCATAATAAAAAATGCAGCTAATTAGTCTACATCCAAATTAGTCTAGGTATGCATTAAAGAAGAAGTAGGTAAGAAGTACCTATACAACGTTAACTGATTCTTTAGAATCATTTTACATTTTTACGTACACATAAGTCGCAAGTGTAGTCTTCAGGACTCTCCCATCCAGTACAGAGAGAATGAGCCCAAAGCCCACAAACTGCGCACCTATACCACATTTCATTTTCCATACCAAATTCACCACACACTAAGCATTTTCCCTCGTCTCACTCAGAAATGTCATCACTTGTAGCGTCGTCATAAAGATCTCTGTTATCAACATTGTCGCACTCTGAAGATGTATCACTTGAAGCAAACTCCAATTTTTAAGTTCCTTCTGGATCTTTTTGCTGGAGTTTTTCTTGATGTAGTGTCCACTTTTGTTTTCTTTCGTGGTGCAGATTCGTTAGGTTTTTTTTTTTCCTTTTTTTCGATTTTCTTTTGGGCCTTCATTTCCTAATTCTTCTTTTGTGGTTTGGCAGTCATTATCTCTCATGTTGTTTTCTTCTACCTTTCAAAACAATGTTCATTGATTGTGCTTTTGCGGGTAGAGGTGAAACACTTTCGAAATAAACTGTAGGACTGTTCCGTGTAGAAATGGGTGCGGCAATTGGTTCTGTTGTAGGCATTTCATTTTATGGCGTGGACTGCTGTAGTGAAGAAAGCCTGGGGCACTGTAGTTTGGTTTCCACTTTCTATTTCAAAAATGAAGTATTAATTTGTAAATATATTAACATCCATAGGCATAATCCCTGTGGTTCTAAATCCTGATACATCTTTGGCAATTGTGGCTACATGTGAATAGGCACGATTAAACAGAGCTGCAAAGTCATCAGGCCTAATTATTCTCTGTGCATTCAACTTCATAAAAATATCACATTCCCTATGGTACGACTTCTTCAGTGGCCCAAAAAAAGTGACATATTTATATAATCAAATAATGAGACATAGCAAAAACGTTTTCAATATGCATTTGTTAGGGGGCTTACTACACTAGCGTTGTTATTTCGCACACACTGCCTCGACCGGCCGCGATTTATTAAGTGCACGCAACAAAAAAAGGAAGCGTCAGACCAATTGTTTCAGGATAATGCTACAAACAATGTAAACGCTGGCCATTTTTTTACAGTCATGATTACCAACAGAAGAAAAGACATTGTTTGACAGTGTTTCAGAATAATTTTTTTCTTATTATTTATTCAATATTTTGTATTTTGTAACTATGACTTGACCAACGTCTTTGTCCAAAAATGTAGTCAAAATAGATCTAAATGACGCAATAAACTAAATTAAACCATCATGATAACTTGCGGGGAATGGCGATCATAAGCGGGGAATGGCGATCACACTGATCTCCATTGCCCCAACATGCCCGCCATTTTATTGGTCGCAACAGAAACGTTAATATTAATTTTTTTAAAATCACTTTGGCATTAAAATAAAGTCAATATAACTAGCAATACGTAAATAATACTATTTAGTGACGATATGTATATTGTTATTAGTTACATTTAAAGCAATAAGTGCAGAAAATTACAAGAAAACAGCAAAAAAAATTCCACTTTACTTTACACACTGGAGAACAACACGACTCTGATGTCGGAAGAGCACATAGTTCCATTTCGTCAATAGAGATGGCAACACACGTCGGGATGCGCCAACGACCTAGAAATACATAGACTGCTGGTAGATATGCTTTCAGCGCCATTTGCTGCTGTCGACGGCAATCTCTGGAACTACTCTTCGAGTGAGTGAGACAGAAAAATGTTTTGACATAAGAGGGGGCAAGATCGTATCCATTGTTTATTGTTCCTTATGGAAAAATGAAACTACTAGTTCGTTTTTCAAGTCTAATTATTCGTAACAAGTAAGGTCACCATACAAAATGTGTAATATAAAAGCAGCACAATATAAATAATACAGTGAGATTCAATCAACCACTGTGCCTAGATGGAATTTCCGTAAATAAAAGTTTGTTATGGTCTTGTATTGACAATTTTTTCCCCGCGATTTCGCTTATCTTGGCTCACGTAAAGTATTTGTAAATGTACTGTTTTAAAATGATTTACGTAACAATTGAATTAAGCAACTTTTGAAGTTAAATAGGCCTAAGTTTTATAATAGTTCAGTTGCCGAAACACTGCGTTTATAGTTGAAAGGCCTTTTACATGACAAGGTCCGGTATAGTCTACTAGGATGCAATTAAAGAATAGTGAATTCAAAAAACACAGCTGTGCTTGTTTCCTTAAAACTGAAAGTGATCGTAGGTGTGTGTGGTGAACTATAGTATGCCCACATAATCATCCTGCCCCAACATTTGTCTAGCTAAGCACGTGGAAGTAAGGTCCCTTAGCTACTTGAAGCATGCATAGCTTCTTTCTGTTCCAGTATCGTATGTAGCAAATAATAAACGCTACATATCTAAAATACATTATGTACACCTCGGCTAGAACATACAATTTAGCAGAACCCTGTGGCAGGCAAGGTAAACACACCTTTAAAAAAAACCTAAGTGGCTGTATGTTTTACGACGAAAGAGTAAAGTTCATTTTCTTTCACTGTTAATTATGGCCTAATCACCGCGAAGGCTATCTGTGTTGTGATGAGTTTGAAAGTACATATTTGTGATGTTACCTCGTGCATTAATACCGTAGATAACAAGTTTGTTTATTTTTAGGCTTTTATAACAGCAACTTTTTTTCCATTTCACAAGTTTTATCAGGCAAGGGGTGAGAAAGAGGACAAAGAGAGAGAGAGAGGAAAACCACTATTACAGAAAGAACAATAAAGGAGTGTAATAAGTTGGGGAAGGATGTGGTTAAGGTGACTGAAGCAAGGGAGTTTCAGAAAATGTTGAAGGGGCTGAGGGATTGAGATGTTGGTAGAGGCAGTACTTGCTACAGGGCTGAAGGCTAATTGCAAGAGAAATTCAAATTCATTTCAAATACATAACACCAAGGTATTCTGGGATGGATTCCTAGTGGTTTCACCTCAGACTACCATTATGTCGAAATTGTTTCAAACAATGCATTCTCTTGCTAATCCATAACACTCCATACTCATTTCATTCTACACAAATGCTTGTATAGCACCTTACACATAGCCTATTTTTAAATGAAGTGCCTAGGTAGCTACACAGAGATTGGCATTAATTCAGGTTATATATTGAGATCAAAAAATTTAACATGACTAGCTGACATCAAGTAATCAAAGAATGCTTGCTATGCCTTAATTTTAAATCATCATGATCATATGAAAAAGTAAATGTTATCAGATAGCTTCCTACACACCTATTTTTTTTAAATTTTTTGTTATTAGGGCTTTCTTGAGCCTGACTCAGTTTTTATAATCAAAATACCCTTTGATTTGTTTTGAGAGTTATGTTTTAACATGTTGTTCGGGAGTGTGAGCATAAGACGCATGTATCACAGTTAAGTGCAATTTTTAAGTTAATATTAACTTAAGTAACAATTTTTTCAAGTTAAAATTACCTAATAATAAATATTACAAAGTAATTGTTGTACCAGTAATTATTTCAGAGAAATAAATTGTAACCAATAATAATGACAATTGTAAATAACTTGGAATATTCCTTGACATATCAAAAGTTTTTGATATTGCTGAGCACAAATTATTTGAAAAACTGTAGGACATAGATATAAAAGGTATTTGCAAACAAATTACTGTTATCATATATGACAAACAGGAAGCAGATTTATCTATTTATTTTCGCTTTGTGAATCCCTCTATGTGTCTTTCAGACAATAGGGATATGAAGCATGTCAATGATACATAGATATACATGGTGTAATAATTAATTCATATTACAAATACATATATACATGAGGAGAAATCTATGTACATACACTTTGACAAATATGTTTAAACTTAGGAAATAAGCTACTTCCCTTTTAAAAGTACTGAGTTGCAAAGCTATTTACATTACAAACATGATTTGATCTGCTTAATGTAGCTAAAACAACCAATTAATAAATATATACACACACAAGTGATCACACACCATTGCATACACATGCCCTCCTTTAAACTTTATTTACATACTTACATTAAAAAAATACTGAGTGTATAAATGGCATGTTTACATTTTTAAAATAAAGTTTAAATATTCATGGATGGTATAAAAGTGTGAGCTTAGAGTAAAGCCATCAATATTTATAAATGCAAGTTCCCAGCTTTTCATATGATTTTCAGAGATAGTTGAAATAATAACAAAAAAATTCAATATTATGTACACATACACACACATTGCATATCACTCACAAAAATACTCAGGAGTCCTGCAAGGTCGTTGGACCTCTTCTGCTCCTGATATACATTAAAGACAGAACTACTGCAGCCAAATGCAAAGTTACATGGATATATCGTTGGCAGATTCTGCTATAATAAGGCGTGAAGTCAAATAACCTGATGGTATGTTTTAAACAATTTATCTCCAAAACTGAAATAAAACCAAGTGCATTTTTCTCAATACGATTGTATGTACATCAAAACACTACACCGTTATCATAGCAGCGGTAAAAACTAGGTCAGCCTCCGACAATATGGTGAAATAATTTGCAGTGACACATATATGCACATCAAAGAAGTAACTCTTGAACTAGAAATGACAATTACTTGGTCAGTTTCAAGTGACAATATAGTGGATAAATCAACAGTAACAAATGTACATACATCAAAACACTATACCTTTGCATAGCAGCTGTAAAAACTTGGTGTTTCAAGTGTCACTAGGCTACAGTAAATAAACCAATAGTAAAAAGTGTATTTTTTATGAAAACACCTTATCATTCCTTTGGTATTGGCTACAATTGGCAGTGACAAATACATATTTAACTCACTAACAAAATTGGTTCTAGCAAAGTTATATAAATCAACACACAAAACTATATAAATAACCTAAGGAAATAATTACAAAATTGAAACCTCCCTTTTTCTGTACCCCATAAAATGATTGAATAGGGTTACAAAATTTACAGAATATTATAATGTCATAACAATCAAAACTTGACATCTCAATCATACAAGTTGTTTAAGCTACATCATAGTTTATGTGGATCATAACTGAACTGACTAAACAATGTTGTTAAAGTAAATGTTTACAGTTTTATCCATAGCCCATGTTTACCAGATGCACGTAAAACTCTGTTCGTACAATTGTAGGCAACACACGAATTTGGCACATGGACGCTTCGTAGGCTCTTGATCTTGGCTGTTACAACAAAAGTGCTAACAAATATCTTCAAGATAAAGCTTGGAGGAGATAAACATATCGCTCGGACCACAATAAACCACAAATTCACGTTCGTTTCATAAAATTACAGTCACTTCGCCATGCTTTCCTTGCTTTGGGATGGAGGTTACCGCTTTCTTTTGCCCCCTCAACTGTCAAAGTCCATCATAACCAACATCATAACATTGAGTTTCAATTGGGATCAAATATGGCGTCCTATTAGCAGCCTATGTATTTCAAGGTCGTTGGGATGCGCCCAACATGCGTAGGAACAGAGCAAAAAGGGTGATCGCTATTCCCCACTGATCCTCATTACCCCCCCGCTCCCCTACTCGGAAGCTATGCATATTTCAAGTTTTAAAACAAAAGATAAAATACTTAAACATAATGTTTTCGTTGTATCGAATTCGAAAATAGATAATGAGTAACATTATTGGTAAATATTAAACAATGAAACCTACTTTACGTACTCATTCCTTTCAGCTATTATTTCTTATCTTTGCTGGCAGCTTGAAGAGATAGAAACCAACCCGAAAACTCACACAATAATAAAACACAATCTTTCAACCAAACACAACCTTACATATTCTAACAATTACCAGGAAAAACACGCAACCACAACAAACAAAGATCCTGATATGAATAAAGGAAATAAATTTGTAACGATTCATAGATTGATTTTCAGAGAGAGAGAGAGAGAGAGAGAGAGACCTATTGAATGTCTATGAAACTAACTTTTTTATGAGAGCATATTTTCATGAAATAAATCATGAAATCATTCAACCATAAAAGCTGTTTATTTAATAATTAAGCGGACGGGTTCGTCCCAAAGAGAAAATTGACGCGGCGAGACCTCGTGGACATAGAGAAATGACACACACTTACTATTTATGTGTCTATGAAACATAATTTTTTTTCTGCAATTTAAATTGCAATATACAAAAAGGGTATTGAAAATTGAAACAAATATGGCGACACTACAAACTGTCAGGATCTTTATTTTTTTCTTACTCTCTACTTAGTTCCTTACAATAACAAAACTTAATGGCTTCTTATAATGATTATATTGTATGTTATAAAATTAAGTTTTCTTTTCTTTCCTTGAGCCGATATTGATGAAATAAAGTTTATATTTCTTTCTCTGCTACGCTCAAGTTAACTTGAAAACCCCATTATAATTCGTATAGTAGTTTTGTAGAACACCGCGTACAAACATACAGACAGAAAAAAAAACTACTCTTTTATTATAGTATAGAAGATAAGTTTCCTTGATAGATTTTACGTCACACACGTATGCACAAAGGCTAAAGGCAACGTAACTTCCAGAGTACAGTGTCTCCTAGCAAGGGCAAATAAATGCAGTGTGGGTACGATGTAGAGGTGGGTTGTTACAGCAATTTTCGGTATCTGTTCCAACCTGAAACTGATACAGCATTGTACCATGTTACAAGTCTCTGATACTTCTGTATCAGACGGTCCCAGGCAGCAACAAAGCTCCGCGTACGCAGACCGTGCGACCGGAAGGAGAATCTGATACATTATTTATCACGCCTGGTAATTCTCTACCTCTGATACTCTCATGCCCGCCTGATACAACCAGTATCAATCAGTTCAACATTCACTGCAGTTCGTCCTGACCGTGTATCACCATGTTGCGGGCTGTCATGCTTTATAGTTAGTATCTTTATAGTGAAATAAGGAATGGATAAGTGTACGAAAAAGACTTCATTTGTGTGGAATTTTTTCACGGAAAATAATGAGTTTGCTAATTGTAATTTGTGTAAACAAAAACTGAGTTATAAATCATCATCGACTAATCTGAACAAACATTTGAAACGTAAACATTGATATAGTACTCACTAATGTACGTATCTGTTTTTTTTTTAATTTTTAATTTTTTATAAAATCGTAATCTTTTAACGTATGAAAACACTAGTTACTAATTGTTTTCGGAAAAAAAGTCCTAATGTTGATTAAATCTGTTATTAGTGTCAACTGAGAATTTATTTGCACTTTCATAGCTGTTAGGTGCACAAATATAAATATTATATCTTGTATTAATGTACTTTTTAATATTAAAATTTAATTAGTTTTATTATTGAACGAGACGGTGCACGCACTGCGCACTGAGCGTACTTTGAAGTAGGACAATAAACAAAACGACTTGTAACCAGGGCTGCCACTCTGATATTCATGAAAAACCTAGATAACCTACAAAAAACCCAGACACATGGGTAAAAAACCCAGATGCGTCTAAAATGCTATCGTTGAAAATGTTTGCGTACTAATTCAAAAATATAAACATAACTGGTTTTAATATAAAACAATTAATTACCTTACAAGACTGAAAACGGTTAAATACAACCAATACAAGAAAATTAAACTGCAGCAAAATGGCTGTATAAGTAATTCTTGGACCAGCACATATCATAAAAAACCTACAAATATATACATGACAAAACAAACACCATCACTGCATTCTTTAAACCGGTAATTGTTTTTATAAAACTGCATCATGTACGTTAGTCTTTATTCAGAGTCTGATTCTACAAGATTGGTTTGAAGGTTAATTGTTGCATTGGTTTTGTGTTCTGCAAGCCTCTTTGAAGAATGTGTCTAATTTAATATTCGACTTAGCTTCTTGAAAACTAGTTTTGTGTTTATATGTATTTTTGTGTGTGAAACACATAGACTTGTTTGCATTTATCAAACAGATATTGCAACAGATACAGTAGCTACTACCTTTATTATTGTTTTAGGTATAAAAATAATTAAAATTATAAAAAACCTAGAATTGTTGGAATTCATTATTTAAGTAAAAACCCAGAAACCCAAACACCATTGGAAAAACCCAGATCTGGGTGGAAAAACCCATGAGTGGAAGCCCTGCTTGTAACAATATCGCTTTGCGCCTCTCCTTCAAGGCTTCAACGCCTTCCCCTGCGCTTCCTCCCCTACATTCTTTCCCTTCTTTATCCCTTATTCGTCGTTCCTGCTCCCTCCCCTTTCACAAGCTCCGCCCAAGTGACCGTCATCTGCGATCAGGTACTGCGCTCATTGGCCGTGGGAAGCCTAGGTTTCACAAAGGGTTGAGGACCAACCCGAACATGCCCGAAGACTTAACCTTCGGTCAACTTCGGGACTTTGTTTTTTTCTTTTAACAAGACGCGCGGGAATTTTGATTAGTGAAGGCCCACCGCCCATACTTAAGGACAGAGGCTATTCCTATCTTGCAGAATCTCGTCACTGTTCAACTATGTAACAGAACTTAACTGAATTCAACATGTTTCAGGATAATTATATTTAGTGTTGTATCTATAGCATGTTTCAATTTTTTTTCATGGAAAATTCAAAATCTTTATATATTTACAGCTTAAAATTTTATTTTCTTTCAGGGAGGGTGCCAGGCTAACTTATGCAGCTGTTTGGTGGGTCGTCGGCCCCAGCTTTGTTCACTAGGATCGTGGCGGTGGTTGGATTACTAACTAGAGAAGTCGTATCACACTCCTCAGGCAGCATGGTTGGCTGATGCCTAACTTAGGTAAGGGGGCACTGGAAATCACTGTCAATTTGTTCTCGCATTTATTGGCATGCTATGCATTGCGGTGTTACACTATGCGTTATACCTTATACTTTACCCTGACAAAAGTTTATGATTGCTTCGTTATGTGCTTACGTTACATCTAACAGCAGTCTTATTGGGGATTTGCATGGAGTCGGTCATACCTGTAAGTTTTTGAATTACAACTCGAACAGGCTCTACGAGCCGTGAATCTACAAGTGCTTTAATGTCTTTGTTTGGGCCAGCAGACATATGCACGGCTACATTAAATTAAAACGCTTACCTCTGGAGTCAGCGAGTTCCATAATTGTCGACCCTGCGGCGTGGTCACGTGGCAGGGTTAAATCTAAGGCGGTTGGGATAAGCCCAGCTCTGCAAAGATGACCCAGGGATGTGTGGGTAACGAGAGAAAAAAGATTTAGAGGTGAGAAAGTCTATAAAACATTTACCACAATATTTCAAGACATGTGTGTGAAAATGCTGAGTTAATATTGTGGTCATTCACTAAAAACTGGTTTCATTATATTTGTGAGGTTCATACTGTGCAGCTATACTGCATGACCATTAAGTAAATTATATAAACAATTATTTTATGCACAAATTACTACATTATGTTTCTCACCATAAAAGTAATTGTCCATAAAGGTACATACTGAGGTTGTTTAAAACAATAGCATGTTATGAGACTTTGTAGTGTCACCTGATGGTATAATGTAAAGAGGAAATATTACTGTGTAAGCTCTGTGTTGGTAATGCTCAGTATAGAAATTCAGTAATGTATGAGACATTTGCAGCCTAGATTGTCACTAAAGAATATTTTTTTATGAAAAAAAAAACATAAATATTAAATTTTTTTTTGTGTCCACAGTAATCTCTTTCCATTGTATTATTTTATCCGTAACATTCCTGTATAAAAAATCCTATCATTGTAGCTTTCCTAATTGTTCGTTGGTTTACTTGATATGTACCAACACTTATTCGTTGGTTTACTTGATATGTACCAACACAGTGGATGAATGTATCTTGAAAGCGATACCACATAAAAGGTTACATGTTACATTTAAATTTATATGTTCACTTTATAAAAAAAATTCATTTATGTGCTGTGGAATGAAAAAAACGAAGACACATTGAATATTTAAACACTAATATTTTAAAGGCATAAAATCTTGCACTTTCTTTCTTGTACATACTAATAACTACAATGTGTTTTAAAGATAAATGACATGTCAAAAGGTAAAATTATTTATTATGAACGTTCAGCAAAAATCTTTACACTTTTCTTTCCTTTAAATGACAGCATTATTTTTTCCATATGAATCACCCAAGTTTGGTAAGTTTTGAACATAGACAATCATGAAATATAAGGTTGTAAAAAATACTCTTTATTTCTCCAAAAAAAAAAAATAATTTCACTTTCTTAGTTACTATCAATTAACTGGCAATGAAATAAAATTCTAAGTGAAATAAAAAAGCACCATTATAACAAAAATTCACAAAATAATTCATTTTCATTGAATGTCCAAAGAATTTAATCTACAAGAAAATGTTCTAATGTCTTCACATGCCAGCATTAAACAGAAAATAATTCTTCCTTTCTATGGAGTGTCCAAGGAGTTTAATGTTTCAGCTCATTTTCTAATTTCCTTACATACCTGCAACAAACAGAAACAATTACAAGTACTGAGAATGTAGAGAATAAGTCATATAAATGGAAATCTGGAGACAAAGTCCATAACAGAAACTGTAGAGCAATAAAGTAACACATAGTATTTAACAGAAACTATATAGCAGAAAAATAATATTCATGGCAACATGATACACACCAGATGGTCAACACATTTCAATAGTTTTGGTAGGCCTATCTTATTTAAATGTATACTGTTCTTCATGTATTCACAGCTTTCAATATATTTTTTTTTTGTTTTTAATATTTGTCAAACATTCAGTTACATAAAAAATTGAAAATATCGTATACCTACATCACAAAGAGTGTTTGGTGATTTAATGCAATGGCAAAATTAGCACCTACACACATTAATTAAAAAAAAAACTACTACTGCTTATAAATACAAGTGGTATCAATAGTTAACAGCACTTAGCTCTTAATGTTTCTCAGGTAGATGTATAAAATATAAACGTGTGGTGATTGTAGTAGTGACTGTATTTTGCGATACTGAATGCTGCAACACTAAGTGAGATTAATGGCAGAACAGTAAATATTTTTTGTGTAAACTTAAGACAAGCAGCCAGAAAAGTAGGTAGTTTATTTTTATGATTTTATAAAATGTTATAGTAATTAAGTAGTAGTGTTTTGTGTTCATTGTAATTTTATAGTTTATCAGATTTTTTGCAAACAAGAAAATAAAAATTACAAAATACCTTTTGCTTCCTGAAATGCTTTAGAATCATTTTGTAAGACAGCACTGTGTTACATCAAGCAGTCTACCAATAGTTTTATAGTTTTAACATTCATGATTGCGATATCGCAAGCGCCGCCATGTGCGAGTCCCTGCTGTGCTTACAAAAAGCTTGCTTCAATAAAAACAAGGGCCTCATAATCAGATTTTGTCACATATGGAGTTATGTGTTTCTTGCTGCAAGTATTGCTCTCTTGGGTAATGACTGAAAAACATATCAGGAAGTAAAAAAAAAAAGTTATAATTTTACTCTTCTTACTTTTGTTGATTAAAACAAACTTAATAAAATCTTGTGCAGTTTTAAAAACGATAAACAACTTAAGTACCTCAACATTCTCTTGGGAAATATTTCGATACATGTCAGGATGTGAAAAAAAGTTTTTCAGAATTTTTTTCTTTATTCATTTAAAAGCCGCAAAACAATACAATTACTCTGTGCATTTTATTTGCTGTTAGGAGAGAGGTGGGTAATAATCTTACGTTGTGGCTTTTCCACAAACTAAAAAAAAATTTGACAAAAACTTTTTTTGACACTAGTCATAGCCCTGAATTTATCCTGAAAACAGACTTTAAATTTCTACAGGTTAGCAAGTAATCAAAGTTTAAAGCTTACATTATAATACCTGTGCATTCACACATACCTGTACGTTCTTAAAGTACAAACACTAGAAAAAAAACTTTTGGACGGAGGACATTCATATGCTTCTGTTACATCAGATATATATCTTGAGAAATAATAATGAAATGTAATATATCTTCAGTATAGTGTTCTATTATACTAGTACAGGTAGGGCTTGTTCTTAAGTATAGAATATGATACCACAGGTAAAATATATACTGTAGTAGGTATGTTCTAAATCTAGAATAAGCATGGCCATAGCATAAAATACGTTACCAGAAAGCTAGTTTAATACACAAACATATTTTGTGCAAAACAAGCATTAGAATACTCCTCAACTAAAACCCCCATATAATCATGCTAGTCACATAATAATGGAGATATGGTAATGACATAAATGATATTGTGATACATACTTGTCCCGAAAGTGAAATTGGTAAAAGTTCCGTATAACATATTCAAATTCATCCCTTGATCCAGAAGGCATGATCTTGTATACATTGTTCCTGTGGTACATTTTGCTTGATGTTTTGATTTGGTACATTGAAAGAACATGGGCATACTAACTTGTGTTATTACAATTTATATATGAATGTAAAACAGTTACAAAAGAAATTATTTCACAACACCTGAGATAATTTGTTTGTCTTGTGATGTTCTAGTATTTGTTATGTCCATACTCTTTCTACGTAACAAATTAAAACAGCAAGCATCTTGTACCACAAAACCAAGGGATCAATTTGGACACGTGATACGATAAAATTACGTCAACCTAGGCTAAACTTTAAAACCTGTAGAGAGAAAATATGAACTAAATGATGATACATATCTCTTAATTTACACGCAAATCTGAAAGTTAGTTAAAGTTCAGTATCGCATATCCAAGTTTTTCACTTGATCCCGAGGTACATGATGTTTGCTGTTTTAATTTAGTGCGTTGAAAGATCCTGAACATAACGAATACTTGTAATATAACAGTGAATAATAATCTTAAGATAATTACTAAATATGCACTTTCTTTCTATGAATTAAACACTTAACCTCACAATTATTATTAATAAGTGTTTTTGATATCCACCAACATGGCCGTGCTGTTATGAAAATAAAAACAAAGACATGAAGTTGGCCGAAGGTGAAGTCTTCGGGCATGTTCGGGTTGGTCCTCAACCCTTTGTGAAACGTAGGCTTCCCATTGGTCGTGGTGTTGTTCCAGGTGAATTCTGAACTGATACTAAAGTCTCTGATATTTTTCAAGTGTACTCGTTTGCCGTTCCTGATACAGGCGCGTATCAGTGACAAAGTATCAGGTTGATACTTTTCGACCCACCTCTAGTACGATGTAACACGGCATACTTTACCCCTTGTGGCCAGGTGTAGGCATTTTAAAATTATATTCAATTACTTTAACGTTATGGTAAACAACAATGTTCTAAAGAAAGCAGCGTTAAATTACGGGATTCGTTTAGCTACAAGTGAATTCCAAGACCTTCTTGTTAATATTGAGGTTATTATTTTATTGCTTGGTGGTTTTGCAATTCTGAAACTGATTGAATTGGCAATCCCTGCTACGCGCTTCATGATGAGGGTTGCAAAAGTTGTCTCCAATCAAAGAAAAAAAGGTGTGTTTCATACTTAATGAGGGACCAAAACAACGCTAGTCGATAATTTTTATTTCATTTGTAAATAACGTTAGAAATGAGTTATATTTTTCTTTGAAATAATTAAATTTTGAGTAAAATTATTTTTTAATAGCGGGAAAATTTTTTGTAGGCCTACAAGGAAGCAGAAAACAAATATCAACAACACACTTTTGAAAATTGCAGTAAGTTTAGGGAATTATCAACGAAGAACACTCTTCATACAAACGAAAGGTTCTTCGCTGTTCTGGTTTCCGACATCCGGACTCCGTGTTTCTTGTAAACAGATTGAACATTCACATTTGAAGGAAAAAGAATGATTTCGTTATGAACTTCACAAGTTTTTCCAAAGGGTTTGTTAAGAATGCCAAATAGACTTATGAGTTCGTCTTTAATATATATTAACTCAGTACCCATATCTTATATATATAATCATTATATTCAAAAGATTCATGGATAATTTGTAACCTCCAAACCAGATTATTGTTTTCCCTATATGTTATCAATCTGGGAGGGTTATGAGTATATGGGTACAGAGTTTTGGTTCCTTCAAACATATGTATTTTCTCAGAGTAGTTCTAAAATTACTTTAAAATTAGCTACTCATTGGCATTACTTTCAAGCTATGTGAAGATGAACATTAGTTATCAAATCTGCTTTGTTGCGGTGACACCGTACATGGAGAATGGCCCAGTTACACAAACTTTTTCCTTGTGCTTTGCTGCTATTGAAAACTAGCTGCATTGCTATTATTGCATTAATTTGTATACTTGAATACAAAATTTATTTTAAAACTATCTGTAAAAATATTAATTTATTGTCAAACAAAACAAATAACATGGAAAATAATATCTTAGATCTCGATATATAGCATTTGGTAGGAGTAATTTCGTGAATGGAACGGAAGTCGATTGGAACAGAATGTGCCCCTTAACACGGTGCTGCCATCTGTGGAAGTCTCGGAAATCTTGAAAAGATGGCTTACCCACATTATTCATCCGTATATAATATATTTCACGAACATCAGAAAATATTCTAAACATATTAGTGTGTCAAACTAAACTTTATGACAGTACAACTATCCTTTATTATTGTATAATATAATTTATAGTTACAAACGAAAATAATGACAACTTAAAAAAAATGCGCATTACAATTTTGACAGTCCTTGGTTAACATTGAAATGCAGAGATAGCGCAGAATTCGTCAAATTGCAAAAAGACAATAATTAGTTCGCCTGCATGTAATCGACGCAACGATAAATAAAAACATTTTCGTGATGAAATATTTACTATTAAATCTTAAATGTTGAAACAGCTTGATAAGGTTAAGATTTGTTTGTTAGTAGGAAGAATTTACAGACAAATACCTATCGTTTATTCTAAAAAATAATAAATACAAATACTTAATGTTATAATATGTGTTTTAATGTAGCTATTTATAAGACTAAAACTTTTAGTTTGAAAAAAAAAATTAAAACTAAGCGCCACATTCGTAATGCTTTAGAGAACCAACAAAATGATAAATACTTTGACGCTATGTTTGTTTCAACACAAATGTCCTGGCTAATAAATTATAGGTATTTTTAAAGTTGATATTATATATTGTTTCTACTATTCCAGTTTACAAAATTTATACCAGGATAGTTTCAAAACCATAAAGTTTTCTTTGAAACAACAATACGCTAAGTACATCCACCGATGTTCATATTGGAGTGTATGTTGACATAGTTTGTCGCCATCTTGATGACTTTGGCTCGTGGCTGTAGCGTTTCTGCATGCATGTGCATTGGACTTTCAACCCGTTAAATTTCCATTGTGTAATGCGCGCTTATTTCATTGCATTTCTGGTGCATACAAAAATTTCACGCTCAACGCACCTAAAGAAGTATAACCTGAAAAACGCAGGCGATGATAGTTCCGATCTGGGGGGAAATATCACATGTTCAGTGTTGAGGCATTTACAAGCGACGCGTTTGGTACTCCTGTTGTTCGGCTAGCCCTGAGAAATCAATAGTACAATATTGTTGAACAAAATTATAGTTAGGTATTAAAAATGGATTTTTTACAGTATTTCCCTAAAAAGAATATAATTATTATATTTATCATGCTCGGCATTATTTTAAAATAAACTACGTTAAATTTTTGTGTCCGAGTTTTGTATTATAAGTTTATTTGCAACATGATAACATATCAATTTTCTCGATACCGAGGTTACAAGTTTGACACATCACTGGCTAGTACTGAAAAACACGATCGAACATAGGTATATATTTTTAGTTAAAGAACATGTTATTGCAATGCTGTCTGATACTTGTTTAGTTGCATTAGGCGGTGGACACACCAAGGCGAGCACGAATGCGAGCGCGGGCGCGGGCGCGAACGACTGGCGATCGAACCCAGTACACACCAAAGCGAACAGAGGCAGTCGCGGGAACTAGGTGAAAGACGTCTAGAACATATTTTAGAGCCTGTAATTGGCGAGTTTGGGGCCTTTCAAAATCAGAACATATTTCCTAGAAGGCCTGCAAATTATGCATTTGAGATTCACGACATATTTGTTTCCTTTTTTAATGCTAATAATGATAACAAACAAAGTTCCTATATCACTTAGTACGTTCAATTGCAAAAACCTTGTAGTTATGTGTACCAATCTTGTTGTTATTTCTATAACTACCTATAATAATTAAATAATTACCCGGCAATCCTAGTATGATTCCTATTTCATCCCATTTCTTGTTTGTTACTCTGTTGTTTTTGTATCCTTCCATAGACATATTGTACAGCACTTCATTCACTTTTAAAAGTTATATAAGTCGTTCGGTGATTTCAGAATCCATGTTTTTGTCCAAACTGCTCACAACTGCACTCTGGCCGCGCTAACAACCCAGCATGTGCGGTCAGCTCGCAGCTCGCGCGTCCTGACCGCGCAGACCACGTGGTCCCGCGAACTGCTCGCTCGGCGGTGTGTGTTTCTGCATTCAGGCCTTCATGTTGCGTTGTTCGCGCCCGCGCTTACGTTCGTGCTCGCCTTGGTGTGTCCACTGCCTTACTGTTCGTTAAATATTAATCACAATTACAACATGCATATTCAAAAGTTTTATGTCACCATTTAAATAACTTTGGTGTGTGTATGTATAAAGGTGTAACCATTGTTACGAAGGTAAATAATCCTAATGAGCGCTGATATAAGTGCGTATGAAATGTAGTCCCGATAGAATCGCGCGTGCAGGGACACTCCGAGACGGTACCTGCTTGACCAGACGTACTGTCAGGAGTGTGTTGGGGTATTGCGATCAGTTCCTTTCCTTTTCGTGGCCCACACTATCAGAAAATGACAGATTTTACTTACTCGTGAATACAGTTTATAAAATTAATAGGATTAAGAGCTATACAGGAAAAAAATTCTGTACTTTTACAAAAGATTCGTTTGGAAAGAGATAGTTTGTAATACCACAATAAAAATATTGTAACTTTGTACAACATAGGGCTGTGGTTAATTTTTGCAAATATAAAATACGTTTTTCGAGATAGTATTGTGTATTTCTTGTTGCGTTTGTTTTCTGTCCACAATGTAATCATGATTGTGATGAAGTTTCGTAATTTAGTCCATGAACAGCAACGCATCTCTGGTAGCATACCCGTCAGGTATGCTTCGTCTATAGCTCAACAAGGCTCGCCCGAGCCATGTGGGTGGAGGGGGAACCACGTGAATCGTCACCCCTCCTTCCTTCCTGGAGGTGGGGAAGTAACTCCATGCTTCTGAATGGTTCAACAACGAAGTCGATACCAGCCCAAGGAGTATATAAAGGCCAGGTTTGGTCTACAAACTCATCGGTGAGACCGAAGTGGAAGATCTCACACCTGACTACACAACCCTGTCGTCACGATGTCTGTCACCAGATCACCAGGAAGCTAGACTTTAACCTTTGGCAAGTGAGTTCGGGCTAAGCCCGATCAGCGACGAGGTGCCAGCAGGAGGTAGCGGCAGAAGAGGAAACTGGTCACTCGTTTAGAGACTCGACGATGTGACTCGTGGAGCTAGTTGCTACTCGCTGAGCAAGTAATTTCTGAACAATCTCTCTGTGGAATTACGACATTTAGGTAAGGGCAAGTTGCCGCCAAGGTACGAAAATACTCTCGCCGACGACTGTTTTTTCTACTCGTCGAGCGAGTGCGAGTGGGCGAGTGGAAGATCATATCTATGCTAGAAGGGTACATGTCGTCGAAGTCTATAAAGAGGACTTAGTATGTGTGACTGGAGCAGTGACTGGCATATAATGACAGTGCTTTAATAAATGGGATTTGACTTTCATATTATAGTTCTTAGGACCTGGGTATTCGACGAAGTGGAAACTTCTTGAAGTGTTACGAGTTTATGTCACAGTCAGAGCTCCGGAACGCAACAATGTGGAGATGTTTGCATGATGGTGTTTCTCCACTACGAGTGTGACAGGTCACGAGTGGCGACGAGTTGGAAGAGCGAGGTGTGGCTGCTCTTTCGCCCGGCTGTAGAAGTCATCTTCGGAACTTGGTGTTCCGTACTTGGTTCGTGCCATTGAAGTCCGTATTGAGCGTCGTTAGGGAGGAGGGCGCTACACGGCAGGCACCACGACTACGAGACGACTCGCTGCAGTGAGGCCCTGGAGTGGACCGTCACTTTCAACTATCTCTAAGGCGAGAGTCGAAAGAGGCATCACCCGCTTAACCGAGGGATTTAACTTTTGTGTCCTTTTTTGGGTCCTTGTACGACCTAGAATGATAAAATGTGTATGAAAGATGTAATAAACTTGCAGAAGTTTAGATTTTACAACAAGTTTTACTACTGTTAGTTTTAAAGTTAGGTTCATTGCATTTGTTTCATGATTAATCTTCTAGTGAAAACACTTTATCTCAGCAAGTTGTGTTTAGGCTCCAATAAGACTTTTTTTCTAGGTCACTTGTATTTTTTTTACTATTAAAGTAATTTAATTTTTTTCACTTTTCTGTTTTAATAATGATTGTTTCACTTTCATGACGAGAATTTGTTAAGTAATGTGTTTGCTTTCATGATTAAATTTATTTGTTAACTCTGACATTTCTATATTTATAGTTTTGGTTTGTGGAGTTTCCAGTAACCGAGCTCTGCTGTACTTGACTACAAGGATACACGAGTGGTCGTTTATTTGATTATGTAAAAATTCAATAAACTTTTCGTGTGTTTCTCACAACACTGTGTCAGTGTTTTACTCTAATTAACACTTCCTCTTGTTGACCCCTTTGCAAGGGGGGGGGGGGGATATTCTTACGAAGATTGGTGCATAATTATATATTTTAAATATCACATTCAAGCAAGCATTTTAGGTTGTTAGGTTCTGGTGATAATGCCGGTGCCAGTATTAGGATGGCGTTAATGACCAACTGCCCTGATATCACGGTTGCTATCTTGGATACCTTGACCTTTAAACTTCACCTTTACCTTGACATTTGTCATTGTACTTTGACTTTGACTTTGACCTTGACCTTGAACATTGACCTTGAATTTTGTCCTTGATTTCAATATTTTACCTGTCTCCATCTTGAATTCCGCCATCTTGAAATCGAACGCCCCACTTCCCAAAGGATGCACTTTTTATTACGCCCGCCATCTTGGAAATGTATAGCATCATCGTTGCATTCTTCTTGACTGTAGCCATATTGGATTATAGAAGTTTCAATTTTCGTTATGGACTCTATGTTTCTCCTGGAGCCCATAATCTTGGATGATGTCACGAGTGCGATCTTGGGTTTTTCTGTTCTGCTTGAGGTCACCATTATGTATATCGTCATCTTTGTTTCTACGGTCTGCTCATAAAGAGCACCAGCATCTCTCTGGCTCATGCACATAAGGTCGATGTTCGATTACCTACAATGCTATTTTTGTCATCGTCATATTAAATTAAATATTTTAATCGATACACACGGAGCACTAGTGTACACGCGCCATCTGCTAGAGGGCACTATCACCATATTGGTTTAATTTTTGTTTGATAGAGTACAGTACTATTTATTACCACGGATTCCGCCATATTGGCAGCTATTTTGAAATTGTGTAAATTTTAAACTAGAAATCAGGAAATAATTCCAAAAATCATTTAAAAAAATCACTTGTTAAAAAATTATTATTTCGATTGATATCCGTCCTTGATTTGATACTCGCTTGATGTAAAAAAAATTAATTAAAATTACAAAAAAATAAAAAGTAGGAGAAAATACACATTTTTTAAAAATAAAAAAAAATCAAAGAAATCTACAAGTACAAGAAAAAGAAAATTAAAAGCGTTTCTTAATGTCTACAGACTTATTGGAAGGCAAAGCTAGTCCTTTGTATGCCTTGACATGTGTTTCCGGGGCAGATCTAAATGCCAGTCGGTTAACCAGGCACGTCAGATAGGTTGGTAAGGTACTTACGATCTCATCGCAGAGATATGATATCACCGCAGATATACGATTACGTCACAGGAATACGATCTCGCCACATGTATACGATCTCATTAGTAGGATATATTAAAACAGGCTCAACAATGTACATTAAATGAAATGGATGAACATTTTCACGAACATTCAACTCAGTAGGATGCAATTTATTGTCAATTTAAGGTAGGTTACAATGCCTCCAAATATCTTTAGCTCCAACTTTCTTTGTCTGCAACAGTCTTTGGACCCAAACTTCTTTGACTCCAAATGTCATCAGCTTCAAAAGTCATTGGCTCCAAAAGTCATTGTCTCCAAAATTCATTGGCTCCAAACGTTTTGGCTCCAACAGTCTTTGGCTCCAACAGTCTTTGGCTCCAAAAGTCTTTGGCTCCATGGGTTATTGACTCAAAACCGTCTCTATCTCACAAAGACATAGACTCCAATAGTCTTTTGCACAGATTTTGTATCCAACCGTCTTTGGCTCCAATAGTCATTGTCTCCTAAAGTCATCGGCTCCAGTTGTCTAAGCCTAAATTCTCCAAAAACATTTGGCTACAAGGTGACTTGGCTGCGAAGCTACATGACTACAAGATACGAATCTACGAGACTACGAGGCTACAGGACTATAAGTCTAAAATGCTCCAAGGCTTCGAGACTATGAGGATACAAGACTACAATATAAGACTACGGGGCTAAAAGACTAAGACACTACAAGATACAAGACTGTGAAACAAAACCACTTCAATACACTAAAGCTACAGTCTTCTTGGCTGTGAAGGCTACGAATCTACAAGTCTATGAGGTACAAGGCACGAGGCAACATGGCAACAAAGGTTACGAGACAACGAGGCTGAAGGACCACAAGACTACGAAGCTAAAAGTCTACGAGGCTACGAGGCTACAAGGCTCCAAGGCTTCGAGACTACGAGGCTATAGGACTACAAGAATATGAAGCTAAAGGCCTGCGAGGCTACGAGGATACGAGTCTACAAGGCTGTAATTGGCTACAATAGCTCCATTCAGCAGCGAGTGTTTATATAATGCAAATAACTTGTTGCAAGTAGTTCCGTATCCTACTAAGTTGAATTGAATGTGTTTCCTTTTCGTTAAATGTGCTTCCTTTTTATGTGCTTCTTTTTTTTAATGTGCTTCCCATCGTACTTTTCTTTTTACTGTGGATTGTTAAGTCTAAACATCTGACATTGAACATGGTCTGTTTAAAATTTTTGTCGAGTATCATCGATAAATATCACTTGGTTCGGTAATACTTGGTATATACGCCTAAAATTGTGCAAGACCTGGTTGGAACGTATTCTAAGTATACTTCCATGGTAGGCATAGCAACAATTTTTATTTATTTAGTAGAAAAGTTATCTTCTATAGCGACGTTTTTCGTATAGAAAATGAATAATAAACTCCATGGAAAACAGAATTAAAATTTATTTTAAACATAATTACTCTTATCACTGTTTGAGAATCAAATCATGGGAGAAATCTATCGAGTCAATCTTACATTAATAGACAAATTTTTTAATGATTTTTAGAATTTTCCCCGATATTATAGGTTATTTTTACGAATTTCCAAGATGGCGGTAAATATGTCCACATCGGCTTACTAGAGGCTGGTAGACTAGGAACCTAAGCTGCGTTTAGGATTTTTGCCATATTTTATTGTATAAATATTTTTATTTTTATTTACATTTTTTTGCATGGACCAAAAACACGAATCTTTTTGATCATTCATTATTTTAATGACTGTTTTTTGATTAATTATGAAATTGTTTCAATATTTATAGCTAAATAATAACGGATTTTTAATATGGCGGCCAAGATGGCAGACAAGACGGTGGGTACTGTGATAGTTGACTGTCTGATAATAAATAATACTGAACTCTAGTGGCTAAGAATAAAACTAGTATAGTGCGGCCTCAGATGGAATATGTACTACGTGACACTAGTGCTCATTGTAAAAATTACTGAAATCAAGATGGCGGTAGCGCTCTCTAGCAGGTGATGTGTGTTAACTAGTGCTCTTGTTCCATGTATTGAAAAAATAAGTATGGCTGCTGTGTCTCGAACAGGTAATGATATTAATTATTTCTTCAAATAAAGAATTACAGTTCCTGATTTGTGCATTACTTTTTATATACCTTGTATAATTTTGGGTCTAGTAATTGTCTCGATGGCCGTGCGGTTAAAGGTATATGTTTTCCAACCCAGAGGTCAGAGCTATAATGGTTAAAATCACAGCGCATCCAATGTTATATGTATAAAAAATTAAAATTATTGTGTTTATAAGGACCACAACAACATTAGCAGGTATTGGAACATCGACCTCATGTGCATAATAAAATGCGATGCTGGCGCTCTGTAAGTACAAACACCAAAAAAAAGTTGATGTAATACAATATTGCGGCGGCGTCCAGTAGAACAGAAAAAAAAATGGTGGTCGTGACATCATTCAAGATGGTGGCCTCCAGCAGAAGAAAATAACACGGTAGAATATTATTAGATTTCAAGATGGCGACAGTAAAGAAAATTGAAATATTCTGGGGTTAGGGTGCTCGATGACATTATGGTGGAATCCCAATTGCGACTTCGGTCAAAGTTCAAGTTCAAATTTCAAGATACAGTTTAAAGGTTAAGTTCAAAGTTCAAGGTCAAAGGTCAAGGTCATCCAAGATGGCCACAATGACACAATATAAGCAAACGGCCGTAACGAAACGTGCAAAAGTGACTTCATAATTCAAGATGGCCGCCGTAACATCAGAGGTAGGTCGGTCATTGTCCCCATCCACATCGGCACCAGCACCTCACTCCTACTGCTGTCCCAGAATTCCCTATTATATACTACTATTGGTTAATACGTTATTTTTAACAGTAACGAAATGTTAGGAAAAAAGAGACAAGAATTTTAACTCTGCAATTCAAAAGCCACTTTAACATTTAAAAATTTTACTAACTTATTTTAACGGAATGAATATACCTTCATTACAGTAACCGGCTTTGTAAGTTTACAGTAAACGGAAAACTTCACTTAAGCGTCCGAATCGCATTTATTCGACTAAACTTTTAAATAACTTATTGCTCTCATAGAGCAAAATGATGGAGTGTAAGAAACTGGCCTCACATTCCAGACAACAAGAGTTAGAATACTGGTTCGGCCGTGCTTATTTCAGTTCCTTCTGGTTTTCTTTAGTTCATTCCAGGCAAATGCTGGGATTGCTCATTATTGTATCTGCGCCACTTTTATGTATTTGTATGGTACTTTTACATTTTTAAATTTTTAAGTAGTGTAACTTTCATAAGTATTGTTACGAACGTTAGCAAGGCCGCGTCACGCGCAGGTGCACGCCGTAACATGAGGTGTGCCGTGCGCACCTGGGTCGCAGCTTTAACTCCCTCCAGCCCTCCGCCACCCCCCCCCCCCCCCCCGCGCGGCACCGTTAGTTTGACATCCGAAACCTGCCAGCTGCGGAGTTACGCAATCCGCCGACACGTGTTTTCGAGAGATTTCTGCCGTCGGGACGGCTCGAAACGATGTGACTGGCCCCGGCCGTTCTCGTGAGTTCTGGAATTGCGCCGGGGCCTATATATATATATATATATATATATATATATATATATATATATATATGCCCGAGGACGTCAGGGCAGAGTCAGTGGAGTTCAGAGTGAAGTCGGGAGCTTTCCCGCGGCGGAGTTGCCGGGAGATAGAGTGGCGAAGTCCCTGGACGAAGGTTCCAGAGCGAAGAGTTCAGTTCCGGACGATAGTGTCGCGGGCGCGGCGGAGTCCCGAGCGAAGTTCCGAGCGAGGCATCGAGTGGGATCTCGGGGAAGGGGAAGTACGACTGCGGCAGCGGAGTGCGGCGACGGAGTCCTGCGACGAAGGACCACGAGGGGTGCTGCGGCGAGAGTTGCGCCAGAGGTGCGGCCCAGCGAGGTGTGTGACTGGAGGAAGCAACATTTTAAGTACAATTGATTAATTGGCATTTTAGATTGTTAGCTAGTAATGTAAATAGTGGCAATGAATAAAACTGTGTGTGATAAAAATCTTTAATTGGGATATCCCTTACGAACCCGCAGTAAATCGTAACAGTATGGTCATTATAATATTGAAATATTTCACTTTTATATTTCAAATCTTTTGGCCTCAAAGCTCCATTCCCCACTAAGCCAACCTCGCTAGTCGTCGGTTAATTTATTTTCTCATTTTGTCTATGCTTTTAACCGCATTTCCTTTGCTACTGGGCCTCAGCCTCACGCCGCTTTCCGCCAACGCAGTTTGTACTCTGCCCGAGCCAATGTTTCCCCACACTCCCCGCGTCTAAATACGTTTGACCTTTCCACGCAGCCTGCATTAACCTTTTTTTTTTATCTCTTTACTAACACTTGTGTCCCCCGCTCTAGCCCTAAAACTTCCTCAGTGAAGCTTCATGCTACTTCTGTCACCCAGACGAATGTATCCGTCCGCAGTTCGGCGTCCCTGGCGTGTCCACGCGTCGCCATTATTACTTGTCTTGCTCGCGACGCCAGGAGCCAGTACAGCCCTCGCTTTCGTCTGTTTTTCACTGTGGTTCAGTGAAAAATCAGTAATCGAACATGTAGTCACTTTGATTGGGGAATCTTTTTCCAATAGACTTCAAAATCTACGTGTAGTTTACTGGTGATGTGATAGTTTCGACAACTACTTGGTGTGTTGAGCTTCTGTGCTTTTTTTTCGCTATGTGTTGGGTACATGGATTCCTTGATTTTTATTTAAATTCTTCCCCCTTTAGTTTATGGCCGTGTTGAATTTAACTTGTCTCTGTTTTGTGTTAAACACTGTGTTACTATTCCTGGATTCGTGAATACCACTACGAAAGTACCATCTGCAACTTCCGTGAACTTCCGTGTACCTCACCAAATGGTGTTCTATCTTCATTAACTTCTATCGAGCCTTTGAAATGGGTCGTCATGTCTCCTACGCCCTGTTCCAAGGTGTCTTGAATTTCAAAAACATCTAAGGAAATAAAATATTTTTCTTCATAAATTTACTGCAATTCGAACATTGAAAACTATCGGCAAAATAATATAATATGTATATAATTGTAATGAAATTAAATTTTAAATAATGTTTTGAAGGGCTCTTCTTTCTTTTATAAACTGTTTTATTTTCGTAATCGTCTTAGTATTTTTAAAATAAAAATATCTGTTTTAGTAACAATTTTAAAGTAATGTCTTGAATATTTTATTTCATAACCCCTAAATTATTGTATCAAAGTGTGTTTTATTACTCCATGAAAAACATGATTATTAAAATATAATTTGATTCAAAAAGAGTATCAAAAGGAAACTTCAATATTTTATGTAGAATTCTAAACACCCTCTCAACCTCTAAATTGTAATAATAGGTTGGTATTTTTTTTCAGTATGCATCCCAGCTTTTGTATTTAAAAATAAATATTTAACTAACCGAAAAGGGACTGTTACATAGATTATGGTCCCTTACTTTCCCAATATCCATTTTCAGTGTAGTTGTGTGCTACCGTCTGTCGAAGAGACATTAAGATCTAGTGAAATAAAAATATTAAATTTTTCTAGAAAAGCAACAGGACAGTAAAATATAATTTGATAGTAGCAAACAACACAACTTTTAAAAGTTTTATGATTCCAATTAAGAGAGTTCATCAGTATTTTTATTTGTCAAATTAATCTTTAAAACGAGTCTGAAGTTAAAGAAATGTTGCTGACGTTAGAAAAGTGTATGCAAGTAATCCCAACTATAATGGTAGGTTTACTGAAATTAATCGCCGTGTCTGGTAATTTGAATAATTCTGATTTTGAGTCACAAGTTTATGTACAGGAAAGCTGTAGAAAATATGCACTTTTAATGTGCTTGGAATTATAACTTGTTGATTATGTTAACTCAAGAAGGCTACCTCTAAGGACCAAACACTTAATCGTTTTGAAACTGTTATCGCTTTCTAATTTTAACCGTTTACATTTTGTATTGCTATAATGTTATTTATGAACACTATACACAACGAACAGTAACGCCATGGCTTAGCCTGCATAGTCTCAGACATTCTCGCCTCATGAGAATGACAGCTCGGATGTTGACAATGTCTGAGACATTCTTGGTTGTTCCACCGATGCGCTCTTATCAATTGGCCGAGCGAAGATCTGGCAACGTTTCCTTGCGCTTGATTGGCTGCATGTTGCTGTCAGAGAATTCTTGATGGTTTTACTGGAATATTGTTTAGTGAGATATATTCGTGTGGTTTTATGATAATCTGCTAGTCGTTACGGTTTTCGCTTCACGGTATTAATACCAAATTTTCTTATTATATGACATACTAGCTGCAGTACCCGGCTTTGCCCGGTCTGAACACCGGGTGATATATTGTCCGCGAGTTACAGCAAAATGGATAGCGATATGTCCAGTGTGTTGGACATTAAGAAATGACACATAATTACTGTTTGTGTATCTGTGACCTATGATTTTATGTTTACCCATGGCGATCGGTTGAAAGGTTTAGAAGTTGATGCGCTACAGCGCCATCTAGCGGCGAGTTACAAAAAATGGATGATAAAAACACTTCGATGAGCCAACTTTCATGGCGATCGGTCAAACTGTGTAAGAGTTTATCGACGTCATACATACCAAAATCCAATTATATATATTCTTATATTTCGAAATTTTGGGGCTTTCACTTTTGCGAAAAGTGGATGTTCAGGACCTCGAATGGTTTGGAACACTCCATCTCGAAAGAAATAATATTTGAAATTCCTGAAATTGTCGAAATTTTGGGGCTTTGTCCCCAGAGGGGGAGGGGTGATTTTGAGGACCCTGAATGTCTGGGAAACAATAAAAATCGAAAGAATGATATTTGAAATTTTTTAAATTTTGGGGTTTTGACCCCTGAGGGGGGGGGGGGCGATGTTGAGGACCCCGAATGGCTCGGAAACACTCCAAATAGTAAAAAAAGTATTCTTAAATTTAAGACATTTTTCGAAATTTTGGGGTTTTGCATTCCCCCAATCCCCTTACCACAAATTTGTTGGAGAACACGTCTTTGGGTAAACGTTCCGCCATCCCCCGGACACTTTATATAGTAATGACTTAATTTTAATACAATTTCCTCCAATTTTTCGAAATTTTGTGGCTTTCACTTTTGATAAAAAGGGGGGGGGGGGGGGGAGGTGGAGGTTCAGGACCTCGAATGGTTCGGAACACTCCATCTCGAAAGAAATAATATTTGAAAATCCTGAAATTTTCGAGATTTTGGGGCTTTGTCCCCAGAGGGGGAGGGGTTATTTTGAGGACCCTGAATGGCAGGGAAACACTAAAAATCGAAAGAGAATGATTTTTGAAATTTTCTAAATTTTGGGGCATTGACCCTTGAGAAGGGGGGGGGGGGTGATGTTAAAGACCCCGAATGGCTCGTAAACACTCCAAACCGAAAGAGAATAGGTTTTAGAAAGTTTGGGAATTTTTTTTATTATTGGGTCTTTGACTCCTTGTGGGGGGAGGGTAGTTTGAGGACCCCGAATGGCTCGGAAACACTCCAAATAGTAAAAAAGTATACTTAAATTTAAGAAATTTTTGAAATTTTTCGTAATATAGAGTTTTGCACAAAACCCCCCCCCCCCCCACAAAATTGGGTGCGAAGTCGACTTTGGGTAAAAGTTCTACCATGCCCCGGACACTTTAGTTCGTAATGATATAATTTTAATACAATTTTCTCCAATTTTTCGAAATTTTGTGGCTTTCACTTTTGAGAAAAAGGAAGGAGGGGGGGGGGGGGTGGAGGTTCAGGACCTCGAATGTTTCGGAACACTCCATCTCGAAATAATAGATATTTGAAATTCCTAAAATTATCGAAATTTTGGGGCTTTTTCCCAGAAGGGGGGGGGGGGGGGGCGGGTGGTTCTAGGACCCTGAATGGCTCGAAAACGCTTAAAATCGAAAGAGAAAGATTTTTTAAAAATTTTAAACTTTCGAAATTTTGGGGCTTTAACCACCTGAGGAGGGGTGGGAGGGGGTGATGTTGAGGACCCCGAATGGCTCGGAAACACTCCAAATCGAAATAGATATAAAGGAAAACTTATTACCTACCTATGAATAATTTTCTAAATAAATAATAAATAACTCTATGTTTAAGAATTTACGTACATACATAATATTAAACTTCAAACTATACACACCAAAAAAACTAAGGATGTTTGTGAAACTATTTTTTATTTGTCATAATGTTTAAAACATTTGTAGGATTTGTTGATATGTAAAACTGTGGTGGCCATATTCCGCTTATTCAAAGGAGTATAGAAATTAATAGAGATATCACTCACTGTACACACCACAAATCTTTGAATTAAGTAAAATAAAACATAGTCCAAAATGAAACAAAAAGTATAAATAACAACTAATTTGTCAAAAAAATTTATTCAACTGGAATGACAATGTTAACATCCACCTGAAATTTAATTGAAGTAGGTAGGTAAGAGTATATATTTATATATATATAAGAAAATAAATGAAATTAAAACATACATAAAATAAATAAAATTATCTCACACTCAACCAAACATAATGTTTAATATGAAATAAAGGAAGATGGCAATTACACGTAACTATTCTAATTAATAAAAAAAATCGACCTACCTGAAATAGTAAAATTCAAATTTTTCAACAATATATTACATAATTGATAAATATTTCTGGTCTTCGGTCTCAGTAGCCCTAAGACTCTTGACGCTCAGCAGATAAATTATCAACACTAAACCAAACTCCTTGCAAATAAGTTATAAGTAGGTACTGTAAAAAAAAATAATTTAAATTGTAATATACAAAAACGGTATTGAAAATTGAAACAAATATGGCGACACTACAAACTGTCAAGATATTTATTTTTTTCTTACTCTCTACTTAGTTCCTTACAATAGCAAAACGTAACGTAATGGCTTGAAAGCTATTGCTTGGCAGACATAGAGGAATGACACTAACAATTTGTATATATATGACACTCGTTACATAAAATTAAGATATATTTTTTTAACCCGTTTAAAATTTATTTTTTTTTAGACAAAAGATAGCCTATGTCCATCCCCAGGATATAATATATCTCCTTGCCAAATTTCATTACGATCCGTTCAGCCGTTCAGCCGGGAAAAGGTAACAAACAGACAGACAGACAGACAGACAGAGTTACTTTCGCATTTATAATATTAAGTAAGGATTAGGTACGTGTGCCTTATGACTCACATAATGCTATAAAAAATTTAACTCAAGCAACTGGCATATCTATGAAATATGTGCACACTCAACACTATTATATAGAAATCCACTATGGATGCGAGAATTTATAAAAAAATTTTGGTTTTATAATATGGTATATCTTGCGCAGGTGCCTCCCTATTTTGTTTAAATTTGTCTCATTTAATATAAATCAACGCTCTTTTACGTAAAAAAACCTGTGATATGGTTTTAATTCACGTAATATTACACAGGGAGTTAAGATGGCTGCACCATGCTTATAACTGTATATTTATTCATGATGCAATATTCGTTTCTCATAACTATGAGTCGTGCCGGGGTTGGGATCGACTCGCGACCCTCACCATATGCGTGTGCCGTGCCAGTGGTAACTTTGACATCAGGGTAAAATCAACTAATTTATGCTCACGGATGACAATAATTGATATAATAAAATTTGCAGTAAGGTTTATTTTTAGAAATTCCCAAAACTATGCCTTACTGCACTACAAGTTTTGGCGGAATATCCAACTGTCCAAATCGTTGTGATAGTGGGGGAGATGTTACAATGAACGAAAAACACTAAATGTTTAAATTATTTTTAGCAATATAGCTTTTAATAGTTGGGGAAATGTGGCAGGTTACGAAGTAACTAAATGTCCAAATAGTTGTGATTAATCTAGCTTGTAATCGACGGGGAGATGTGGCAGATTACGAAATAACTAAAAGTTGTGACCGTGTGTTTGGTCACGAGACGTTTAATGTTTACATTACACATTGGAAAAACATTAAAGACATTGAGAAAACGCATAACCGTACTTGTTTTTTCCATATGGACATAACATCTTCTGACATTCACAACTCATAGACAGGCTACTGCTGGATACAGGCAAACTCTAATCAAAAATTCAGAGAGTTACATCCAAGTTAGTTTCAAATTCAGGGGTACCAACTGAGATCTTAGTAAGAAGAAGAATATTACCGGAATACTCGCATGTGTATCGATTGTTTAGACTACAGCGAAGAACCGTCTAGAACATTCTAATATAATTTTAGATTTTCTGTTTCTTCCCAGACAAGTGAGAGGCATAGGTGGGAAAGGGAGGGGGGGGGGAAGAAATTTAGGGTATATAAGCTGGGGATTTGTGGAGTTAGTTATAGAGCTGTAGTACCATCACTAGACTTGCCATGGATCGTTGACATCGCATATACGCACACACACAGAGAGAGAGAGAATGGCCTGAGACGATCCAGGTTATTTGAGAGCTGTGTATTGATATTGGTATTATCAGTAATGGGCAGTAGAATATTTTATAAGTGTAGATTGAAATGTTTGTTGTGTTATTGCTGGACTATGTGCATTTTTTTTTTGTAGTTGTTTGTACGATGCACCTTTTTGAGTTAGTGTTTGAATTGGGGTGCTCGTGAGGCCAGATTCAATGCCTTCTACTGTTGGCTGCCATATTTCTTTCAGATAGTTTTCCTTAGCTCTCCAAGACATGAAATTACCATATTTTTCTTATATAATGATTGTTTTCAAGATAACTGTTTCGAATAATCCCATATCCTCAGAAAGGTTATGTAATAAAGTAAATATACTAGTATTATAAAATGAGATAACATAAACTTTGAGACATTTTTCGTGTACCTGAATGAAAGAGATATATGTATTTTTGTAAGCATTTATATTAAGAGGTGACTGTGGTTATGGAGTGCATTTTTCTGTCAGAGAATTTTGTCCAGATATTATATGAATAATCAGAATAAAATTATCACGAAATTTACTTTCTTGTCTTGTTGATGTTCTGCCACCCTCAAAAGTGTTCAACATTTAGGTTATATTTCTTTTTTGACGTTTTTCTAATATGCATGCTAGGCCCCATCTGGGCAAGCAAGTTTGCCTTGTGTATCAAACCCTTGGTAAATAGAGTGGTGCTTGCAGTGAGGGTTTGGGACCAGATGGGACCGGCCTCAAAGTCCAAATGGTTCTGATTAATCTAGTTTGTGATCGTTGGGGAGATGTGACAGGTTACAGCTAGCGGGTCACAAAGACTTAGTATCTGTCGAGTCACAACAATTTAAATGAAACATATTTTAGAAGATTAATAATGTTTAAAAAGTCAAATACAGCGAGCATATAGTCCGCAAGGCTCACCTATTGGGAGTTGATTAATTTAGTGTGTGAGTTTGTCTAGTGAACGTGCACTTGAATTTTAAGTAAAATAATAAATATAGTTTGGAGTCTGAACTTGAGCTAATCATGTAACCACCAACATCTTCGCTAGACTTTTTAATTTTATGTGGCTGTAAAATTGAAGTTTGCTAATTCTCTCGGTGATACTTAAGCTTTAGAAAGACTTGGACAATAGAGGTTGGTCCATAATTATGTATATACCTAATGTTTGACTGACTGCAGAGTTTGTAATTCTTTCCAAAAGGTTTTGATATGGCAACACTGTGAAGCCTGAGAGTGGGGATAACGGTGTGTTCCAGTCATGATGGCGGAGCGATTGTCTCTGGAACAGCGCGTTCGTTGTGTGCATTTTTATCCTGCAAACAAACAATTACGCGGAGGTGAGACAGAAGATGCAGCCGAGTTTGAAAGAAATGGCCCCTCTATGTTAAAATCGCAAGAATGAACAATAAATGAGACGTTACTGGTAGTGTTTTGCATGCGAAGGGAGCAGGTAGCCTATGCCCTGAAGTATGTACTTATACTGGTAATAACAGAGCTCGTGTATTGGAAGCCGTTAACTCGTCCGGGTAGTCGAAATATCTAAGGCATATGTCCAGAGAGTTGAACATTTCAAAAAACACTGCAGAGAATAATGAAGTATCTGAAATTAAAGACACATCATCCTCGTATGATAAATGTTCTTATTGACGATGATTCGTATAGGTGCTTGGAGCTTGGAGAAAAATGACTGGGAATGATGAAGAAAAATCCCGGTTTGGAAATAAATACATCATTTGGACAGATGAAGCCAAAATTCATGTTTCAGGAAGTGTTAACAGACACAAGTGTGTGTACTGGGGGGAAGAAAATCCTAATGTAAACATCAGTATGCATGAAAAATGTCCTGGTGACATGTTTGGAGGTGTTGCCTATTATGATGGGTTGATTGGCCCATTAATTTTTCGATGATACCATTACTGTTCACTGCAGGTATACGTGCCCTCAAAAAGACCCGCATACAAGTAATGCATTGCTCCGGCTAGTGCTAAGTTCACGATAAGTAAAATCGTAATCATTTGAAAAACTAAGTAAACGAACTATGTTGAACTTAGACCCTAAAACCGCCGAAGCAATGCCAGAAATAGCACAGACAAATAAACAAATTAAAGTAAATTGAGTAATCCAGGCAAAAAAAAAGTTTCGCCACAAAATTTATTCAGAAAATTCAAAAAAAATTTCCACTTGGATGATCTGTTGAAAGCTAGGCACATATCCTAGCCGGGTAATAGTAGATTATAACTGATAATATAAATGACTAGCTGCTATACCCGGCTTGCCTAGGCTGAACACAGTGAATGGGACCTTTTTCGAAATCAGATGTAGTTAGTAATTGTCTTCTTTATTTGAATGTCAAATGTGAAAATTAATTTATATGACTTTCAGATCCCGACAGACGTTGTTCTGCCAGTTTATAGTTATTTACCTGGTCTGTATGTAATTTAGACTTTATAAAGCAATATAAAAAAAGCTGAAAAATAAGAGATTACTAATATTGAAAAGATTCCATTATCTAGCTAATGCTCGGCCTGCACTGCAAAGCCTCATTCAGTTTTGTTTTTTAATATGTTTGAAGTAGTTCCACATAAAAAAATCATCTATCCATCTCTCTAAATATATTTATCTCTATCTACATCTATATACATCTATGTATCTCTCTATCTCTATTGATCTCTTTATATCTACATATATACTTCCCACTATCTCTATATCTTCTATATATAAGTGTCTATATAGCTCTGTACAACTATAGGTATATCTCTTTATCTAACCCATTTCATTCTTTATACCTCGCTCTATCTCAACTTATCTCTCCGTCTCTATCTCACTCTATATATATATATATATCACACTATCTCTGTCTCTCTTTTATATTTAAATAAATTGTGTCATACGTGCGCACTTATACAACAGAAACAGACGAAGTGCCGCTATATAAAATGAAATAAACACATTTTTTGACACGATTCGTGCTCCAACTATTGAAAAATAGTTATACCATCTCAGTAACCTTCATGGGCATGCAAATAACAAATCACCAAAATTTCATCGCAAGTGGATGAATGATATAGGAACGCATACGGCACAAACAAACGAAAATTAAAGACATGACAAACGCATCAAACGATGGTGCGTTTAAAATTCAAGGAAGCTCTTTCTATTGACGAAGTTAAGAACAAAACTGTTATTAGCGCCTTTATTTTGCTAGCTGCTGCGAGTTCCACTAAGCGGACTGGTCTCACCAAGGAGAAAAATATTAATTTGCCAGACCTTACTATGTGTATGATCGTGTGTCAGACATAGAGAAATGACACTCACTCACTATTTGTATGTCTATGACCTATGATTTTTTCTGTTATAAAATGAAATTTTCACTTTTTCATTCCCTTAAGGATGGAATTTCATATTAATATGTGGCCTATGTGTCATTCTGATGTATAAGCTAGCTGTAGGCCAAATTTAATTCAAATCTATTCAGTAGTTTTTACGTGAAAGAGTAACAAACATCCATCCATCCATACTTACAAACTTTCGCGTTTATAATATTAGTAGGATTATCGAAATGCTAAAAACAATTAATACCATCCAAAAATGTATGGGTAGACTTATTAGAAATTTTGTCAGAAATTAAAATTTAGTAATAACTCAATTTATAATGTACTTTAAAGAGTTAAGTATCCCGACAGTAAGTACTCTTGACGCAAAGTCTAATACTCTACACACTAATTATGAAATAATATTAAAGTCCACGAGCTCATATATCTCCTGCCGTGGTGGTACCGTTTCTTAAATGATTGAAATAGTCATTTAAAATTTATGCACCAATATATTTACGTTTTCCTCCGACGAAGTCATTCCAGTTATCTTGTGCCAAAGACTATTCAAATAAACGGCCCGCTACAGGCTGGTAAAGGATCGGTTACGACCAGCCAAAATATATGTCCTTTTCAGGGCCCCTAACAAATTAAGGCGATGTGTAATTTCCAACAAGGGCTTACAATTGGTCGGGTATTGACTTCCTGCACAGCTTTCACAATTCTTAGGCAAAAATATCCACGATATAAAGCCAGTGCAAAATAAAAATGTCTACAGGTTGTGCGTTCAGTGTAACCTACTCTGTGCGTGCGACACACATCTTGGCTTCCAGTGCTGTCCAACAACTCCGTGCGCACCCATGCGTGAAACGAGTAACTTTTCATCAAAACAATTCACTGAATTTTTCTCTTTCGCACACTGCCTAGGCTTCCAGGGATTCTTAGTATATTTCCTTGGCACCGAAAAACACTAGGTAAATATCCGACCAGTTAACGGTTGAATAATTTCGGGCTTCACGTCCAATCCAGTCACGGCTCATAACTTACAATTTGTCTCAGTGTTTCGAACGATGCTCAGCCCTATCTGTCACAGTGGCCGGTTCTCGTCGTCTCCCAGGCCGCCGAAGTCCATCAGCCGCGACGTCCGCTCCCCACCATGGTCAACCATCAAGTCCTCACTCGTTCTCTTTGGGAAGCCTACGATTCACTCATCTTTCTGGACATACCCGAATACTCACGTTGGCAAGCCTTCTTTTCACTGACAAGAGAGCCAAACCCGATGTTCCCCAAGTTCATGCTAAATTTTTTTTCCGTACCACAACATGTGTATTTATTTTGGGGGAAAAAAATCGCGGGCATTTATTCTCCAAATGCACTGGTTTAACTTATAAGATGTCATTCTTAAAATTAGCAAGAATAAATTATAAATACTTTAAAACATTGTGGATGGTTGGTTATATTAGGTAAGTATATCTACATTAAAATACTGTTAAATCATTTTATGGTTGCTTAGCAAATAATTTTTTTAATATGTAGCTTTCCAGCAGGGCCGCAACAACTAAATTTCCAAGGGGGGGGGGGCAATATTCCTATTTATAAAGAATCATCGATCCCCCCTATTGAAGCGGGTGGTCCGGGGGTTGTCCCCCGGGAAAAATTGTATTTAAAGGTGGAAAATGGTGCTATTTAAGCAGTTTTATTATCTAAAAATTGATTACACAGCACTTTCTTTGCCCCCGTTTGCCACCACTTCAAGGTTTCAGAGGGGGGGGGGGGGCAAAATACACTTGCCCCCCCCCCCCCCCTATTGTTACACCCCTGCTATCCAGCGCTAGGAAACAGTTTACATGATTTCACAGTATTTTTAATGTAGCTATCCTAACCAAATCAACCGTCCACAATGTTTTAAAGTATTAATAATGTAGCTAACCTAACCTAATTGACCATTAATTATCATGAGTTGTATATTTATTTAAATGAACAAAAAAAAAAAACGAAGATGCACAATCGTGCGTTTGGCTTTCTCGTCTGTTGAAAGAAGGCTTGCCAACGTGAGTATTCGGGTATGTCCAGAAGATTGAGTGAATCATAGGCTTCCCCGTTCTCTTTCGCGCCGTCACGACTGCCGCGCTCGTATCGCCCCAGGCGGCCACCCCCGGCAACAAGAACATTACCTTAAATTGCTAACAGACAATGTGTATTTTTTCCCGTCTGCACGACTGGACATTAATGACCTGTGTTTTCCGCCTTTGGTTTCCTTAGGTTATATTATTTTCTTCGTTAGTTTCATGTTATAAAACTATTTCTACTAAATCATTAAAATTCTCTTTTGTAATGGAAATTCCTTAAACGTAATCCGTACTCCTTAGCTTCTTACCTCGTTTCACGTTGTCTGTACATCATTCTCTTAGACATCTTGAATACCGGATTTTTATATTAATTTTTTTTATTTGCTTTATCTCAAACTATTAGGTTTAATAGTTTTATGTCTTACAATTTGGTCTGTTGCACTTGTTTTAACACTTATTACAAACATAACTTTTCACACGTAGATACATAATGTCAGCCTGCCTTCATTGAATACAGAAATCATGCGTTGAATACGGTACTTATTCAACAAAATCATAAAATTTGAATTTCAGTATGATATTTTCTTCTTACATTCAGCATAATCGTTGAATTAAATAAAATGGCAGGTCTATAGACTGTCTCGGTACTTAAAGGTCAACTCTAGAAAACATTTGTACATTTCAAAATCAAAATAAAAAAAAACACTTTTTTTAAATATCATTTGTTCAGAAGGTATTTCATATTACTAGTTTTTTTTTAAACAAATTTACACTAACTACCCTATACAATGCTGACTGTACTTACAGATATCTTGAGGGAACGACAAATGCGAATACACCATTCAAAAGAGCGTTAGATTTCCTGTCTATCTTGTTTTGAAACTTCAAAGTCAGTTTATGATTAGCAAATATCAGTTTACACATTAACAATTTTAAAATTTTAAACTTTTAAACATTAACACCGTTACTGGATTAAAAATCACTTTGTTTTATTTACTGACGAAATGGTATTTACATCAACCCTCCCAAAAAATATTTCATTTTGAACCAAGTGTTCTACTAATATTTTTTTAAACATTTCTTTCGAAATAAACATTCATTAAGAATATAGTAGTATCTCCAACGCAAAAAGTTGAATTACGGATATATGTAATAAACGTTTTGTTTGATAGCAACATTTTGGCTGAAACATGGATCAAAGTTTATTACACGGGAAATATAATCGTAGCTCATAGTTGAGTATCTTGAAAGGCATGGCCTGTATGAAAATTTCCATGCCAAGTTTTTGAAGTGCTTGTTTTTACGGGAAGGAATTTAACGCACTTTCAATCTGTTTTCATGAGATAGTAAATTAAGCTTCAGAATATGTTAAATGGCCATTTGAAACATATTTTGCACCTGGTGAGCATTGATTTGAAACTTTTCAGTAAGTTTTTTAAGTAGCGTTTTATCTCTGACGAGAAATCTGTGAAAGTACACGGTTCACAATTGTAAAATAATTCAACGCGCTGCATTGAAGTTGCACTATAAAAAAGAAAAGACTGCAGACTTAATGTGCATGCCGATTTCACCCTAAGTTGTTTCTTGACTCTACTGTGCCGGTTGTCAAAGCTCTGTCTTTTCCGTCATGTCGGTTATTTAGTTTTCTTGTAATTATTGTTGCTGAAGAACAACAGCGGGTAAATGCCACGCGAGAGTTCATAACTACAGCCACACTGTCGCAGGTGACACAGAAAATGTGGTGACAGCAGCGAGACCACGGCCAGGGCCTCAGCAAGACTGACGCCCGGCAGGCTTGTCTGGGTCCAGGGGCCCTATTCTTGACGCTGCTGGAAGAATTCCACTAGCGGAATTACTTTATTCCACCAGAAATTTGCTAAACCCTATTCTTGAACACTCGCTAGCGGAATTATGTATCGGAATTAGGTCACAAACTACCGGATATATTCCGCCACCTCGTGAGCTGGTGGAATCACAATTCCGGTAGAGATTTGAGCGTTTTATGTTCTTTAAAACCATGATTTGTCCAAAATGGAGTCTCTGTTATGGTTCTGAAAAATATTTAAATAGTTTGTATGTTTGGTTGGTTTAGGTTAGCTACATATCTCGTTTAATAATGCGTGTGTTTATATACTTATATTAGATTACTTCATTTAAAACCAGAAATAACTTATCCGTCTCATTATGTTATGTGATTATTCAGATAAAAATACGCCATGTGATGCTTTCAACCTTCAAAATTCTTGTGTGCGTTGCGAGAAAACTTTTGTAACAATTTAACTAATATTTAATGTTTTAAGTATTATTACATTTGTTTGTGTGATTTGCAATGGCAGGTAAGTAGATGGAAAAGGCCGATTCAAGGACAGGCGCAGGATCCAGGATCCGGCGGCCATCTTGGATGACGTCATCTAATCCGTATGTTAATCCATGCTAATCCATATGCTAATCTATGCTAATCCATGCCAATCTATGCCAATCTATGCCAATTCTTATGCCAATCTATGCTAATCTATATGCCAATCTATGCCAATCTGTATGCCAATCTATGCTAATCCATGCTAATCCATCCGCCATTTTGTATTTCTAGAATTTTCCACCAACTTCGAATTGTGACGTCACCGTTGCACTTTTCGTCACAGCCACCATCTTGGATTCAATTTTTTTTTCGAACTTCAACTTTTCGAAATTCGATGTAATCATCAGCCGCCATCTTGTTTCGTCAGCTGGTGGCCGCCATCTTGTTTCGTCTGCTGGTGGCCGCCATATTGTTTTCGTCTGCTGGAGGCAGCCATCATATAGTTCTGTTGGTCGCCACCAGGTAGCAGCAGGGATTATTTTATTTTTTTTCTTTAACTAAAATATTTTCAGTGCCAAGGCTGGGATTCGATCCATGGGACGTGAAAACGTCCAGGATGTCGAGGTTAGAAAGCAGGCACCTTTCCAACCTGACCACGAGACCAGTTGGGATATAGTGGAATAAATAATCTATATATGCTACGTACTGACGGCAAGTTTATGATAAATGGGGGGGAGGGTGTTTTTGCCTTCCTTAATGCATACCTAAGGTGCCACATTTGAAATTAAAATTATTATACAGCTGCCATCTTTAATTCCAGCACAGACTACCAGATGGCACTAAATTCAAAAATTAGTTGCCATAGGCACCGCCATCTTGGTTCTCAAGTTGGCTGGTAGATGTCGCTAGTATCGCGCGCCAAATTAAAAAATTTGTTGTCAGAGGCACCGCCATCTTGGTTCTCAAGTTGGCTGGTAGATGTCGCTAGTATCGCGCGCCAAATTCAAAAATTTGTTGTCAGAGGCGCCGCCATCTTGGTTCTCAAGTTGGCTGGTAGATGTCGCTAGTATCGTTCGCCAAATTCAAAAATTAGTTGCCAGAGGCGCCGCCATCTTGGTTCTCAAGTTGGCTGGTAGATGTCGCTAGTATCGCGCGCCAAATTCAAAAATTAGTTGTCAGAGGCGCCACCATCTTGGTTCCTAAGTTAGCTGGTAGATGTCGCTAGTATCGCGCGCCAAATTCAAAAATTAGTTGCCAGAGGCCCCGCCATCTTGGTTCTCAAGTTTGCTGGTAGATGGCGCCACCGTCGCCTAATTTTTGTTTATATAAACGATACCAGATGACGCCACCATCGCCATCTTTAGTTCCTAGTGTTGCTACCAGAGTGTGCCACCGTCGCCATCTTTAATTCTTAAATTTACTGCCGGATGGCGCCAAGTGTTATGTAGTCAGTCGAGACAGGTCGGGAACGAGTCGAGACAAGTCTAGACAGTCGAGACAAGTCGGGGGACAAGACGAGACAAGTCGGTAGCCTGTATTCACCAAGTTCTCTGTTGCCTTCACAGCCACCCGGGTATCTGACGAGTCCTAATTAATAAACTCGTACACATCCTACCTCTATGACTTCTACAAACAGACTGACCATACCTACTCCAAAAGGACATGTATATATATATATATATATATTACACCCACATACAAAAATAAATTAACCATCGCTGAAACAAATTTCCCAACATTAATTACAAGAAAAAAAAAGTCCGGTAAGATACTGTATTTCGTCTATAATTTAATAAATGATGATAGAGTATTTATAAAATATTGGTGTTGTGTAGAGTCTCTCTCTCTTCTTCTCGTAGTGGCGGAAGAGATCTCGAAGGTAGTGTTAGAATTTATGTATTAAATCAATCACTCTAGCTGAGGAGGTTAATAACTTATAGTCACAATTTTTTTAAAATACTCTGAATTTAAAACAATTCTTAATAAGAGGGACCATTTAATGGTTTGAAATTAAAGCAAACAACTTAAATGTTAAACACATATTTATTTAAATCTTATTACAAACAGCAAGGGATAAGTAAAATCACTGATTTAAAAGAATTAAATAATGAGTAATAAAAGTACATAATATTCACACACTACACATCATAGTGACAAAGTCAACATAACCTATTTACATAAACCAGAGACTCAATTATACATAGTAGTATGGATGGTCGAATAGCCAAAATTTAAGTAGCTGAACATTACAATGGGCGCAATGGAATTTGCCATACATTTTTATACATTTATCCAGTCGGTTTCCATAAGTCTTTAAAAGTTTGTTGAAGCTAGTACAGTTTCTTTCATTATGTAAATCAACAATGTTGGCACTGCACAGTTCACTAAAGATACTTTTTTGTTTGTCTCCTAGGACGTACACTACATCTCCTTCTTCAGGGTTGACGTCACATAACACTGATGAGATTTGGTCAAAGCGCACTTCACCTTCGTTCCACGAGAGTCCATGCACTTCATAAGTCAGTTTACGATTCTCGCTTTGCGACTGTCTGTCTAATTCGGACCAGTCACATGGCGGTTTGAATATGTATTCGTAGGTCCTTAATACATCACCGTCCTCGATGAACATTGCTGCAAGTTGCTTAACCACATACCCCTTTTGTGATGCGAGGCACTGAATGTTGCAGAGAAATAATGACATTTTTGCCAGTAACCACGATAACTGATGTGTGAAGCTGTGCGTAGTTGATATGGAGAGCTGCCGAGTGCTAGCTCTGCAAGGCTGATGCTAGTTCTACAGGTATGACTGCAAGGCTGTAGTGCTGATGTTGTCTCTAGGATGCTGAATGTCAGACTGGTTGTAACAACCCTTGGTGTCGTAGTACACACAAATTTATTATTCGTCATCATCACTATCCCCCAAGCCACTGTCCGTTCCTTCATCCACATCTTCGTTCGCCTCTTGCGCTTCCTTTGCGGCCTCGATGCAGGTCATAACAGCCTGATATAAATAGGTAATAAATTCCTCTTCCTCAGGGAACTCAGTGAGAATTTTGAGGGCGGAGGATGTAAGGTGGTAATGTATATCATTAAAGTCCATACCTATGTAGCGACGTACTACCTCCATTACAAATTCCCGAACATCGTCCATCGTAACACTGTTTAAATTACAATCGCAAATACTCTCCGCGCAAACACTGGTGGAAGCCATGATGGTGATAGGAGCGCGGTTAGAAGCAGACTACCACGTTAGCGGAGCGATGCTGTGAGGCCCTAGAACTCAACCTTTAATGCATTCCCGAAAGTTAACAACAGCCTCAACGAACCGTTACACATTCCAAACCTCCCCCCCCCCCCCTCTCTCTCGAAGCAAACAAAACAGACGTACGCCACAGGAGCTAGAACAACTGAATAGCCAAATATATATTTAGACTGCCCAACTTCATAAATGACATGAGATAATTCCTGTGCGATAATCATACTTTAAATAATGCAATGTATGAATAAACAATAATCATTCCTAAGTACTTGAAAAAAAAAAGTAAGTGAGGTGTTATTCACCTTTAGCACTTCTCGATTTCTGTATCTGCTACCCACGAATTAAATTGAGACGGGAAACCCCACCATTTCACAAAAGACCGGCCATTTCTTCGTTTGAGAACTTTTTCCACCAAATATGTGTCCGGATACATCGTAGGCTGGATCTCTTCAGCATAGAAGCCACCACGAATAGGCTTGTGGTCCAAGTCTTCGAGGTAGTAGGTCCTGGGTTCCGATTCACGAACGTGTGTCACACGGAAAAGTTCAGAACTCCAATTCGCCGTGAAACCATTCTCAAAGACACCTTTCTGCTTGGAGATTCTCACAATGTCACCAACATTAGCTTTATGCTTGCATGTATCTTTCTTCTTCGTGTTGGTGAATACAGTCCCAAGTAGACGATCATCCTTTACATCTTTAGGCTTCATTTTCGTGGTAGAATGCACTGTGGAATTATATTCACTTATAAGTTTCGACAAAAGATCCAACCATTTGTAATTACCATTAACTGTGAACTGACGCCACATCCTGGTGCGCAATGTTCTGTTAAACCTTTCTACTACAGAAGCTTTAACATTACTAAATGTGGAGTAGTGATTGATAGCATTCTTTTTCATCAAATCCTTGAAGGCTGCATTGTAAAATTCCTTGCCAAGATCTCTCTGTAGGTGTGACGGTATGCACCCATCACGTAGAATGTCTGCCATAGCCTTGGTTACATCAGCTGCATTCTTCGATTGTACAGGTCTAGCCCAGGCAAACTTGCTATACACATCGATGACTGTTAGCATGTACTTGAAGCCCTTGTTTATTCGTGAATATGGAATCATCTCAACAAGGTCTGCCTGAAATAAATCATTAAGACCATACACTATAACCTTACGACGTTTGTAGTTCCGTCTTGCAGGAGCATGAAACTCTCGGGCAATCCCGGCTTTACTCATGATATGTAACCTGCTTCACGCAGTTCTTCCAGAATAGTCAGTATTTCGTTATTGTGACCAGTATGTCCGGCTGATTGCGAAGCCAGTAACAAGCGAAGTCGAGAAACTAATTCATTTGGATCATCCCAGTAAATACAATCCTTTTTGCGCTTCAAATCAAATGTTTTTTGCACTAGTTTACTACCTTTCTGCTGCGGTCCGATACCTCCAAACATGTGATATATAATGCCGAATTTTGGATGTTCCAATGTCTTATACTGTCCAGTAAAAGCATTATTATTTTTAAAATATCCATTTGTGATTTCAAGTAAATGTCTATACTGTTTTAAGGCCATGTCGGAGTATACAGATGGAACTCGTGTGAATAGTAGTTCGTATAAGCCAGGTGCAGCCCGAACAACTTCATCATTCACACGCACCTCACTTTTTGGGAGAAAGAATATTTCTGAATTTCCTATAAATTATCTGTTTTTGCGACGATATTCTCCATATATGACATCATTTACTCTAGGGTTAAAATTACTTAGATATGTTTGTGCTTCGTCGGTATTGGATTCATCTGATGTAGTAGGTTCTGAATTCTGATGTTTCCTATACCATAGATTCAGTGGTAAATCATCATCGCTGCTGCTACTAGATGTAGCCTTAGGTTGAGGGTTTTTAAAAGTAGATAGTAAGGGTTCTTGTTTCACAATGGGCGCAGGTGCTACCTTTTCAAGTCGGGAAGTAATTGGTTGAAAAATAGCTTCATTGATTTCATTACGCTCTAAGCGAGCCATAAATATTTAGCACGTACATTCTTAATGACGTGGTCTAGCTTATCTGCCTCGAGCGAAATAACTGAAGACAAACAAGATAACTGAATTCTTATATAGCTCTAAACCTGAACCGATAAATGTTAGATCGATCGCACTTGTGTACCCAGATTTACATCCTACGATGTCTAAGGCCTAGTACGGGGAAATATTGGTTTAGGAGTCGCAGGTTTCGGTAGAGCTATTGGTTTAGGAGCAGCAGGCTTTGAACTTGTATTGATGAGAGAAAGTAATTTATGGATATCATTCTTCATACTATCGATAGTGCGAACCATTTGTGTAGACCTCTGAGTGTTGCCTGTGCTACTTACACTTATTGACTGCAAAGAATCTGTTAAGTTTGATGTTAGAATATCTTTAACCCCAGTCAAAATCGATTCACGCAACTTTCCTTCAAATGAAAAGAGCTTATTTTCCAACAACGAAGTAAACATGTCACTTAATTTTATTAGCATTTCAGAAATATTTTTATTCAGTTGATCCACCGAGTGGTGCTTATTCGTTTCCATAGTATGCAAGTAGTTGGTAAGCTCTAATTGTACACTTCTCATGTCAGTGAGTGAGCTATTGAGTCCAGTAAACCGTTGATTCAACTCATCCGAAATGGTTCTTAAGGCATGAGTAATCAATCCGGAAATACCGTCAACATAGTTTTTATTAACAGCATCATCAGGATCTCTAGGTGTGGCCACGCGTTTCAAACGTTTACCACCCGCACTACAGTATCCATCATATGTAGGAATCAAACACGAATCATACTGATGTTTAAGACTCCCACCACCAAACTTGGAGACGCTATAGTTCATTCTTCAATGATGCACAACTATGAAGTGGTCGAAACCGCGGCGATACCTGCCTTTTTGTAAAGGAAAATCCTTTACAATGACGAGAAATCCGTGCTTAATGCTCCAGCATAAGGAGCACATTTCTTTAAATTTCTGAAATGGCATGTCTGTGTTTACATGATCATCATAAGCGTGACGTAAATTAAGTTCGTCCATGCGGAAAAGTACTATAAAATTCGCGTTATCGCGGAGCAAATGTTTGGGTATACGGCTATATGTCTGACACAGGTATATGCAGTCTACCTTGGCATGTCTGCCCATGGAAAAGTACGCTTTAATTATGCCTTGCTTCTCGCACGCAACATCGTCGAAAATAATCACCGAATTGGCCCTTGCATTGTCAGGATACACGACATCTGTATTATCGTTAAATGGAAGATACTCCAGTCCATCCACCGATTGTAGAATCGTAGCCAGTCGCTGGTACTTTGGTTGTTGTAGTGATTAAAGTATAGGTACACGTTTTCGAACCGAAGACCGTTTTGTTCCTCAAGTAAACTCAGTAGTTCACACATTTTTCCACAGATGGATGGGCCTGCGATTATGCATCGAACAGTTGAGGGTAATAAAGACCCATGTCGCGAATCACAAGCATCGACTTCATCATCATTAGTGATGCGCACTGGTAACGACTCGCTCTGTGCTACGAGCTCCATGACACTAAGTGGAAACCTATAAAACAGACATACTTATAAGGAATACTATCAGTTCGTTGTTATGGCTCGAGCAAGAAGGAAGGTACAGAAAGGCGGAGGGTTAATAAATTCTGTTATTAACAAGCTACCAATTGAACTAAACCTGCCAGGATATCAATACTGTGGACCAGGGACGAAATTATCGAAACGACTAGCACGTGGTGACCCAGGCATAAATTCTCTCGACAAAGCTTGCAAGCAGCATGATATTAGCTATTCACAAAGCAATAATCCAAGTGATAGGCACCTAGCCGATGGTATATTAGCAGACACAACTGCGCAAATTGCAAAGAATTCAGGGACAAAATTTGGGGAGAAAGTTGCGGCTTGGGGTGTAAATAAAATCATGCGTGTTAAACGTAAACTCGGATCGGGTATAAGGCACAAACCCATGAAGAAAAAACAGAAAAGGAAAGCCCACACAAAGAAGGGTGGACTGTTGCCCTTTATTTTCCCAGCGCTGGCTGCGCTAGGTAGTTTGATTGGTGGAGCTACAGGTATAGCCAAGTCTGTTAACACCGCTAAGAACCAGGTGAAATTTCTATGTCAAAATGCTCAGCATAATGCTACAATGCAGGCACTAGCACGCAATTCAAAAAATGGGTCCGGACTCTTCTTGCAGCCTTACCCAGTTATGGGAGGAGGGGGAAGGCGGGAACCCAGAAGCAAGAAGAAGAGATACAAGAAACAATAATAATAAATAACTTACCGAAACGTCCTCTTACCAACGTAGACTTAAAGATAGCAATAAAAAAATTAAAAATTCCATACTTTAGAAATGTGTTTATGAGGAACAACTTGCCAAGAAAACCATGGCATAATGAATGTGCTATAATTAATTTAGATTCCTCGGAAGGGCCTGGAAGTCATTGGGTTTCCTTTAGCAAGAGGGGACTGAATGTTACATATTACGATAGTTTCGGAGATTTGCCTCCACCATTAGAACTGCTACGATATTTGAAACAATCTAAAATAACCTACAACTATACTATACAGCAGAGAATAAACTCATGGAACTGTGTTCATTTATGCATAAAGTTTCTGCTCTCTGTATACAATAAACACAAGTAAGAGTTTAGGCTCACAGTTCAAAAACGAGGGAAAGTTGCACCACGTAGAGAGACGTAATCGTATAACCTGAAATGTCGATCACGTTAATACTAACAGGAAACAGTTCGGAACTATGTTCCACACACTTTCCTCCCCTAGAACTTAGTGGAGGGGAGTGGGAAATGGCTCTTGTTGACTTCCACAGATATAATAGCATTCCTAATGTTCATGAAACAAACAATATATTTTGATATATCCTAAAGGGCGACGAGCAGCCACATGAACTGGTTCTACCAACAGGCAGTTATGAAATTGCAGACATTGAGATGTATGTGAAACAAATGCTCCCTACTGATATCTCCTTCACATTAAGAGGCAACCCCAACACACTACAGTGTGCAATGTATAGTGATGTAGCAATAGATTTCCGTGCTAACGATACTCTACGAAGCATGCTTGGCTTTGAAGCTGGAATATACAAGGAAGGAATAGTACATGAATCAACACTGGCTGTGAATATCCTTCCAGTGAACGTCATGCGTATTACAACCAATATCGTCGGCAACAGTTTTCTCAACGGAAAGATAAACAGCACGCTACATGAGTTTGCTCGGAACTACCAAAAAGTCTCATTTATACTCCAGTCACCATCAAGAGAATACAGGAACTGATTGTGCGGTTTGTTGACCAGGACGGTTACCTAATTAACTTTCGAAACGAACAAATCACTTTACGTCTACATCTGAGGAAATATGGGCGTGAAATACTTTAATCTGTATAAAGGTAGGGGAGTGACGACACTTAGAGTCAGTAGATCACGAGACCTCAAGCGACTAACACGTGTAAACGTACGCTTAGTTAAGAATTTGGGGTATAAAGTTAATCAAAATGGCCGATAGTATTTTAGAAATTGAACAGCCGATACAATACGATGATGACATTACCAAAAGTGAATACCATTCTTATATGCCATTCCTACATGGTCCCTATGAAGCAAGCTCTGAGGTAAGAATTTCAATACAAAATGCTGATATCTAAACTCTAATCTCCAAGAGCATTCTACGCATACGTGGCACTTTCACCAAGGCAGATGGTACAGCACCGGATAATGCAAAAATTATAAACAATGGAATAATGCACATGATGAGTCGGATAGCATATGAGCTGAATGGTGTTCAGATTGATGAGTGTCGAGATGTGGGGACTGTATCTACCGTGAAAAACTACTTGTCACGCACAAGTGATGAAAATGGACTTAGTAAAATATCAGGGTGGAGTCTCGAAGACAACTACAGCCTTCCTGTTACTGCAGCTGGACAGTTTGAGATTTGTGTGCCACTAAACCATCTGCTCGGATTCGCAGAAGACTATAAGCATATTATCATAAATGCAAAGCAAGAACTAGTGATAATATTGGCAAATACATTTACTAATGCCATTGTAGATGTAAGTTTCCAACAACAACAAGTGTCACTAACTCTAAATAGCTTCGAATGGCTTGTTCCACAGATCACTGTTTCACCATCCCAAAGAACACGGCTTCTTCGACTGGTGGAGAAGGGAAAAAATATCGACCTAGCTTTTAGATCGTGGAGCATAGAATCATATCCTAGTTTACCACATGCTCAAACAATTTCTTGGAATGTGAAATCGAGTTTTTCCACAGAGAAGCCACGGTATATAATTGTAGCATTTCAAACCGCTAGACATAACACCATTAATGCTGATAAATCGAGATTTGACCACTGCGATGTAAAGAATATCAAAGTATACCTCAACTCAGAAAGCTACCCCTACATTGATTTAGAAAACAATTTCACTAATGGATATTACTTACTTGCATATAACATGTATGCAAACTTCCAGTCGAGTTTCTATGGACAGAAGTGTGCACCGCTTTTGACTCCTCAAAGTTTCAAAGACAGAGCAACTCTGTTTATGTTTGATGTATCTCGTCAGGATGAAAGGATTGCTTCAAATGTAATAGATTGCAAAATTGAAGTTACAACTTCAAGGAACATCCCTGCTTTAACTCAAGCCTTTGCGATTATACTATATGATAGACTTGTATCGTATAACCCAAGAGACAAAACTGTTAAAATACTGTCCTAGAAAGGATATTGGCTTAGTCTCGTCTCGACCACCATGACGAAATGTGTAAACCTCCAAGGCTTCTCTAGTCAGCATGGGTTTATTATCAAGGAACTTCGCATTGCAGATGAAGAAGGAAATGTAATAACACGTAACTTTCAACATCCATTTGAATGGCTATATCTCACCAGGAAGCATCAAAAAACAAATGCTTGGCTCACTAGAAATTTTCATGGTTTACAGTGGGAACACTGACTCTTTCCTTATGCTTCAATACCCAAAATATTGGCAAGTCATCTGACCGGACCTGTATTGGTTGTAGGAATAGAGCAGAAATGGTGGCTAACTAACTATTGTAAGCATCATGTGCTAATATTAGATGTACAAGCAGAATATGACTGTCCATCATTGAAAGAATTAAATAAATTGTACGTGTGTAGTAATTATAGATGTCCAGGTCCGATCTCAAGACACAATGCGAGCATGCTTAGGGCTTGGATGGTTGATCACCACGTTGGAATGTTGGAGGCCGCCAGCAAGGCGGGAGACAACAACGGAAGCAACGGTACATGTAACTGGACTGGAGGGGGGGTCCTAACGGTATATATTGAGGTCAACACCCTAGACACAGCAGTCAACACATAGTCGAGTGGGTATAGTGCTGCTGCTACAAATTCAAGCAAATGCCGTTCGATCTGTCTGCAAAGTACGCGGAAGTAACGCCGGGATTCCGCCGTGTGAACTACATCACCGAGGATGGATACTTCCAACTAGAGGTCTGCAACTTCGGTCATCACTGGACCAGTGATTGTGACGAGGAGGCTCCGGAAATCATCGAGACATCCTGCAACAAGGTAGATTGTGTCGTCCATTATCTAAGACCTGACAGTACATTCCCTACAACATTAGAAGCGCTTAAGGCTGCATCAGCGACTGAAACTATAAGCTCGGAACCAGACTATTCCTCAGTAAGGTGCGAGTTGCGGCGCAACACCGATCCGGAGGCAGTTATTAGTTGGAAGGAACAGTGTGACGGGTTTATTCACAGCACCACCTACGTTAACCATCATTGGTACACATCCTGCAGCTTTCTACTGTGTAGGCTCTATCGCTTCTTTCCCCACAGTTAAATTTGTAAGCTAAGAAGAAATTTAAAGCTTTGTGCGGTTGTTATTATGTCTTCGCGCCATGACATTGATTTCAACAGCTTGTGGTGGAATACGTGTGAATGTATTAGGACCATACCCTTAGAGGACATACTAAGTGAAGCAGAGGATGAGGAAACATTTCTACACAATTGGTTTGAAATCGAGTACTGCAGACAACGTGGGCGACGGTGGTCACATGAAGAGCCGTGGGGACGATCCCCTGAGCTTGATCGTTCACCAATAGAGTCATCACGTCAAGTTTTTGGAGATGTAACCTCAAATCATCCTGCTCGTGAACCAATGTTACCACCAACCATCGTTAGTAACGATGCTGTCGAACTACTTCCAATTGCATCTCGTCAATCACCTCCTACATCAATTACAGAGAGACCATCACATCCATCAATTGTGGGGAGACCAGCACGGACATCGCATCTCATGCTAGGAGCGAATCTAACATCTAACTGTATGAACGAGGGTGAATTGTCAATTAACATCTCGTAGAGTATAACATACAACTGAAAATAATTTTAACAATGGACTTTTCTAATAAATGCTCTACTCTATGGAATAACATAACAGACATATTTATCCAAGTGATACATATATTTTTAAATATGACCCTCGACTCGTGCGATGGCAGTCGAGCTGAAACTGTGGTGGTGTAAGGACCTACAGCAGAAGTAGTTAACCAAGATGTCTAACTTTCAACCGAACGGGATATTCTCCAGTGTAACGCCTGGGCTAGGCACTGTTGATTATAGTGAGTATATCGACGGGGTTTTAAAACATTTTTCGGAGAGTTGTGATGCTGTGTTTCACGTGAAACAGGTTTTAAACCCAGGACCTCAAGATACGCCTCTAGAAGTTATCAACTGTCTGGGCTATGGACATTGTAGTGTGAATATGATGAGAGACGATACAGTTCTCCCTGCAACGCCTGAATAGGTTTTCGCACATGCATTCAACCAACCAGCTATTCAGTCACCGCCAGCATCTGCATGTGGTCAGACTTCGTCAGTCCAGACATCATCTAGCTGTACCCAGATGAGTACCACATCGCCAGCACCTACTACATCAGTAGCAGTCCAGCCTAAACACCGGCATCAGCTTCGCCTTCCTACATCTCGGAAGAGTAAAACCCGAGATCTCAGTCATCTAGGTCCGATCAGTGAAGACATCACTCAAGTATGTTCCACATAAACCACAAGTGATGAAAGAACTGTTGAGATTGCTCGTGTAGCTGTACGTTCATTACTTCTGGAACTATTGAGCAAAGTATAATATTATTTATATCAATTTTCTCTTTAATATTGTGGTGATATTGGTTTTAACCTCTTAGCAACCTCTTAGCAACCTCTTTGCATGAACATTGTTCAACCTTCAATATTACTTCTTATTCAGATCTATGTATTAATTCATGTAACAATCTAAGTCATGTTTTGTGCTTAATAAAGCCTTAGTTTCTGATGATAAGGTTTATTATGTCAATTTATTAAGCACATTTTATCAAGAAACATTTTATACAAACAATGGACAAGTATTTCAAGCCCGAGAGATTTGAAGCAGATCACACAACTGGGAAAAGCTCCTCACAATGGAATCACTGGAAGAAAATATTCGAAGTCTTCACAGCTTCAATCAAGGCTTCTGAAGCTGATAAGCTGTTACTACTCTACAATCACGTGAGTCACAGTATATACGAACTTATTAGCGAATGTACTTCTTATGCGTCTGCAATCGAAAAGCTAGATTCACTCTTTATTAAACCTAAGAATGAAATATTTTCAAGGCATAAACTAATGAGCCGACACCAGCAACCTGATGAAAGTGTAAATCAATTCTTACAATCTTTGCGTCTCCTTAGCTCTGACTGCGAGTTCAAAGATGTTAAAGCAGCAGCTTATAGGGATGAATACATTAGAGATGCATTTATAAAAGGTCTCTCATCGAACAGTATCCGACAACGTTTGTTAGAAAATGCAACTCTTAGCCTGGATGAAGCATTTGCAAAAGCACGATCATTAGAATCAGCTCATATAATTTCTGAATCCTATATTCTTAGCCAGACACTTTTAGCCTCAACTGAGCCGGTTCAGCAACCAAATTCTCCTGTAACCGCAGCCAGCAGTAGTCAGAAATGTTTCTTCTGTGGGTTCCCTCGTCATCCTCGTTCTTCCTGTCCAGCGCGAGAAGCTACGTGCAAACTCTGTGGTAAGAAAGGCCATTATGCAAAAGTCTGTAGGTCAACTAAGCCCAAAGATCGTACTGCCGCCTTACCTGACTCTCCTCAAGACACAGATGACTTCTCAACTATTGCTTGCCTTCCTGCTAAGTCTCTGGTTTTCCCTACCAACCAATCTAATCGTGATCGTAAGACCAAACCAACATCTTCCAAAACATCAGCTGCTTCTCCAACTAGCCTTTCCAAAACCATTGTCAAACTGAAAGTAAATGGTTTTCCAGCTGAAGGGCTAATAGACACGGGGAGTTCGGAGAGTTACATAAATGATGGTTTTGTCTCCAAACATAAATTAAAACAATATCCTACGTCATCTGAAGTAGCTATGGCATCGTCCTCTTTGGCCATGCCTATAAAAGCTTATTGTTCCGTAGATTTACAAATCTCGGACAATATATACAGAAAAACAAAGCTTAACGTTCTAAACAACTGTTGTGCAGATGTTATATTAGGGCACGATATCTTTAAGCAGCATTCCACTCTGTCGATAGTTTTTGGTGGTAATAAACCTGAACTGCAAATCAGTAGCTTAGCATGTGCCAAAGTCGGTCCGGCCACCCTTTTCGAACACTTAACACCAAATTGTAGACCTATCGCGATCAAGTCCAGACGACACTCAAACGAAGACGAAAAATACATTCAATCCCACATAGAAAAACTTCTCTCTGACGGTGTCATTGAAGAAAGCAACTCACCCTGGAGGGCGCAGGTACTAGTCGTGAGTGGAACACATCGAAAACGTATGGTCGTTGACTATTCTCAGACTATAAACCGATACACGATGTTAGACGCTTACCCAATCCCTTCCATAGAGAAAATAGTTTCCGATGTAGCTAAATATAATATCCACAGCACAATAGATCTCAAGAGTGCATATTATCAAATACCAATAAGGGTTGAAGACAGGCTGTACACCGCCTTCGAGGCAGCAGGAAAACTCTGGCAATTCAAACGTATACCAATGGGCGTCACCAATGGAGTGTCTGCGTTCCAGAGGAAGATGGACGAGATCAAGACCAAAGAAAGACTACAAGGAGTTGACATCTACTTGGACGATGTGACGGTGAGCGGAAAAGACCAATCTGAACACGACTCCAATCTACGAAAATTTTTAGACGTCTGCAAGAAATATAATTTAACCATTAATCAAGAAAAATCCCATTTCAATTTGAAGTCTCTTAAGCTCCTCGGTTATCTCATCGAAAACAATATACTCAAACCAGATCCCGACAGACATAAACCACTGATTGATTTCCCTCTCCCTAGAAACAAAGCATCCTTGCAACGAGCACTAGGGATGTTCGCTTATTATTCTAAATGGATTCCAAAATTTTCAGATAAAATACGTAGATTAGTGAACTGTAAAGTATTTCCTATGGCCCCTGAACTAATCCAAGACTTCAACAATTTACGGAACTGCATAGTTAAATCCTTCGTCGTTAACGTAGAGGAAGATATCCCATTCTGCGTCGAAACAGATGCCTCTGACGTCGCCATCGCCGCCACTCTGACTCAAAACAAGAGACCAGTAGCCTTCTTTTCGAGAACCCTCACTAAGAGCGAACAACACCATTCAGCTGTCGAGAAGGAAGCTTATGCGATCATTGAAGCCCTTCGGAAGTGGAGGCATTACTTGATAGGAAGAAAGTTTCAACTTATAACCGACCAGAAGTCTATTTCTTACATGTTTAACATTCGGCATCCTGGGAAAATCAAGAACGAAAATTTACAAGATGGCGGTTAGAACTTGCTCCTTACAACTATGACATCATCTACAGACCGGGGAAGGAGAACGTGGCGGCTGACGCTCTCTCTAGGACTTGCGGCTCGCTCCATACCTTCGACAGACTTGTCCACTACCACAAGGCTTTGTGTCACCCAGGGATCACCCGGATGGCTCACTGGGTGAAGAATCAGAACCTTCCCTACTCCATCGACGAGATACGCCGAGTCACGTCTTCCTGCAGAACATGCTCCGAAATCAAACCACGCTTTCACAACAAGCGGAGTACCCTCATCAAGGCCACCGCACCCTTCGAACGGCTCAGCGTTGATTTTAAGGGACCATTACCATCCAACACTCCTCGGAAATATCTGTTAACGGTAGTCGACGAGTACTCTAGGTTCCCTTTTGCCATCCCTTGCAACAACCTATCCTCCACAACCGTCATTCAAGCACTAAATCAGATCTTTACACTCTTCGGATATCCTTCATACATTCACACAGACAGAGGCACATCCTTTATATCCAGAGAACTTCAATCATTCCTACATTCCAATGGAGTTGCTACTAGTCGTACTACACCATACAATCCGTGTGGAAATGGCCAAGTAGAACGTTACAATGGGATAATATGGAGAACTGTATCGCTGGCGCTGAAAACGAAGGGACTCGTGATAACGCAGTGGGAGAAGGTGTTACCTGAAGCGTTGCACTCCATCCGCACAATGCTCTGTACTGCTACTAACGCTACACCCCACGAATGTATGTTCTACCATAAGAGAAGGGCCAGTTCTGGAGTTACTCTTCCTTCGTGGCTTACTACACCAGGGAAAATTCTAATGAAGAATCACGTCCGTCAGAGTAAATATGACCCCCTGGTGCAAGAAGTAACTCTGCTTGAGGCGAACCCTGACTATGCTCTGGTTCAACTTCCAGATGGTAAGGAGACAACAGTCAACCTCAGGCATCTCGCTCCTGCAGGGGATATTGTCAACAATGAATCTAACTTAGAAGACGTGAATTTTCCAAACCTCGCTGATGATCCTAATCAACACACTGAAGCATCTGAAGACACTCAGCTGAACCTCACTCCAGAAGATTCACCTGCGAAGAACATGAATGATCAAGACCTACCTCAAGTGAACCCAATTCCGACTCCACCCAGATCTCCTCCCAGACCTCAACCTCCACTCCGGAGATCTTCCCGCACCACTAGACCTTCTGAATATCTCAAGGACTATGTCCTTAAATGAAGAGGGGGCGAATGTGGTGATATTGGTTTTAACCTCTTAGCAACCTCTTAGCAACCTCTTTGCATGAACATTGTTCAACCTTCAATATTACCTCTTATTCAGATCTATGTATTAATTCATGTAACAATCTAAGTCATGTTTTGTGCTTAATAAAGCCTTAGTTTCTGATGATAAGGTTTATTATGTCAAATATGTATTTCAGAGTATATTATACTCTATGTAACTTGTAGTTATGCTTAATATTTAGGTATTGGGTCTCTGGTTTATGTAAATAGGTTATGTTGACTTTGTCACTATGATGTGCAGTGTGTGAATATTATGTACTTTTATTACGCATTATTTAATTCTTTTAAATCAGTGATTTTTCTTATCCCTTGCTGTTTGTAATAAGATTTAAATAAATATGTGTTTAACATTTAAGTTGTTTGCTTTAATTTCAAACCATTTAATGGTCCCTCTTATTAAGAATTGTTTTAAATTCAGAGTATTTTAAAAAAATCGTGACTATAAGTTATTAACCTCCTCAGCTAGAGTGATTGCTTTAATACATAAATTCTAACACTACCTTCGAGATGTCTTCCGCCACTACGAAAAGAAGAGAGCGAGACTCTACACAACACCAATATTTTATAAATACTTTATCATCATTTATTAAATTATAGACGAAATACAGTATCTTACCGGTCTTTTTTTTCTTGTAATTAATATTAGGAAATTTGTTTCAGCGATGGTTAATTTATTTTTGTATGTGGGTGTAATATATATATATATACATACATGTCCTTTTGGAGTAGGTATGGTCAGTCAGTTTGTAGAAGTCATAGAGGTAGGATGTGTACGAGTATATTAATTAGGACCCGTCAGATACCCGGGTGGCTGTGAAGGCAACAGAGAAATTGGTGAATACAGGCTACCGACTTGTCTCGTCTTGTCCCCCGACTTGTCTCGACTGTCTAGACTTGTCTCGACTCGTTCCCGACCTGTCTCGACTGACTACATAACACTTGGCGCCATCCGGCAGTAAATTTAAGAATTAAAGATGGAGACAGTGGCGTCATCTGGTATCGATCATATGAACTAAGATTAGGCGACGGTGGCGCCATCTACCAGCTAACTTGAGAACCAAGATGGCGGCGCCTCTGGCAACTAATTTTTGAATTTGGCGCGCGATTCTAGCGACATCTACCAGCCAACTTGAGAACCAAGATGGCGGCGCCTCTGACAACTAATTTTTGAATTTGGCGCGCGATACTAGCGACATTACCAGCCAACTTGAGAACCAAGATGGCGGCGCCTCTGACAACAAATTTTTGAATTTGGCGCGCGATACTAGCGACATCTACCAGCCAACTTGAGAACCAAGATGGCGGCGCCTATGACAACTAATTTTTGAGTTTAGTGTAATCTGGTAGTCTGTGCTGGAATTAAAGATGGCAGCTGTATAATAATTTTAATTTCAAATGTGGCGCCTTAGGTATGCATTAAGGAAGGCAAAATCACCCTCCCCCCCCATTTATCATAAACTTGCCGTCAGTACGTAGCATATATAGATTATTTATTCCACTACATCCCAACTGGTCTCGTGGTCTGGTTGGTAAGGTGCCTGCTTTCTAACCTAGACATCCTGGACGTTTTCACATCCCATGGATCGAATTCCAGCCTCGGCACTGAAAATATTTTAGTTAAAGTAAAAAATAAAATAATCCCTGCTGCTACCTTGTGGCGACCAACAGAACTATATGACGTCACAAGATGGCTGCCTCCAGCAGACGAAAACAATATGGCGGCCACCAGCAGACGAAACAAAATGGCGGCTGATGATTACATCGAATTTCGAAAATTTGAAGTTCGAAAAAAAAATCGAATCCAAGATGGCGGCCGTGACGAAAAGTGCAACGGTGACGTCACGATTCGAAGTTGGTGGAAATTTCTAGAAATACAAAATGGCGGATGGATTAGCATGGATTAGCATGATTGGCATATGGATTAGCATAGATTGGCATAGATTGGCATAGAGATTAGCATAGATTGGCATACGAATTGGCATAGATTGGCATACAGATTGGCATGGATTAGCATAGATTAGCATGGATTAGCATACGGATTAGATTACGTCATCCAAGATGGCCGCCGGATCCTGGATCCTGTGCCTGTCCTTGAATCGGCCTTTTCCATCTACTCAGGTATTTAAATATTACGTTACGAAAGTTATATTTACCATCTTCCATTAAGTACTTAATATGGTACCTACTTAGTATTAAAAACATTGAAATTTTTGCTGTGTATAAATTTGTGGCTTATTTGACGTATATTGTAATAATTCAATACCGGTAACATAGTTTCCATATTACGTAATTCGTTTTTGACACCAAATATTGCAATCGTGTGTCATGTTTTGATGGAACACAACTATAGTGGTAGTTAGATTATGCACATGTATTCGTTAAAAGTACATCCATCCCGGAATTGAAAAGTACTCGAAATGAGTCCATTTATATATGAATTTCCCACAATGATAAGTGATTGTGAAAATAAAGGTTATTCTATTTACCCTTCCCTATCTTGCAAAACAGAGCCAACATTCCTACCCCGCAAATAATATGATTGAAAACAACACACACCGACGAAAACCCACACAAGTATTATTAAATAAATGATGAAAGAAGATATAGTTGAAAGATTTTGTTGATAAATTCATAAGATTGTTTTCAAGAAGCCCCTACACCAAAAAAAAAAAAAACTTTGGTAAAAGTTCTGTATTGCTTATCCAGGTGTATCCAGATATACCTTTGATTCTAATGGCATAATCCTGTACACCTGATCCTGTGTTATATGATGCTTATCTTTTTTATCAGTTGGAAGGCGTGTAGCCCCGACTTGTTTCGCGCGACAGCGCGAAACCTGATGTACAAAATAAATTACATATATGATAAATAACTTCACATTTCGCGCTGTCACGCGAAATGCATTGGCGCTACGCGCCTGCCCACTGCTAAAAAAATAAGCATCATGTACCACAGGAACAGGTGTACAGGATCATGCCAACAGGATCACAGGTTAACTTGGATACGCAATACGGAACTTTTACCCATTTCTCCCCGCACCATGAGATAATTGCCAGATTATGTTCATAAAATTTTATAATTTTGTATTGACTTGCAGTTATATAAATCTGAATGTGCACATTCACAATTGTTTGCTGAATCAAGAAACACCGCATAAAATTTATTTTCACCTCAAATTTTACACTAACATAAAAAGTTGCGGCCAAGTAAGCAGAAACCAACTAAGAAACAATTACTTTTAAGTGATAAGAATTTTAAATTCTATCAAGTAAGCAGAAACAATAAACTAAAAAACGAGTACTTTTAAGGGATAAGAATTGTAAATTTTAATAAAAAAAAAAACACATTAATTTGTAAATATTTTCGCAAATATTTGTATGTTTGTAGTACTTTTTCTAACATTAAATAAAGTTGTTCATTTCATAACACAATATATCTCTCCGATGTTTTTTTCATGTAAGCCATACCATTCATTTTTAATTATTAGTTTTGTATTTATTATACATATTACATAACCTCCACGTCCATCAACTAGAGAAAAGATACGAGTATAATGAAAACATTTAACTTTTAATAATAAATGGTCGTTCCCTCGTTGTGATTGGCCTTCTACCAGTGACGTCAACACAATATTGAACGTTGCCACACTTCCATAAAGACATTTTATAAACCCGACAATGTTGATTCCGGTAGCAGCAGTAGCAGTTTCAAGAATAGACATTTAGCTGTCTAGCGGGTTGAAACTTGCGGATCATTCCGCTACCGGAATTATTCCGGCAGCGTCAATAATAGGGCCCCAGGACAGGGCGGCGCGCGTAGCGGCCCGGGGTTTGAGTCGCGGGCCCCTTCCCCTCCCCCCCTTGGGGGACGACTTTCGCGCGGGCACAGAGCCCCGGCCGCCCACGATCAATATAGGGAGCCCGGATAAGGGTGTGGCCGCGGCGCGCACCGGAATACTGGCGCGCGCACCGCAATATCGGTACCGGCCGTGCCGCAGAGCGCCAACCGCAGCGAGGCCCCTGCTTGCCTCACTGACCCTCATCGCCCCCTCGCGCCGGACAAGCAGCCACGCACACCTGCAGACCTCGCCTCGTCGTCTGGACAGGCTGGAGTGCATACCATACATCTGCGACACGTCCCAAGGACAAGAAACCATTACCTACAGTACACAGCCAATGATTGAACGACAATCAGGTGATCATGCATGGGTTTGGAAAGCAAAACCTGGCACCAAGAAATAAGGCGAATTCAGCATATAGGTACTACCCATTTGTTCATTTAACTTTAAACCCTTTTTCGACCTCTTAAAGTTCCATATTTGCAATAAACTTAACGTGGGTTCCAGCCTCTAGTTCTACCTAGCTACAAAATGTCTATAAAAGAATATTTCAGTTATAAAATTTAACATTATTAACTGTAAGCGTTGTAGTGTTATGTTTAAGATCACAATTAAAGAGTAACTAAAAAAGATTGCGCAAATACTGCCTTGTTGTTTTCTCGCTTGCAGCACGGAAGAATGGTTCTTTCCCCAATTAGTAGAGGGTGAACCTGTAAAATTTATTTGGTAACAGGATGGAACCCCTCTCCATTGGAATCTCTCTGTACGAGAGTGGTTGAACGTTGAAGTCCCTGACCGTTGGATTGGTCGTAATGGTCGAGACAACAGAGCTCTTATTCGCTGACCTCCACGTTCACATGACATAATGTTATGCGATTTCAGGTAGATTTCACAGAAATATTACATTTTGTAGCCTTTACGATGGTGCGACTTTCAGACAATTTTAATATAGTTTTTCGCTTTATGGTCCATAGACCCCAAAACCGCCATAAACTCAAAAGTATACATATATATCAAAAATTTGGCGTCACGATAACGGTCACAATTTTTCACAAATCACTTTCAACTGATACATAAAATCTAGTAGTGGAAAATCTCCATCGAGTTCGTTAATGAGCATTATCCGACAAAAGGGGTAGATATGGGAAAGATTTTTTGAAACAGAAAATTCACTGTTGCTCCCATAATATGGAAAATATTATATTAGTTTGAACAATTTATAACTCGTAGGAGTAATGCCCAAATCTTTTGTCTGAATAAGTTTTTGATACTACGAATCATAAATGCAAGGGGTGGAACAAGCAAGGGTTGAATTACATAAAAATCATAACTCCCTTCGAAGGCACGCAATCGAATTCACACAGATTGAAAATGAAACTTAATTTTTATCTAAAACTTTCGTCTGAAATAATTTCTGATTAGACCCTCCATTGCTGCAATGGATTGAAATAATAATAGGTAGAATGAAAAATAAAAAATTGTATCTCCCCTAGTTGGTACACTATCAACTTCGTTCAGATTGTAAATCTTATAAGTAATATATACATGGGGCTCCGAGAACTGAGTTCTGGGTAAGGTGCTTGGTGCTAACATCCATCTTGGATTGTAATGTCACAGTGGCCATTTGGGATGACCTTAAACATGAACTTTGACCTTGAACATGACCTTTGTCCTTGAACGTGACCCTGGCGACCATTATGGATCCGTCATCTTGGGTCCGCCATCTTGGATGATGTTATAGCCGCCATTTTGTTGATTGAACTTTCCGCAATTTCAAATTTCGCCATTTTGTTTTATAGAACTTTGCGCCAATTTGAATTATCATGTCACAGTTGTAATTTTCGTTTAGGCCGCCATCATGAAAATATTTATTTATTATCTGATTTTAATGAAAAATGTTTTAAAATTTATAAAATATTTGATTAGTGAAATTTTAGTAATAAATATTTAAAAACAATGATGCACATATCGTTACAGTCGCCATCATGAAAATCAGTAATTTTTATGCTAGAAATTTAGAAAAAATTTAAAATTCAAAAAAAAAATTAATAAAATTCGAATAAATATTATTTAAAAAACGCACTTACATCACGGAGCTCGGAGTCCTCGGTTTGAACCCGGTGAGGTCAAAAAAACAATAGATCATTCCTCCACTGAAGCCACTGACCGACTGACGTCCCACCACCTATGCCAAGGTAAAAATATCACCAGCTAGTAAGATGTCATGTCCGCCATCTTGAAAATCTGTATTTTTTATCCGATTTTAATGAAAAAAATTCTGAAATTCATAAAAAATTATTAATAAAAATTTAATTCAAATTTAATTTAAAATTCCGTTGCGGGTTTTGTTATGGTCGCCATCTTGAATTTTAGAAATTTTGGCAATTTCATTACATTTACCATCTTGGACATTAATGATGTAAACATAGCGCGATTCGTTTAGGACACCATCTTGGGATCATTATGGTAGCACTTTTTGCTATGGCAGCCATCATAAAAATCCGTAATTTTTATGTTAGAAAGTCGGGAAAAATTCGAAAATTCATAGAAAAAATCACTCATTTATTTACTGATTGAATCGATACTAGGTTTGATACTTAATTAATGCAAAAAGGTAATTTAATTAAAAATATCACAAAAGTAACAGTTTCTAGAAATAAAAACATCACAAGTTCTTTTATAAACATAACATTTATTATATAAATTCTACAATACAAGTACAAAAAAACGAACAAATAACTGAAGTCTTGAGTATTTATCGACTTCTGCATACGCTACCCAACAATTTAAACGAGTCCTTTACATAGCTTTAAATGTATTTTTAATTTATCAGGTCGACTTATAGGTACACCACAATTTTCACATACAAAATAATTATCGATTTCATTACAAGGACAGAGGTATATTTCATGAAGTTTTATACTTAGAATATTTGCTAATGTTTTTCCACAGAAGATACAGCTTGAATCTGATGAATGTTCAACCCATCCTTTGCAAAACCACATGTGCCTTTTCAATTTTCAATAGCGTATAAACTGGCTACAACACATGTTGCACTTATATGTATTACGTTTACTGTTATTATTACAATTGTGTATAACATAATCATGTAATTTCAAGTTTTTGATGTTGTCAAAGTACGCACAGTTAGACGATGGGAAACTGTCAGATGATGCTTCCTTTATCGATGTCACTATCACTGTTGATAACCATTGTGACACCGCTGAAATGTTAACTTCGGAAGTCTTGAAGGTCTTCTCTGCGGAAGATTCTGAACGCGTCGAAATAGTCTGCTGTGCTGGGAGAGTAGGTGTAACTGCTGACGTCGTTGTCATCGGGCTCTGCACTTTTGATGGTAAGTCTTCCATCCAGGTCGACGTTAATAGTGATAATGATGCCATCGAGTTCTCAAGAATAGCTGAGATACTGGTCTGTTATGTAAGACAAGCCTAACTATCTAATCCGCACAGCACCGCAGCCAGAGACGAACTGAAGTTCTCATAGTCTGAGCCTCAGTTATATACTCCCATTGGCTGGTTTAATACATGAGTCAAAATAAAAACCAAGTTCACTATTTTTGCACATACCTTTCCCGGAGTATTTTTTATAGTTGATGTAAGCTCTCGAGACGTGAAATTAGTTTATTGAACTTGATGCACTGAAACAGTATTCTTTGAGCATTATTTCGACACGCGCTTCTTTCATGTCTGCGCGAATTCGAAGTGTTAGTGAATGACGCACGACAGTATTAGTACTGTAGCGATGAACGTTCGTCATTTGTTGAAGTCTAAAATGTTGATGTCGAAACTTCAACCGATGGAACAGCACAAGTCGATTTCGGTATCTGAGATTTCATTGAAATTTCTGTTGATAATACCGACTACGTTGGGATCTCCACGGCTGTGGAGCGATACTGTTGATAATTCCAATCGACATAATTAAATATTCAGAAAAATAAAGAAAGAATCATGTTTAAATACATGTCCCGCTTCATCTTCGAGGGGTAATCGCGGTCGGGATGGTAAATGATTATTTGAAAGAGGATTGATGAAGGGAAAGGTGCGAGTGGTTATATGGAAGACCGCGCGCCCTAGAGAATCTTTATTGTGTGGAAGGGCGCGCCCTAGTGAGTCTTTGCGAGGTAGGTGCAGGGGTTACGTCGCCCTTTTCTGTCAATTGTAAATATTATTTAGTAATTATTTACTTTTTGCAATGTTACTAGACGTTAAATTGCTATACTTATAAAGCTGATCGTACTTAACTATACAGTTTCAAATGATGTGTTATAACACATTATAGGTCACTTGGTATGAATAACTTGCCTATATACCACTATGTTTTAATGGTGTCAATGTCTGGTTAGAAGAGCTACAATGTTATATAAGTAAACAAAGGTTTATATCTTTACTTCTCCCTGTGTAAAAGTAATAACAATTAAGTTGCTAGTTACTTGGATAGTTCAAAATATTTTCTTGATTCAAGACACGGTTATTTTCACGCATTGGAACACAAACCAGACAATGAGATTCTGAATCCAAAAAATGACACATGATGTAAGGGTAAGGATGGCGAAAGCAACTTTTCTAATATGAATCGTAAAAGCTCCAGTATTTCTGCAACTCTCACTAATGGACATGAGGAGAAAGGCTATGAATAGGAAGATAGAATGTGAAGGAAACAAAATTTGTATGGATAAAGAATATGTGTACATCGATCTCTAGTCACTTCCACGCACTGAAGAATAATGTTGAAGCACTTTAAGCCAACAAAATCGAAGACGATGACGAATCCTTAAGGTCTAACAAGTAGAATCATCGTTACAAAAGTGTTGAAGCAAATAGTTATTGTAGTTTTCAGGTCATTGGACATTACAGTTTAAATCGATAGAACACCAACGAAACATTATTTTTCATGTAAATTGTGAAGACCCGAATGTAAAGGTTATGAACATTTGACTTTTTCTACGTCACAAAATAAATGGAAGCTACTCGTGCGCACACAAATAAAACGTGGAGCTTAAAAATAAGTGAAAATAAAATGCTGTGTAAAATTAATATATAACTATTATTTGGTCTGTGGAATAGTTTCTGTAGCTGAGGCATACAACGGCTCAAGATAAATTCATATTACACTAAAAGAAAAATACCGTTGTAGGAACAATAACTCTCTACCTACTACCAGCCAAGACTGTTAAAATAGGGTTGCGACTACCCTACGAATATTTTTAAAGGTATATTTTAACGTCATCATAACATATAGTACAGAACAGCGAGTCTGTAATCAGTTGGCGTCAATACTTTCTATAGCATATAGTTTTGCTATCATAAGCGAGTATGGTTCCGATTACAATTCAATGCTGTTGAATGCCACCACAGAGCAGAATGTACACCCAGCAATGCGGTACGGTAATCCTAACGATTTGGTCTGGCCATTGAGTGTGAGAGTCCCAAAAGATTATTATGCAATATATATATATATGTATGTGTGTGTGTGTGTGTGTGTTTGTGTGTGTCTGTGTGTTCATAACACACTGTTCCTATGCCTTTACAAAGCTTTTAAGGTAGTCGCAGAAATACAACCTAGTGTTCCTAACAATCTGTTTTGTTGGTATTACTGAACTGCATGGTGGCCCTATCAATACATTCTGTTCTGTTGTCTCTTCAGAGCTGTATGGTGGCTTTAACAACTAAGTATGGCGAATATTAGTCTATTCTCGTATCTTTACTGAGATGCAGAATAGCTTTGGAAATACCTATGACATTCCGAACAATGATTGCTGCATTTTATTTAACTCTCGTTCAACACATGCTAATTCTGGAACATGATAAACCTTTGTGGAGTACTTACAACACTGTTTCACGAAATAACTATTTATAAAACTAATATTTTCTTATACTACTTAACTGAAAAATTTCCATGAACACTGTAGTCAGATTAATAATTTATTCGCAAAAACACTTCAAGACACACTACCTGGAGCCATTCCATGATTAACAGCTTGAGAAGCCTCACGGGCAGTTACTGATTGCACCGTAAGGTAAAAAAAAATATTCTGATCAATAAAATTATTTCTACAAGTTACAAACATAACTTGTAAACTATTATGTATCTTAAACCAACATTCAGAAATGGTTCTTGCAGACATGTTTCGTTAAAAGTACATTGTTAATACAAAGTAAAAAAAGTTTAATTCTCTTAAAAGTATCCTGACACTTTGAATTCCAGTCCGTTATTTTCATTACAATTTGGTGTGAGACACTAACCATTTTATCATGTTAACAGTAAATGTTTATGTGTCAGAAATGTTACAATAAATTAGAAGTATTACACAACATTTTTAAAAGCCTGAAAATCTAAATTTACCAACATTCTTATTGTCATTTATACAAAACAACACTGGAATTTACTAGCTTATAAACATTTAATTATTACTGGTGCTTACAAGTTGCACATTAGTTAGGTGTACGAACATAATTATTATGATTATAAGTCAAATACCATTTATTTTTCAATTAATATTTTGTTTTACTTTACCAGATATCATAACTTCCTGTGTCACACAGTTTACCATATTTTTTTTGTTGTAAGAATTATTTATGTTAGAGTAAAATTACATTTATTATTTTAATTGCTTCCCCACTCAAGAGAACAAAATGTACACAAGTACATATTTGAAGTAATCATCAGTGGTTGGCTAAATATTTAAGTAAAAAATAAACCATGCTCAAATTATATGTAAATGTCTCTACTACAACTTTATTAAAATATTTACGGAAATGTTTACTGGCATCAACCAAAGAACTTTAACAAGTGATTACACATCAGGGGACACTTTTTGTAACATAAATTCATACTTTATTCAAAAAATCACTAAGTACAAACAAGAAACTAACTTATAACAATGTTTAAAGTAAAGAACAATGTGTTAATGAAACAGAACAATAGCAGAGTTCTGCAGTAACAAGACAACTGTACCTCTGAACCAAATTTGCACATATTTTAAGTAATAAACGATGACTAACAAAACACTTCACTTTAGAATATCATACATACCTAAGAAAGTGATCTTCAAAAGTAAAATGAGTAAAAAAATTTTTTTTCTAATGAAAGTAAATTTCTTAATTCAAGGAAAATTTGAAGGAATCCTAAAAAAATATGTCAGAAAAATAACAGGAAAACTTACCTCCAGTTCAAAAACATGCTCATATTATCAATATATTAAAAATAATTCATCAACACTCAGTCTGAACAAAAACAAAATATTTAAAGTAGTGTATAGTAATCGCTTTTAAGTGGAGTGCAAGTTATTACAAAAATTCAGAATAAACATGAGCACTAAAAAACATTTACAACATATAAACTAGTTTCTTCTCGGAGAAAAGATCCCGCGGTCAACAATAGACGCTGGAATTGACACAAGCATAGACAGCTTGTATTTTCTATTGTAATTGTTTCCAGAATTGGTGCCTCACTCCTCAGATGAGTAACCAACCCAAATATTACTTACTCTTACTCGATGACCGCCAAGCCTGTAGGTTATAGTCGGCAACAAAAATGGCAGGGAAATAAGGTAGCAATATTGATTCCTCTTCACTTACTCCCCTTTGAGCGTGTAATCCAGAAGGTTTTTGGAGGTGATATCCTTAATATTTTAAAATATTTTTTGTGCAAAACTATCCAGAATTTGGTCCATGTAAATGGACAAGGTCTCGTATAGTTTATCTTTAACACTGGGCCATCGTGACTCAAAGTCCTTTTGCAACTAAATAAAAATAATTTAGATTTATTTTCATGTTATTGATGGCATCCTTGTATTACACACACACATATAAAACACACACAGACACATAAACACACACACACTATCTCTTTTTCTTGGAGACGATTTTCTGACCCAAAAAAATACAAAATATTGTAAAATTACAATTTTTCCTTATAAAACCAGAATGGCTATAATTACAGTCATTACCAATATGGCTATAAAAACAGCCACATTTTCTTTTCCTATGAGTCAAACTGATAAATATAAACTGAAGCCCGGAGAGTTGTAGAGCTAGCCACACGGGACCTACTCCGCATGCGTGCTATTGTATCCGTTATGTAACCCGTCTGCGCCTTACAACCACGTATCTGCACGCCTGAAATATAGCACGCTCATATTTTTCGTTCATCAATAACATTTACAATTGGAGTAGCTTGATAATACAGATATAACAGTAACGTAATTATTGTACTGCAATAACACGACAGTGGTAATAACTAGCACTTCGATGTGCTCGGAGACACCGCGCAGCTCTGGATCCCTCACACTCCACACTCCGCATGCTGACTGCGGTGCTAGGGCTTACAGGCAGTGGGCAGTCCTCTTGGCAGCGGGAAACCACTAAGGTATCATCGCAGTCACCCTATCATCCTGGTTTTAACCGCCATACGTGTTTGTTGTGGAGGCAACCTTCGTTTCTGTTAATATTAACAGAAACGAAGGTTGCCTCCAACACTACCAAGTTTACCAAAACTTTTGTGTAATTCAAGCATATTTTTTTGAAGTCATGTTTAAGGTATTCAGATGTTTAACTACTTTACTTTATTTTTTTATGTCATGCTTATTATTTGTGAAGTTAATACTGGAAAACTTTTCAGGGAACGGTTTGCAAATGCATTTAACTATTGCAAGTACTGAATAACACAGAAAGCCTAAATTCTCGGGTAAGAATCCGAACCCATTATTAATGCTAACATTTTTTTTGTAGTGATACAGACTTTCAGGTAAATGTAAAAATTAATACATATCTGTAATTTTCATGAATATTTCTGTTCCATTTACAAAAGAAATACAGTACACAATGTAAGTGCTACAGAAAAGAATTTCTCCTACAGCAAAATAGTTTAAAACAATATTTATATTGTTCTGGTAACAATTCATAGTTCAGATTGTTTACGTTACAAAACGTAATCTTTCTCGTACTAAAGTATAGTGTTCACCACCATAAAAAGCAATCATATAACTGGTCTGTTAAATAAATGCGCTCTGCAGAGTGCTTCCAATGCACTCGTAGTCTGCGTCATTGTGATCGTGATTGAGTTTAGAAGTAGGAAACGACATATGGTATAAATTAAAAGCCTCAAACCATATTTGTACCTGGAAGAGAATATTGCAAGTTTACGGGTATTTGAAATGTTTTGATATCTTTAAAATATAATAAGGGGTAAGGTAAAGTCAGCTATAAAAATTGCATGTAAGTAGCATTCATGAGATGTCACGGTGGAGATATAAATCGAAAACTTCATGTGTTAATATATACTTATGTATCCTATCGAAAGAGTACAGGCAAGTGTTCGTAGTATTGAAATGTTTGCAACTTGGAGGTACAGTTAGTTACCTATACGTGGTAGCACATGCGTAAGGGGCGATAGAACGCACCAAGGCAAGCGCAAGTCACCATTCAAAGTATTTTCAGAACTCAAATGCCACAAGGCACTCTACAGCGAACGATATAAATGCACAATTCACATTAACTTGTGTCATATCTAGTGAAGGCCGACTTGATTCACATGCACGGAATTACGGTCAATGGTTTTGGGGTTACTTCTGAGCTACAACAGGTAATTTCTTATTTTAATATTACTAAATTGTAGCAGGTTGGTGGCACTTGATCCATGGCTGTATTGATCCCTTCCAAAAATCCTTCGTTAGGTATCACGTTTATCAGTCGGATTTAAAGTAATGGAAAGTAAACAACAACATGATCCTGTTCTCAATAGGTTTTGGATTGACCACAATAGCGATAACATACTGTTTTTTAACTCATATGTTCTTCAAACCAAATTTTTTTCTGGTCAGTTTTATTTATTATACGGATAAGTTGTTGGTGACTATTGTAAACGGCCCAATAAGGGGTTTTGGGGCTGGTGGAGGGTGTGAAAAAGCACTACAGAAACATAGCGGAACAGTCTTCAATTTACTTTAAGTGCAAACTATAAATAAACAACAGCAAGGTCCTCTGACTAGGACATCAAGTATTAACATTTGCAATATTTACAATTCCCTACTCGGAAGTGAATCCCGTCCGGTTTGTGAACGTGAAATATGTAACTTCACTTGCCTTGTCAGTTTTCGTATTTACCTGGTCACCCTCTGGTGACCCGATTCATGGCAGCTTGAATTCGCTGCCCGATGTCCGTTGGATGACAAACGGCGACTGCGACCGCTCCAAGCTCTGACACCAGGTCCGGAAACGTCCGTTCCGTCTTCACGCCTCTACTCTTCGTTGATGTCCGCTCCAGCAGACAGCTCGGACGGTTCGCCCACTCGTCCGCGATGATTTCTCAAACTGCAACTGGAGTCTCTCTAACCACTCGTGACAAAAGACAAACTGGCCTCTCCCACTATCTGCTCTGAGCGCCTTCGTAGTTCGTCAAGTCCTATCCTTCCGTCACACTTCTGGTAATGTTCGCCTCACGTCGCCGCGAAACTTCGCCACCTAGCCTCTCATTAACTACCAGCGAGAATACAACATTAACTATTCGTCTTCTCCCCAGCATTATCAATCACTCGTACACCTCACTTGCATACTACACGATGAAAGTGTTCAAGTGCGGGAGTGTGGTACTTTACCACAACATCTTCCAGAGTCCATCCTGGCAGGGCTGCTTCCTCCAGCAGTGTGACGTCTTAGGCGGGCGGTGGCGGGCTCGGTGGCGATAGCAGGTCAATTTAGTGACCAAGTAATTGTGGAGTGAATGGAATGTGTAGACTGTGATCTTTGGTGCAAACGGGCCCCCTTATATACCCGAATAGAACCACCCTGGGATTCGGTTTTTACTTACGGATCACCGTTCATGATCCAGTTCTCTTCTAGGCGTTTCGCCGATGGTCTTGGCAACGATTCTTGGGGACTCGGGCTAGGGGTAAATTGACTCGGATCCCGGTACCGGGTCCCGGCGTGTGCCTTGACGTAGAAGGGTGTCACATGGTTAGGATGAACCGGTTCACGGGTCACAGGTCATGCTTCAGTGAACTGTGTCTCTTCCAGTCGATTTGATTCAACTCTCGCTTTGAACGACTGAGTCACGGGTCACGGGTCAATTCCAGTTTTGATACAGAAAACACATTTTACTATAATGAAACAAAAACATTACCGTGTGTAATGACACCGGTAACACGCTCTCTTAGAGCGAAGGTTTGATGTGATAGTCTCAGGTTATTAGAAATAAGAGAGGTCTTCAAAATTATCACTTACTATACACCACAAAGCCACCACCCTGCATCTTATAATCTCCTGATACCATTCTGAAGTAAAAACTGGCAGTCAGGTAATGAGGAAACTTACAGTTTGTGTTTGCAATGAAAATACAAATATCAAGTCCAGTTAAGAAGTATAATATAATTAGTGTTTTTTTTCCCAGCACAATACCACTGCAAGTGTCCATGAGAAATGCCAACACTAATTTTATATTTCTTTGTATGAGTGTATTTTTCCTGCATCATGTGAAACTGACTTAAATGGGTTAAAATAAACTTTTAGGCAGTAAATGTTTTGTCTTACTCAAACACTTGGCTATATATATATATATATGTGTGTGTGTGTGTGTGTGTGTATGAAAAAAGCTATATTTTTTACTCTGCCAAAAACACAGCGGAAACTTCACAGCGGCTCGTTGTTCTTGAGAATTAGCCTTCTTTTTTTTTTCCGTGTCAACAGTGCACTAATGTGAACTGCCAGATAAAACACACTTGTCGCTTTTGGGTGACGTCAGACTGACTCAGGAGAGAGGTCCTACAACAGCTCCCTTGCCACGAAAACTGGCGCTAGAAGTACAAGAAGTGCAACATTGAGATTTCGATTATTTTTGGGGTAGCTACTCCCTCGTAAGTTACAATTGTGAAATTTAATTTTCACCATATTTAATTTCTATATTTTATTCCTTTCTTAACTGCAGTCAGTAGCGTGCCCACGGGGAAGGGCATGATTGTATAATGAGAAGTGCGAGAGTATTATGCCTGTAGACTTCTATAGCTAAGCATAGGCACATCAGCTAGTAAACATTGTTTATATCGTATTTTACGTGTTGAAGTTCCTTATTTCATGTTTTCGCTTATGAACTCAATGTTATCTAGGTTTTAAGCCCTAATTTATTCATTCCGTATTCCGTTATCTCAAAACACTTTTGTTTAATTTCATCGACGCACATGTGTAAGTCAATTATTAAAGCGACGTGTCGTGATGACAACGAGAAGGTGGCAAAATATTCCTAAAAAAATCTTTAAAGCGCTCTATCAAAATCTTAACATTGATACGTGACTTTTTTCTTCATGAACTATCACGTTTCTGGCACGTTACAGATTAAATATGTCGTGTGAATCTAACTGATAATGTATGGTGTTAACTGTAGCCTACGTACATTATAAACGTACAAAATATAATAACTTAGGAAGTAACTTCGTAACTAGTACCTACTACGTTGCCAAACAACTTGGTAAACAAATAATAATTTTTTGGGTAATAATTCCAAATTACATTTATCTGTTTACGTTATGCGAAATCATGTTGAATTATAAATATCGGGGCGTGTGTCGATAGGCGAATATCAATGGTGTGTTAGTTAAACGAAAATTAATTAAAAATGCACAATTCATACGACAAAATATGAAGAAAATAAAAGGTTTGAAGAATGCTTAACCTTTTAATACTAGATCTGTAAAAAAATTTTAGCCATTGAAAATGGGACGTTTTAAAAATGCCAGACAAACAAGAAATTCAAAATAAATAAAAAATACATAAATTTCCACTAAGGCATAAAAGAAATGTGCTAATTTCAAAAATATATTATAACTGTTGACAGTGTCTCACTTAGTGTCATATATAATCTACCTTCAGATTTTTTTCCCGTATATCGTAGTATATCGTAAGGGGTAAAACGGCAGACAGGGAAAAAAGAGGAGAAAAAAGAAAATTTTCTAAATAACCATGAATATACAAAATCAATCCCTTAAAAGTAACTGCACAGGAGATCAATATTTACTGATCAATAAATAAAGACTAATTAAAATAAATATTACTCACTGTTGAAATAATCACAAAATAAAATGTTATATTAAGATATTGGGGACTCCTAGTATAGCATGAAAACAATTATAACTAGAGTTTATACACATTTTGAAAAGTAAATAAACTTATATAAATATTATTCTCAACCACATTTATAATATTACAGCGAAAACATTTACACAATTTAATAAAACTATAACTTAGCGAGGGTTTTCTTATGGCTTTAATTTCGTTTTCAAGTATTTAAGGATCATTACTTTAATGTATTTATTATAAACTTGACTAAAATGGAAATAAATACTCTTGAATTAACAAAATAACACTAACATGAAAATAACAGCTCAGGATATTAATAATTACTGATAAATCCATATTGTTAAATTAACAATATCAAATTACAATCACTGTTTAAATACTCATGTAATTATTATTTTTTGTTAATATCAAACTTATGATTGATTTTTATAAGAATTAGTTTTTATTTAATTTTATATAATGAATAGGTTAAATGTGATCAATCATTCTGATACACTGATTTTGTAGTTCTGCAAATACCATGTTATCATTGAGGTATAATGCAACAGATTCTGCCAATAGGCTAATAGATATACCGCAATGCATTCACAGGCATTTCTAATGTTCTACCGACGATAGAATGAACCATGACGTGTCATCCGCTCTGCGACGCGAAAACTAAACGGCACGGACCTACCTCACTGCAGTTCTTTACATTATGACAATAATGTCACAGGGTGGAAATAAAAACCATATTCCACACATGGGATAAGTTAAAAAAATTATGAACTAGCATAGTCTTAGCTGGACTTAACATATTTACCTGCAGGTGGGCTCATAATTATAATACGGTGTGTGATTTAGTTAGTCAAATAACAGCTTGTTACAAATAATGACACTGTCAAACTAAACTTTGAAAAGCATTCCCAAACACAAAAAAAAATAGTTACACAGCTAAAACAATACTCATATAACACGGTTTAACAAAACTGATTCACACAAGTCATTAAAAAATTATACGTACTTGAACGAACAACATTTTTTTTGTGAACATGGTGTAACCTTTCGTGTCAAACGGAGTTCTGACTGTTGAATCCGGCCCCTCGAGCATGGTTCTTTTCCTCGCCACCGTCATAGCGACGACGCGTCGCCGGTATGACGGCGGAGTTATGACGGCCGCGTGAAAATGCGAGCACGGATCCCATCGTCATATCTCTCCCGTCATCGCTAAGGCGCCTTACCTACGACAGCTTGGCAATCGATTATATGCAGAGGTTGGCAGTGAATTTACAGAAAGGATGTGTTTTATTTGGCAGTTGGTGTATCTGCTAGCAATTTACAGCCAATAGAAAACTACCTACACGAAAACAAGATTGTGGACATTCGTAAAACTTAGGCATGATGTGACTATCGAATTATATATTTTCCACAACTATATTCAATATTTATATCATTTTCATTGTACGCCTGTTGGCGTTCCGTAAATATAAGTTTTACAGACTATTTTTTGCTCAGTAAAACACCCGTCACGTCTCAGTCTCAAAATATAATAAAATCATTTTACATAGCAAAGTCGGTTATAATTATTAAATAGTATATAATAAGGTTAAGGAGTGCATTAGAAACTGTGAAAGTTTGTAGTTTTTAATATGAAAATATTATTTAGCGATCTTGTGAAATGTGTTTGCCCGTTATTATTAATTTTGTTTTCAATGGTCAGTTATTATTACTTTAAATCATACGATGAAAAAAGAATTTCAAAACACTTTTGTGATTCGACGTGAAACATTACAATACTAGACCTGATTTAATCATTATTTGGTAATTTTCGTCACCGTTAAAGTTCATTTGCCGATTTGAAGGTACCGAAACAACTCGGTGTGCTATACGTCCCACTGTTCAAAAAATACTACTGTTATATTTAATTACATTATACTTAGACTTGTTTATAGCATATTTTCTAGTGCACTACAAGTTTTATTCACACTATTTTGTACCGTAGCATATGTATTGGGTGAATACGCTGATAATATTTATTTAGCATCTTGCAAGCTTGAAACAATATAACACGAAGTCGGTGTTGTTAATTAAATGCCTGAATATAATTTATTACGTAAACTGTAGTTGACAATATTGTGTCTGCATTTTATAACTACCAGAAGAGTATAGGAACTAAAAATACCCTTTAACGGAATTAATTACTTTCTTTTCACATAAGCCGCTCCTCTCACAAATTACAATTTTCGTATGAACTATAAACACGAAACCTCTCAACTCTACGTGAAACACTATTATTCCTACATTGTTACCATTTTATCATACTGAAAGTATTCGAGCGAATCTTAGGTGAATAAAATACGTTTCAATATGCGATACAGCAGGAGCAAACCTAGCCACCAACGAGGGTGGGGAGTAGGCCTAACCTAAAAGTCACTAAATGTTTGGAGGAAATGCTTTGTGTTTAAAATGCGATAAAACGAAGGTTTAAAATAACCATCAGATTACTGTGTATTTATCAGCGGCATTCTTGTGTATTTTCAACCTTATCAATGCATGTATTTTATTTTTACAAGTGATTTTTTTTTATTACACGTATGGAAGCTGAAGGGGAAATGAGTTGTTTTTAGAAGTTTAATAAGCCACACGCGTATAGGTGTTTTACACTTAACTTTTATACAGAATAATTAACCAATGTGATGTTATCTTCTATCTAGTTGAAATATTACGTTATTTCGTCCTGAACTTTATTTTTTTATTAAGTGATATGACAAAAGTAGGCAGATTGGCAGTTTTCTTAGTAGGTATGATATATTTTGGTTAACTGAGTATTGTGCAGTTAAAAATAACGAGAAAAAAGAATCAATGTGTCTTATTCACACGAAACATAGAAACTAAGTATTTATTTATGCGGCGTGATTATTATCGGAAACAAGTTGTTTCGAAGTTTGTTCAGACAGAGAAAAACATAACCCTTTTTTTAGATACATCGTATAACTCACATACGTAATTTCTGAGTAAATATAATTATGGCAAAACCTTAAATTTCACGAAAACATATTATTTAACTCATTTGAAAGAATTATTTCCCAGTATTAAATGAAAGTTACACATGTAGTCGGCTGTATGACGGGGTTATGACGGCTATGACGGCCTTACGACGGGCAAACAATCCCGCCTTACCTATGACGGGTATGTCGTAGCTAAGGCGTCTTCCAGAAGGCGAAAAAAGATCCATGCTCGCTTTTAGTAGCGAAGCGTCATACCGATGACGCGTCATCCCTATGACGGGCGAAAAAGAGAACCATGCTCGCCCGGCGGGAGTTATTCTTATTTGTCAAATCAAAGAAAATGTCTCTTCTGGGTGGTTTTAAGCTCAAACACCGTCATCTCCAAACCATGCCGCCGTCAACGCTTGCCCATATTCTGAATTTATAATTATTGATCCAACTGGTATCGCTGTCTTAACGCTGTTGCTCTTATCTGGGCAAACAGTTTACGTGGAAGTGTCTGACCAAGTGGTTTGAAGTTACTCGGGCAGCGTGACGGCAGGCAGGCGAGATTTCTGACGGTGTAGCAGTCGCGGGCAGCAGCTTCCCGCCTCGGTTGTCGTCTCGGAGCTGTCTCTCTCCCCAGAGAGGACCTTATATACTCTGGAACTCGGTACAAAGCCCGCCCAACGAAGTTCGCCGAGCATTTTCGAGGGGCTCCGATGTTTTCCGCGCAGCGCGCGGAAACTGGTGTTGAACATGATGCATCCAGCGCGCGGTTAGGCGCCGCGCTGGTGTCATCAATGTACGTATGCCGGGCATACGTAACAATGGCTTGTGGCGTGGTGCATAACAATAAGCTCAAACCCTGTTGTGTTGCCCTCTGCCCAAAGACTCCCTTACTAGATGCCAGCAAGCCGGGGTGTCGTCAGGCGCAGGCAGGTACCTACCGCCGTGACCCGCCTATCCCTTCAGCATGGCATGGTTAAATCTGAGCCGCTTTCCGCCACGTGGAGCCCGCTCAAGGGACAGAAGCCCGACAAGTTCTATGCACTGTCCGCAACTTTATGCTCCGTCCTTTATGCGTCATTCAGGCACCGAGTCTTTCCCTAACCCAGACCCCTCCAAAACACTCTTAGATTTATAAATTTAGGTTAGGAAAAAATATCAGGCACAGGAAGTCAAGTGATCTATCAAGACAATGGAGCCACGAAAAGCCCCTTGGAATGACAGTATACAGTCTCTTGTTCTCAAACAGCTCCGATGCCTGGATTATTTAGCTGAATACATAAATGCAATGCTCAGATTAAAATATTTTTCCCTCCCAGTGGAAGGACGCTACAGTTATAGTTTACAGCAAGTTGGGAAAATACAAAACACTGCCCCAGAACTACAGGCCAATAAGCCTACTTAGTAAGGTGTGGAAAGAGCGGGGTGTATAATATTTCACCAAATAAATGACCTCATACACGAAAGTAACTTGCTGCCGAATAAACAGTTAGGCTTTTGCAGCGCTCACTCAATAGTTCATCTGCTAGTACGTCTCACTGGAGAGATAAAAAGACTTTGTAGTTGCGAAGTTTTTAAACATAGAGAAAGCCTTTGATAGAGTATTTCATGCAGGACTTCTCTACAATCTCTATCAAGCAGGCTTTCCGGACTGCTATTTGTCAGGTATAAACGTTTAGAGTATAATTGAAGGAGCCACATCTGACCTAAAACAGATTAGAGCAGGAGTGCCACATATTTGTACGAGATATGCAACGCCCCGCACAACGACTAGTAAAGCTAGGCTGTTGTGCAACCGATTCTGTACTGTATAGCAGATATCACAAACTTCAGTTTGTCACGACCAGGCTGCAAGTTGCGCTCACTAAGATAGAACAGTGGTGCGCAACTTGGCGCATTAAAGTAAACACAACTAAGTCTGAAACAATTGTGCTTACTCGCAAAGATTTATCGCCTGCAGATCGCAGGACGCAAAGGCAATTTGTTCGCGAACACATCACACACAAGGATGGATAGGAAACTACTTTGTCGCCACCACATTGACACCAAGCGAGCACAGGCTCAGGCTAGAACGAGCTCCTCATATCCAGTTATAAGTAGGCGATGTGGCAGATAGGTTAAAACCAGCTTACTGCTCTACAAAGCACTCATACGCTTAATCATTACGTATGCAACCCCCTTTTTGGGCCACTGCAGTCCTTACACACTTAATAAAACTGCAGCGATTCAGAATAAATGCATTCGAGTAGCTACAGACGCCCCAGTGTACTGCCCACAGAAGCATTGCCTCGGGAAACTGATTCAGAAACTTTGCAAGACGTCTATGTCAAAAATACACAAACTTTTTACGATAAATGCGCAAATAGTTTAAACCAAAATACCAACCACCAAAAACCATCCAGGCGCACTTCCCGCCCTAGTGCCACGTGATTGACTGAGCAGTGTGTTGGCCAATCACAGCGCGACCTCTCCCAAACAAAACTAGTTGGTTACCTCGCGCCAGTTGTCTACCACCGGCCAGCCAGCCTATTGGTCGTTGCGGACTGGCAAACAAATTCTTCCCATTAGGTTGGCATTGCGCTCAAACACACAATATATTTTTTTTTAAACATGCGTTCAAGCAAGTTAAATATAAGTTCAAAATATTCCAATTCCCTACCAGTATATGACGCACGGTAAGTTCCCAACATAGAAATAGTTATAATTTTATTATCCTAGATTTGGGTGGCATACCATACTGGGCTCGCTGATGAATTCAGTGCAAATATACACCGTTGTAGTTTCCAATACCAACAAGTGGCATGCTTCTTGCTAGGCGGTACAGTGGTACGACACTTTAGATTAGCTAAGCTGCGCCGATTTAGACATTGCGATGTGTAATCGCCGTAGAGCAGTAGTGTCGTTTATCCAGGTACCTACTTGTCCACGTCTTGAGTGCAAATAAACACCGCGGAAGCTGCCCTTACCTACATGTGGCATGCTCAGGCTGGCAGTGCAGAGTGCTTGACCTCACAGTAGTGTTAGTTTTCCTCTCCGTAATTTATGTGGGCTGGCTGGCAGCCGGTGAGAAACCACGCAAGTCGTCCCCCAACGAACCAGCACTGCCCAAACTAATGCGTACAGCAATGTCCAAGTTCCCGCTCTCTTGCTTAGTAGTTTCTTTCTACCCTGTCCAACTCTTCTTCCCGAACCATCCCTCTGATCCCTTAAACAACCTGAGTAGTATACGAATGTATTTCCGAGATCAGGCGCCAGGCGGTGGAGCCGAGAGCCGGTCCGCAATATTGGATTCTGAAGTAACGGCGGCCATCTTGGATGGTTGTGACCTTGACCTTGACATTTGACCCTCAAAATGTGCCAAAATTCGGCAAAATTTGGCCAAAATTCCTCAAAGAAACGCCAAAATTTCAATTTTTTTGAAAAAGATTCCGCCAAAAAATCTCAAAAAATTCCTCAATTCAAAAATTAGGATTTCAAAAATCCTCAAAAGCTGTTCTGTCTTAGAAAGAACCCAAATGCCTAAAAGCAGCTTAAAACTCCTAAGAGCTAGCCGCTTTAAGCCGCCGAGGTCATGACCTTGAAAATTAGGATGCCATGTCAGCCATCTTTGATGATGACGTCACCGTTGCAATTTCCGTTACGGTCGCCATCTTTAAAATCTTTATTTATTATCCGATTTTAATGAAAAAAAATTTCAAAATTATAAAAACATCAATAAAAAAATATTAATAAAAAATATTTAAAAAACAAACATTAACGACACGGAGCTCGGAGTCTTCGGTTCGAACCTGGTGAAGGCAGAAAAATAAAAATGACGACCGATCCTTTCCTCACAGTGGCTGCTGGCATACTGACCCCCACCACTTATGTCAAAGTATATATATCTTCACCTAGTATGACGTCATGTCCGCCATGTTGTCTTCGATGCTTAAGCCATCATCATTGTATCGTCGGCGAGAGTGCGCTGACACTATGTTAGTTTAATTCTTATCCGCTAGAGTGCAGTAATCATTTATTATTACTGTGACACCCGCCATCTTGAAATTTGGATGCCATCTTGAAAATCCGTAATTTTAATGCTAGAAATTCGGGAAAAGTTCCAAAATTCATTAAATAAATCAATCATGAATTTACATATTGATTCGATGGATTCCTGTCCTTGGTTCGATCCCTGGCCGATACAAAACAACTTTAATATTTTTAAAAAGTACCACTAAAGTGGCAGGTTTGAGATAATAAAAACACCGCAAGTTCTTTTAAAAAAAACTTCTATTACATAAATTCTACACAACTACAAGTACAAAAAAATACACAGACAAATTACCAAAGTTTCGTGGATCTCTCGATTCAAACAGTCTTCATACTATACGGACTAAGTCCTTTACATGACTTTAAATGTCTATTCAGTTTATCAGGTTGACATATTGGTACACCACAATTTTCACACAAAGACGAATTATCGACTTCATTAAAAGGACAGTGATACATTTCGTGTCGTTGTGCACTTTGAATATTTGCTAATGTTTTGTTACAAAATATACATCTTGATTCCGATGAATGTACAGCCAGTCTATCACAATTCCTGAGGTGCCGTTTTAATCTTCCATAGAGTATAAACTTGCTTAAACACCTGTTGCACTGATATTTAATGCGTTCAGAGTTATTACTACAATTGTGTATTACATAATCCCGTAATTTAAAGTTTTTGATCTTCTCACAGTACGTGCAGTCGGGTGATGGAACACCGCTGGATGCTCCTTCCTTCATCAATGCCACTGGAACTGTTGACAACCTTTGTAACACTGCTGACATGTTAACTTCTGAAGCCTTTGAGGTCTGCTCTGCGGAAGATGTTGCACGCGTCGAAATCTCCTGCTGTGCTGAGAGAGCAGGTGTAGCTGTAGACGTCGTTGTCATCGTGCTCTGCACTGATGATGGTAGACCTTCGATCCAGGTTGGTGTAGATAGTGGTAATGATGCCATCGAGTTCTCAAGAATAGCTAGATACAGGTCTGTTATGTTATACAAGTCTAACTATCCGATCCGTTCATCACCGCAGCCAGAGACGGACTGAAGTCCATATCACCAGGGTCTCACTTATATAGACTCATCAGCCGGTACAACACAAGAGTCAAAACAATAACCATGTTCATTATACTCGCACTTTACTTTCTCGGAGCATTTTTTATAATGAAGATGTAAGCTATCAAGACGTGAAATTAGTTTTTTGCACTTATTGCACTGAAATTGTATTCTTTTAACATTATTAGAACAACTGCATCTTTCATGTCTGAGAGCATTTGAGGTGATAGTAAATGATGCGTCACAGTATTTGCACTGACGCAATGTACGCTAGTATTTAGGTTTAGTAGGTCCGAGCGCAGAGGCTGGAGGCAAAGGATTTAGGATTTGTGACCTTTGACCCCTGATGTCACTGTTATGACCTTTGACCCCTGACGTCATCACCGATTTCCTGGAAATTTCCCGATCTTCCGCCAATTTTCCTCAAAATTTCCCGTTTTCCCCTCACATTTTCCTCAAATCTTCCCATTTTACTACAAAATTTCCCTACAAAAATTCCCCATTCCCCCAAAATTCTAACAGCCGCCAATCTCCCCATAGAGGCTAGGCATCCCCCTTAACTATCCTCCCATCTCCGGATAGCGGGTTGGTATCCCCCTTACCTACCCACCCATATATATGACATCACTTCCGGCCGCCATCTTGGATTATGTAATATGCGGTCACCATCATTTCCAACCTCCATTTTGGATTCAATTTTCGCATGCTCTATAATTCCATTATTATTATGCAATCATATAGTATTACATCATATCTGACCGTCATCTTGGATGACATCATCACCGCCATCTTGGATTACGTCATTTCCATTAACCATTTTGATTTCAAGAACTTTATACTGTCTCTATTACATCGCCACTGATAAGACTTAGGGATTTAATATTTTCACATTAATATTATACAGTCACCAATTTGTTTTATAGAAACACCCACCATTTTTTTTAAATTATGAAATCACACCTACCACCAATGAATCGAGTGCCCCGCTCCTATGTTGTACTTTCGTTACGATGACATCATACCATTTACATGCATTAAACTTTTTCGTTACGGTCACATAACAACCGCCATATTGTATGACCTTGACCCCAACTGACATTTAGAATTCTACCATCTTAGATTCAACCATTTTGAATTATGCAATCACACCTAACACCCCGCAATCGAGCACCCTACTCCCATGTGTTGATATTTTCATTATACAGTCATAGTAATTTTATCTTTTGAAGGCAGCCATATTGGATTTTTTTAATCCTCACCTTTAACCTAGGACATCATGAACATCATATTGGACTACGTCGACATCACCAGCTCCAAAGCCATCATGGACTGTAAAACTTTCGATATTTTTTTAAATTAAGACATCACCCCTATCTCGTAATCTAGTGCCCCACTCCTACATATTGCAGTTGTCGTTAAAACACCAAGCACCCGTACTTTTCATTATGATTATATCATTATATATATTTCATCTTCTGTAGACAGACATATTGGATTTTCATCACTGTAGCTCCTTTAGGACGACATCTTGGACGATATCGTCTTCACTTGGCATATAACATCTTGGACTATATCCCTCACCTTGAACTTTCCACTATATTGGATTACATCATTTATGTTCGACATCTTGTCGCCAACACTACCTTGGCATCATCACATTTCACATTACTGTCGACACCCTGAACTTCCCACCATCTTGGACTAGATCATCACATTTGACTTATAACATATCCACACCGCCGCCATCTTAGATTTTGTTATCACCCACTTTAATCTTGACCACGAACATATTGTATTATCATCTCATGTATGCACCCACCATACTTGATTATATAATCATACTAACTTTCATCCTCTGCTAAAGTATGTAGATTAATTATTCATAATGAGCATCACATGATTATCCCAAATACTAAGATAAAAAAATGTATTACAATTAAACTTATCACGGTCCTTATACCAAAGTCATACTGCAGACTTGTGCACTGTAGCACTCTACTCAAACTGACTTACATAGCTTACTTTTTCTTAACATGATTTCAATTGCGACTACAATTTCTTTGAGGGCTTTCATTGGCGCCTACAATTTCTTTGAGGGCTTTCATTTGCGCTTACAATTTCTTTGAGGGCTTTCATTGGCGCCTACAATTTCTTTGAGGGCTTTCATTTGCGCTTACATTTTCCTTGAGGGCTTTCATTTGCGCTTACAATTTCTTTGAGGGCTTTCATTTGCGCTTACAATTTCTTTGAGGGCTTTCATTTGCGATTACAATTTCTTTGAGGGCTTTCATTTGCGCTTACATTTTCTTTGCGTTCTTTCATTTGCGCTTACAATTTCTATGAGGGCTTTCATTTGCGACAACAATTTCTTTGAGGGCTTTCCTTTACACTTATGTTTTCTTTGAGTGTTTTAAGTTTCGCTTATGTTTTCTTTACATGCATTCCTTTGCGATTATATTTTCTTTATATTGTAACTCAGAATCTCATGTAAACAATATTTAAGTACCCATATATATTAGTAATCTTAATAACAAATGTTATGTCATGCATGCATCCTTATTTTTATAGTTGTCACCATAAATTAAGCCGGATAAATTAAGGGGAAAAAAATATAGTATACATGAAACATTTATTTTATTTACAAATTTTATTATACATAGTTCTACACAAAGATATATACATCTATACTGCGTCAAAATGACTAATTCTCAGCTCCAGACGGTTCACAGAAGTCAGCGTCCAACCAGATCCTTTACCCATATATTCTTCTTCTTCCATGCAAAGTTCTTCTATACTCTGTTTAAGGGGATTGGTGCAGGACAAAAAACAGTCATTCGTCAGAATTTGTTGGAAATGAGCTTAAGTGTTTCATAAATGCTCGTTTATTACTACTGTATGGCCAGCCAGCACGTATATAAGCTAGCGGGTGAGATTTGGCAAGTTAGTGGCGAGAGAGCTTCTGTGAGGGGAGGTTGTCGAATGTTGCAGCTCTGAGGCCTGCCATCTAGCGGGAATCTTTCGAAGGTCTTCCACAATATCGCCTTTCTCTCTTTCTCTCTCTCTCTCTCTCTCTCTCCAACACGGACACCCAACCAGCTCTTATCTTCGCTTCCCATCTCGCCCTATCCTTCATTCTCGGATCAGGTAGCCGCCCTTCCCCGCGTAGACTTTCATGTTACTCCAGGAAACCAAGACAACCTGTGAAAAATTTGTCCAAAGCTGAATTTTTGTACTGTGGTAGAGTTGACTATGCTTAATAACATACCGAAAGTTTACCGCTGTAGACCTTGTGCGTTATCACCGAAAATTTGCATTTAAGTCCTAGGTGACAGCAACTTGCATCAGTCCATTAAAATGCTACCCATTTATACAGTTTTTAATTTAGACTGTCCGTAAACTTACCAAAATAATCTAGAAACTTTAATACACCCATTAATGTTAGAAAAAATTTAAATTTTTAATATATATGATATAAAGCGATTAATTCACGACATATTTTTTTTTTTATCTTTGCCACCCAGATAAAAATACGATTTACACCGATTTGAAGAGCCCAATGCGAAAAAATGTCTAAATAAATGTTTTTAATTATACTTTTAGCTTTAATATAGCATATTTATAAAGAGTCTAGCATAATTAGTTGCCTCATTAAAGCTGCCCGAGCGTTGCAGTGTACTGCGGCCGTACTGATCTTTCACGGCCGGCGGGCTTTGAAACATGCTGCGTACTGCGACACTCAATAAACTTGGTATTATTTAGGGATTACTTAAAATATATTTAATGCATATGATAGGGTGTATTCATGTTACATCTTTTGAGATATACATATTATTTTTTTTATACATGAATGATTTTTGATACAATAAAATTAACAATAAACAATTTCTGCTTGGAACTTGTAAATCAAAATTCTAGAGGACCTCTGGTTTTGTATATGTGTGTTCGTATTTTGTTACAAAAATTTTATTATTAAAAATTATTTTAATACCAAAAAATATAATTATTTTTTATTTCTAATACATTATATTATTTTAGATCAGAACTGTGCAAAATTTTAATGTAGCCTATATTATAAAATATATATATATATATTTAATTGTATGAAATTATTTTACTATATAACAATTGAAGAAAACGATACACCGTTAATGTGCTTATTGAGTTTTGTCACTTTTATAACATAATTCGGATGATAATATTATTTTTTTCCAGAAAATAAATAATACATAAGTTGTGTTGTAAAATGTATTGATAGAATTACATATTTAGTAATTTTTTTTCTAAGTTAATTCATTGGAGTGCTGCGCCTAGCTTACTTCGTTGAATTGCTAGTGGCAAAGAGCGGTGGTGGATGTTTTGCAAGAGTTTGACCGTATTTTATGACCCCAGCTGTGAGAGGGTGTTCGTCCCAGAAATCCTAACGGTCAAGGAAAATAGCCTTTCTCTGTAGTCACGTACGGGTCTGCTACTCGCGCAATATCGTCAGTTTATCACAACTTTCCGGGAAGTTCTATTGTTGTTATTTATAATTTAGAAATTAAAGAGTCGATCATACTAACATTTTTACCTAAGCAAATTGCATCCTGGAAGATTTTTATCTACGTTTGCAGCAAAAATCACTTGCAGTTAGGAAACTTTTATTCTTTCAGAGTAAAATTCAGTCTGGAATTACCATACATTAAAAACCTTAGTTTTCTGGAGCAAAAGACGTCCCAGCACGAGCGACTTTAACACTGCTGCACCACACACTACGCAGCTTGAAATACATCAGTGATCAGACTATTGTACCAGACACTCAAAATATACACATTTAAACCTTAAAAAAAAAAAAACACAGACAATATTTATGAAGTGATTTTGACGTTACGCTCAACATATTTATGTAACATGTAGTCAAATTTCTATTAAAAAATATATTTTTTTTCTTACCTTTTATGATTAAAATTACCAATTTAATAATAGGACGTTTTAACTTTGAGGTGTTTATCACAGTTACCATGTAGGGCATTATTTTATATTACTTTGGTGCCATAATGAGAACCGACTTAAAAAAGTATTAAAGTTATTAAATTTACGAAACATTTTTGTGGATCATTGTAGAAATTATCATTAAGGACTCAACTGCTCATTTATTGGTGTGATCACAAGGTTTCATCGGTAAACTTTTGACGTGTTACAAAGAAATGTTCATTCTACTACTGTACAAAAATTTTCCTTTGGGATAATTTTCCATGTATTAAAAATTTTTGTTTCTTAACAGCGAAATTCGTCTCGACCCGAACCTACTTCGACAACCTCGCAGTAGTATACACTACGCGGCTCGGATCGCTTTAGTGGTCAGACTAATTGTATGAGACACTTAAAAAATATACCAATTTAAAGATGAATAAATATGCAAGAACGATTACTTTAAGCGATTTCCACGTTGGGCTCTTTAAGTTTATGTAAGATGTATTTATATTTCCTTAAAATTGAATGAAAGTGAATTCGTTAACTTTAATGATTTAAAAGGTCTATTTTATAGAAACATGTTAAACTTTGTGCTTTTTATCACTATCCTCAGATAGGGCAATGTTTCTAGATTATTTTGGGTTCCATACTGAGGTCTACTCCATAAACTGCATTTGCAATATCCATTATTGTGGATCGTTGCAAAAAAATTTAATTTTGGACTTAACTACTCGTTTTCGGTGTGACACACAAGGTTTGCGGCAGTACTTACACTTTTCACGTGTTACTAAGAAATGTTCATTCTACTACTGTACAAATTTCGGCTTTGGGATAATTTTCTATGTATTAAAAACCTTTGTTTCTTCACAGCGAAATTCGTCCCGACCCGAGCCTACTTCTGCAACCTCGCAGTAGTATACACTACGCGGCTCGGATCGCTTTAGTGGTCAGATACATTGTACCAGGCTCTCAACAAATAAACTAATTTAAAATTTAAGAACTAAATCGTGATCGTAAATTGGCCGCCATGGTGATTTGCGAATTTATGGAGAAATAAAAGCAGTTAAAATCTTATGTAGTTTCCAAGAGACATTATTACATCACCAATCATCTTAAGTAACAGGTTTACAAAATTTCAACATATTCATTAACTAGTCAGTTTTTTTTTCAAATGTGTTAGTATTAACAATCTGGACCATATCTAGTCGGTGAGGTCTGTATTGTTACAGACTATCTGTATTCCGGTATTTGGATTTTGAAGCTACTTAATGATTCGCTTTCAATGTCTATTAAAATATACCTAATGCTAATTGCAGGAATATTTCTACTCGATTTAAAAATTATAATTCCTGAACATTTGTAGCGGACACATTTCAATGTAACACTCACTGATTTTCGAGTTGTGTTGAGGTTTCGCATGCCACTTCGTGTACACGAGATGGCCCCTGCTCTGGTAACAATGAGTAGGGACACCTGTATTTCGCGTATACATTTCGTGTCAAGGTATTTCACAAAATACTGTAGCTTTTTATAAGAGGAAAGGCAAATTGTGAGGGTGCAGCAGTACTGTGACCACATTCTCATTGGCCTCGTCAAGAGCGGGACGACACCTCTCACCGCTCTCAGCCAATAACCACAAGAGAAAAGCTACAGTATTTTGTGAAATACCTTGACACGAAATGTATTCTCGAAATACAGGTGTCCCTAACAATGAGTCATCACAACCGGTGCCGTCTGTACGAGCGTCTTCACAAGTTATCCTGAAATATGTTCTTAAATATTAATTCAAGTGAATTCTTAAAATCCTACACACCTTATCTTAAGTGTCGTAAATGAATCGTTATATTTTGTAAATCCATATAATATAGGAGCGACCATGGCGCGAAGCGATGGACGCGATACGAATAATATTTTTTTTTACCAACCACTACATCAGTAAATATTTGTGGTTTCCATTCGCTATGAATTCAAGCATGTAACATTTGTACTGCTTCTTCAATTCGGCCACAGTTAAATGGGAGGCTCTGAATCCCTGAAAACTCCTCAACAAAATCAACGATGAATCACAGGCATTATAACAAACAGTTGTCACAAGTCAAGTAGCCAATGAGCAGGTGACATTTTTCGAGTCCGTAGAGGATTGACTATCGTACAGGTCATTGGCAACACGCCCTTACGCGCATGGTTAATACCCGCATGAGTAGAGCAGAGGTGCCCCCCCCCCCCCCCCAAACACTATGACTCACCCCCCCTAAACTAATTATGCCCCCCCCCCCCCGAATTTTTTTATGCCATGTTCTAAATGATTTACTCAATTATTTTATAATATTATACTTTTTAGTATTATATTTTATCACATTTTGCATTAATTAAAACTGATTTTCTAATAATAATTTTGGTAATATCAGGTAATATTTCCATCCTGAACCGACAGATGCCAAACTGCTTTTGTTGAGGAAAGTGCGGGGTTGCCAATTTGATTTACAAGATCCCTTTCATTTATCAAAGCACCAGAATCGTATTTTCACATTAGAAGCTATAATTATGTAAATAATATATACATTTTTCTCGTCTTTTAACCACCCCCCCCCCCTGAAATTTTAATGACGCAGTCTGCGTCGTTACCCCCCCCTTGTGGGCACCCCTGAGTAGAGTGTAAAGGCGTAAGCATGATACACATCTGGTCCTCATCTAACCGCGCACACTTAGATTTAACTCAGGATAGGGTGAAAAATGTTTACTAATTTTGCAGTCCTAACAGTCACCAACGAAACGCCAGCAAAATAAATAAATAAGGCCACGAATATTGTTCGTGAATGAAGGCGAAGCTGATACTTTGGAAACGTTACCAGCATATATTAAATAATGTTTAACTATTATTTACGTAGCTTACTTCTTAAAACTGCATTCATGTAAACTGATTTTGTGTGAGACTATGTTGAGTGTTTTCTGCTACACTTATTTTTCTGAAAAAAAGTATATTGTGGCTTAATAAACTTGTTAACATTGATGCCTGTCATAAAAAAAATTCAAACGTAATCATACGGATACATGTTGAGTATAGTTTATGAATGGTTCACGCATTGCTAGAAAAAAAAAGCATGTTTACAATTTTACACATCTTTATGTTGTCGCATCGCGTCCATCGCGTTGTACATACGCAACTCTGAAAAATAAATGTATGGTAAAAAAGCTATAATAAAATAATCTCTTATCTTTCTTTATTCTTTTTTCTAAGTGCTCTAATGGCTTTCGATAGTTTTGTTCTTTTGTGTACTATGCTTGGTGGAGGTTTCTTCGGCATTTTATTCCTGAATAAATCTCACGCTTACAACAAAAAACATCTAGCTAAATCACTGTGTTAAATAATAACAGAGAATAACCATTCAATTATACGCCGAGCTAGACCAAACACGTTCTCTTATCTACTGAAAATGAGTACGTTGACCTTCATATCAGTTTCGCGCGAAATCCCGTCTCCCCTTCGTAAACAGCAGACAGCTGAGGCAGGGTGGGAACGAGAGAAAACACTGGCTGCAAACAGTTCGGGAAACTGTCGCAAGGTGTCACTACTGTCCAGCGCGCTCCATAATTTCTCGTATCCGAGCTTGCACGCTGCTCAAACTTCTACAGCTACGTTTTTACTTTAGGTCCGACTGCAATAAGCTAAAGACTAAAATAAAGTCAATCATTCAGCCGACAGATATATTGGCGTTTGAATTACAAATGAAAACGCGAATGTTATTAAATTCGCAAATGAATATCACGCAATTTCGTAGCAGCTCATTTATTAAAATTCAAATTGTAAATACGTTAAATTAATAATAATTACAGATAAAATAATGGTCACAGTAATATCTCCCGTGTCTGAAAATTTATCTGCGAAAGTTTTACCACTGAATTCTTTATAGTTTATTAATAAAGCTTGAATTTAAAAAAAATCCCGAAAATCAGCAATAACTTAATTAAAATAAAAAAATTAAAAAAATAATTTTACACCAGAATGGTTCAAATCTTCTCTAGTAGCTGAATCATTAACAAATATATTGTTTTTTTTAATACGATGCTGGTGCACCAATCCCCTTAACTGACCGATCTACTTCGTCAGAATCGTAAATTGCAGCAGCTGATGTCTTGAAAGCACGCTTGCTCACTTGATTCTCATGCGGTGGCGGTTTACCATATAGACAATCCAACCATAAGTTATATTTTAAAGGCCCTTGTGTTGCTGTATCGTCCATAAGCTGTTGTATTATATTCTGCTCAATATCACTCAGAAAAGTGCAAATATCTTTGGCCTCAATAAAAGTATTTAGATAATAATAGTCTTTCAGAACTCCTCCAAATACAGATTGTGCCAAGTAAAATCCATTATCATTTGTCTGTAACTAACCAAGCATAGTGTTATATTTATGTCCAGATGACGATGCGGGTGGTTGTTGCTGCTGATCTCCTTTAATGCTGGAGCCTGTGCACATGGGTACCTCTAGTTTAAATTGAGGAATCGTAACGTTCACATGCTGTTCCACAGGCAAGCGAACAACACCTTTACAAATCTTCATATGTCTTTTCAAATTATCTCTGCGAGTAAACCATTGATTGCACCTGTCGCATTGAAACTTCACATGTGAGGAACTCTTCATACATTTACTTCTCTCATGCCTCCTTGTATATTGAGCAAATGCAAACATCATGTCGCAGTAGTTGCAACGATGTATATTTGATGTGCCTTCCATGTCTCGGTTTGCTGTGTCCAAGACCGATGGTGCTACACTTAAGCTTGGTGTGCTATTTTCAAAATCAATGTAACGCGGTTGCGGAGATATCATCACTAGTGACCACATAACTCTTCCTTTGCATATCTTCAGGTGCATTTTCAAGTCATCATTGCGAGTAAACTTCTTCTGGCATTCATTACAGAAAACAATAGTGCGAGATGGATTCTTCGCACAATTACTCTTCTCATGACGTCTCATATTAAAACTTGTTGAGAACATCATATGGCAGTGCGGACACCGATGCTTTATTGGTGGTGATGGCTCCATGCAGGATTTCGAAGAACTCGCGGTAGGATCCATACTCTCCCCAAATGCCTTTGTAGTTAAACAAGGAAGAGAGCTCCCAAGCGATGTTCACTCTTCGGAGTCAGGATGACAACTAAGCTACTAATTCCATCCACATCCCTACATATAAAGCCAACCCCTACCCCCACTATGACACTCTTCACATCATCAACATGTTTACTTAGGACTCAGCTTAGATAGGGCCTCTCTCTCTCTTCTACTCCATATCATTCAATTATCCTAGAATTCTTGAAACAATCTAGAAAAAGCAGATTCATAACCTAACCAATGTAATCACGAGATTATTTCTTTGTATGGTAAACACAACTAAAATACATCTCCTCCAGCTGACATGATCTATTATTAATAACATGCATCATATCCTCTTAAATATTAACATCTGTATAGGACTTTGCACGCCTCATATAATTTCAAAACTTCCAGCCACTATATCTACGCAGAACCATAAATCATTAATACTATTCCAAATCACAGTCTTACACCAGCATGTTTGTGTAATATTATCCACTGTATTTTTTTTTTTCGTAAAGTTACCATTCCAACATAACCTACTAACATAATACTTTGATAATGTTATGTAGCATTCCATACCATTTTATCAGTCAGTCGTAATCATGCATAACTATACTCTAGCCATTGTTCCAAAGCAGCCAAATTTAATACTATCAGTCCATCATTATCATACTACTTAATATAATTCCATAAATATTTACCATAAATAAACATTTACTACACCATATTAAATATGTACTGGGTCCACCCAACAATCCAACATGAACATCAGTCAAAAGACAGTTTTTAAATCTACAAACCATAACATACATTCCTATTCCTCAGCCTCGCAGTACCCAACTTTCATCAGCTTACAAACTCTTTAAATTAAACATTTAATTATGTATTTTTTTCTTTCATTCTTTGAATGTTTCTTGCAGTAAAGAATTTTGAGTCAAATACCACTTACAGACAATGCAATTCACATCATGCTATACAAAAAATAAGAGCACATCTCGACTTAACCACAGGATAAATCCATACCAGATCTTAAAAACCAACTAAATATAATACTTAAGATATGTACAAAGTCCTATCTGACATTCTGGTCGAGTCATTGCATATGAATACAAATATGATGAGGGTACACACAAGCTAAGTCATTACATAGGAATACAAATATGAGGAGGAGGAGGGATCGTAGTAGTATATTAAAACAAATATGAGGAGGAGGGGTCGTAACATACATACATAAATAACACCAAACTTTACTCAAATACCAACTATATCAACCAGAAAAGTAAATTGTAAGAGTTATGTTTCCAATTTAAATTACTTTCCGATCGATCATTCAGAAACCCAGGCATAAAACACATAAATATCGTCAAAGATCAAAAGAACTGCAAAGTCAACTGATGTCACAGTCTAAGACATAAGATCTATGTCCATCTCATTTATATCAGCCTTTTCCCTTATACACCTTAAGTGTATGAAATTTAAGGCTAGCAAAATGAAATAATCGATACATATCACCCATTTTAATTGTCCTTTTTCACAATGTAAATACCTGTAATGATTATGCGTAGAGATTCCGAAACCAATTTCGTACTTAAATAACAACTACTATGCCACCAATTCATATTATAAGTACTAGTAATACCACATCTCCTTACCCACATAATACGAACGTAAAGTCAAAAAAAAAAAAATTAATCAACCATCATTCTCAGTTCTCATATTCCTCAACATGTTAGTATATCTACATAACAACAATATATAAAGTCATAAGTATAAGTATTTACAAAACTTGCACGAATCGAGAAGTTAAACCATACAGGCTAAACATTACTTTAAGACTTTTATATGCAGAGCATACATATCATATTATTTTCCGAAGGATAGAAAATGTATTTGGCATAAGCATTGCCGCTAAGCTACATACATACAAGTTAATGGCATTAGCACTCATTCGATTATTGGGTAACAATATTGAAGCAACATCTACAATGTAATGTCAGAAAGAGGAGAAGTAAATGAAATGAGAAGGATCTAGAATTAACAACAAATGCTGGAATTTGGCACACAGCTATATTTTACTATAATCACTGATACAGCTAGGTACATTATACCAGGAACAAGTTCTTACACTTTCAATTACCTCCAACAATATTCGATGCTTCTGGATTCAGCTGCGAAAAACATATCATGAAAGAAAATTTTTTTTATCAGGTTATTGTAGTCGGACATTACTTAATGTGCCAAGTTAAATCTCTTTAGGTGAATATCAATTACACACCATTAATGAACAATCATTTCCAACTGCTTCACTTATAAATCACATCATCATCATCTGGAAGCCGGCGAGATCTTGTAAACTGGAGGCCAGTCTCATTATAGTTTGTGCTGGGCTGGATGCTTTCATAAGAATGAAATTATATGTTGCAGCGACTCATGTGCACATTCAAAATATCACTTCGTGAAAACAACTTTCCACATCTATCACACTGATGCGACTTGGAGGTAGGATTCACAAGACAATGATGTTCTTCATGTCGCCGAGCACTACTGCTGCTTGCAAACTTCTGCTTACAATATCTACACAAAATTTCGGATTTACACTTCACAATATGGAGGTTAAAATTTTCTCGTCGCATCAACAACTTTCCACATCTGTCACACAGAAGGTTTATATCGGGGGAAGTCTTCATACACTCATATTTTCCAGCACGTGATGATTCTGGTGACACTATAGGTGATGTAGGCGTTGGTGATGACGGGTGCGATGACTTCGGCTTAGAATGATTCACTGCTAGTGATCTACCACTAAATGTTTGGCCCATTGCAGGAGAAAAAATAACCAGGGAAGGCTATCCCAATGAGTCTCCGCTATTTAAAGCCCAGAAACAAACTGATGGATTGCTATTTACATCGCGCCTTATATACTCCCGAAACCATGATCACATCATATTTACCAATCAAAAGAAGCCGAGTTCTCTTACATACATAAATATGTATTCACATGGACATGCACTGCACTCACTGAATACACACAATGATCATACAATGAGACTAAAAACTAGCTCCAAATGGATCCAAATACCTTCAGTAGCTATAATAGCTCCAACTGCTACCATAGCTCCAACTATCTCCAATAGCCCAAATAAGTTCATTAGCTCCAACTAGCTCCAATAGTCCAACTAACTTCATTAACTCCAACTAGTTCCAATAGTCCAACTAACTTCATTAGCTCCACCTAGCCCCAATAGTCCAACTATCTCCAACTAGCTCCAATATCAACAACTGCTACATTATCCCCAACTAACTTCATTAGCTCCAACTAGCTCCAACAGCTCCAACTAGCTCCAATAGTTCCAACTAGCTCCAATAGTTCCAACTGCTATAATAGTCAAACTGCTAAAATGACTCAAAATTAATCCAACTGCTAAAATAGCTCCAAACGGCTCCAACTATCCAAATAAATCCAATAGCTCCAACTAGCTCTAATAGCTACAATAGCTTTAACTAGCTTCAGTACTTAAAATTAGTTCCAACCTCATCTGACTCTAGCGCCTCAATTGCCCCACAGACTCCAAAGCACCAACCGATTTCAGATATAAGATTACACGAAATAAAATTAAAAAAATTTATATTCATATTCAAACTTATTTCACAATTTTATACACGTTTCGGTAAAACATATTATTGTATGTAGCCTGCTCTCCTTAGTTAACGAAGTATAGTCAATGTTTCTTTGGTGATGGATATTTTTTCGGCATTTTGAAAAGCAACTAGAAGCCTTAACCTATCGACCAATACATTAGGATCAACCCATGATGTGTAATCAATCTCGCTTATTGTTATTAATATTTTTAAGCTATCTGAAGTCTTCTGTTTTAACAACCGTCTCATTGTCTTCCACGAAGTGATCATCATAAGAATGACCAGGTTTATTTATTTTTAACACGACGTTTCCATCGTTTAGGTCTCACCACTTCAACATATTCTTTAATCTTTTTTTTTTATCTTCGGGAGCTTCATCAAAGTCTTTGATGTTTTCAGTAACACAACACTTTCCTTGTTTAGATCTCACAACTTCATCACATTCTTCAATCTTGTCAGTTTCGGGCACTTCATCAAAATCTTCGATACCTACAGTTCCATCGTTTAGGTCTCAAAACTTCATCACAGTTCATAATCTTGTGAGCTTTAGGAGCCGCATTACAGTCTTCGATATTGCCAGCTTCGAGTGCTTCATCAAAATCTTTGAAGTTGTCAGCTTCAGCCTGTTCTATGTTGTTCATAATTTAGTGAAGGTAACTTGAATTTGGTGTAAATAATTTTTTTATTTCGAATGAAGACACTACTTTCATCATTAGATTTCAATTCTATTTCATTAGTGATATCTAGTTAGAGTTGGTAGAACCAGCATTTTCAACTTCGAGTTCATAATAATTTTTTAATAATTTATCTTCTTTCCTCTTCTTTGCTGTTGTAGACCTGACCTCGTTATCATTAGATAGCCTGGTTGCACATATCTTGTGATGTTTATTCAACAAATATCTTCGACTAAAGTATTTCTGACACAGATTGCAACTAAATGGCTTTTGGTAAGGACTTTTGGTAAGGAATGTACACTCTGCTCTGTCATGTCGCTTCTCATTTTTTTTCCCCCTCAAGGTGAATTCCTTGTCGCATATACACACCTGTGTCCTTTCGACTAATACCAGATGCATATTGGGAGTTTTAATTTGTAACAAATACTTAAATATTATTTTTTTAACATGCCATCAGCGGTAACTAATTTTCCTTTTTTAAAATATGTAGGTTGCAAGTAGTTTCGCTTCATGCTAACATATATCACCACATGCTGTGTCAAAGTAAAGTTTGTGTATAATTAGTTAGGATGCTCTCTCACAGTCACAAGAGATGGAGAGATTCGTTAGACCTCTAGGGGGGAAGAATTATTTCTCAAGGAAAAGATCAGGTAACATACCGAACTGATGCTGGTAGCGATAAATAATCCATGTTAGCTTCTACAGCCAATACAACTTATGTGTTATTTTAATAGTAGACTTATAAAATTCCAACACCAAGAATAAATGTTACTACTAAGATAAATAAAATAATAAATTGGAGAAGGAGATGTATCAATGTATTTGAATATTAGAATATGTCGTTGCGGATGAATGTGTGTTGACAGCTTTCTTAATATTTTTTTTCCTGCAGTCAGCTAAAGAAAAATCAAGCTATAATTAAAATAAATTATCTCCCACGACCGACAATTTCTTTTCTGATGTAGGTGGGCACCATATCTTTTATGCTTGCATATTTGTATTAGATATATTTAAAACATATGCTGAAGATATATATGTTAACATATCTAAAATTAAAATTTATTTATGCTTAAGCATATTATATGCTTAAGCATTATATATGCTTTAGCATAAGTTATATACTATATATATATATATATGGTGCCCACCTACATCTGAAAAGAAATTGTCCGTCGTGGGAAATAATTTATTTTATTATAGCTTGATTTTTCTTTAGCTGACTGCAGGCAGTTGTTATAAAAAAAATATTAAGAAAGCTGTCAACACACATTCATCCGCAACGACATATTCTAATATTCAAATACATTGATACATCTCCTTCTCCAATTTATTATTTTATTTATCTTAGTAGTAACATTTATTCTTGGTGTTGGAATTTTATAAGTCTACTATTAAAATAACACATAAGTTGTATTGGCTGTAGAAGCTAACATGGATTATTTATCGCTACCAGCATCAGTTCGGTATGTTACCTGATCTTTTCCTTGAGAAATAATTCTTCCCCCCTAGAGGTCTAACGAATCTCTCCATCTCTTGTGACTGTGAGAGAGCATCCTACCTAATTATACACAAACTTTACTTTGACACAGCATGTGGTGATATATGTTAGCATGAAGCGAAACTACTTGCAACCTACATATTTTAAAAAAGGAAAATTAGTTACCGCTGATGGCATGTTAAAAAAATAATATTTAAGTATTTGTTACAAATTAAAACTCCCAATATGCATCTGGTATTAGTCGAAAGGACACAGGTGTGTATATGCGACAAGGAATTCACCTTGAGGGGGGAAAAAAATGCGAAGCGACATGACAGAGCAGAGTGTACATTCCTTACCAAAAGTCCTTACCAAAAGCCATTTAGTTGCAATCTGTGTCAGAAATACTTTAGTCGAAGATATTTGTTGAATAAACATCACAAGATATGTGCAACCAGGCTATCTAATGATAACGAGGTCAGGTCTACAACAGCAAAGAAGAGGAAAGAAGATAAATTATTAAAAAATTATTATGAACTCGAAGTTGAAAATGCTGGTTCTACCAACTCTAACTAGATATCACTAATGAAATAGAATTGAAATCTAATGATGAAAGTAGTGTCTTCATTCGAAATAAAAAAATTATATACACCAAATTCAAGTTACCTTCACTAAATTATGAACAACATAGAACAGGCTGAAGCTGACAACTTCAAAGATTTTGATGAAGCACTCGAAGCTGGCAATATCGAAGACTGTAATGCGGCTCCTAAAGCTCACAAGATTATGAACTGTGATGAAGTTTTGAGACCTAAACGATGGAACCGTAGGTATCGAAGATTTTGATGAAGTGCCCGAAACTGACAAGATTGAAGAATGTGATGAAGTTGTGAGATCTAAACAAGGGAAGTGTTGTGTTACTGAAAACATCAAAGACTTTGATGAAGCACCCGAAGATAAAAAAAAAGATTAAAGAATATGTTGAAGCGGTGAGACCCAAACGATGGAAACGTCGTGTTAAAAATAAATAAACCTGGTCATTCTTATGATGATCACTGCGTGGAAGACAATGAGACGGTTTTTATAACAGAAGACTTCAGATAGCTTAAAAATATTAATAACAATAAGCGAGATGGATTACACATCATGGGTTGATCCTAATGTATTGGTCGATAGGTTAAGGCTTCTAGTTGCTTTTCAAAATGCCGAAAAAATATCCATCACCAAAGAAACATTGACTATACTTCGTTAACTAAGGAGAGCAGGCTACATACAATAATATGTTTTACCGAAACGTGTATAAAATTGTGAAATAAGTTTGAATATGAATATAAACTTTTTAAATTTTATTTCGTGTAATCTTATATCTGAAATCGGTTGGTGCTTTGGAGTCTGTGGGGCAATTGAGGCGCTAGAGTCAGATGAGGTTGGAACTAATTTTAAGTACTGAAGCTAGTTAAAGCTATTGTAGCTATTAGAGCTAGTTGGAGCTATTGGATTTATTTGGATAGTTGGAGCCGTTTGGAGCTATTTTAGCAGTTGGATTAATTTTGAGTCATTTTAGCAGTTTGACTATTATAGCAGTTGGAACTATTGGAGCTAGTTGGAACTATTGGAGCTAGTTGGAGCTGTTGGAGCTAGTTGGAGCTAATGAAGTTAGTTGGGGATAATGTAGCAGTTGTTGATATTGGAGCTAGTTGGAGATAGTTGGATTATTGGGGCTAGGTGGAGCTAATGAAGTTAGTTGGACTATTGGAACTAGTTGGAGTTAATGAAGTTAGTTGGACTATTGGAGCTAGTTGGAGCTAATGAACTTATTTGGGCTATTGGAGATAGTTGAAGCTAATGAACTTATTTGGGCTATTGGAGATAGTTGGAGCTATGGTAGCAGTTGGAGCTATTATAGCTACTGAAGGTATTTGGATCCATTTGGAGCTAGTTTTTAGTCTCATTGTATGATCATTGTGTGTATTCAGTGAGTGCAGTGCATGTCCATGTGAATACATATTTATGTATGTAAGAGAACTCGGCTTCTTTTGATTGGTAAATATGATGTGATCATGGTTTCGAGAGTATATAAGGCGCAATGTAAATAGCAATCCATCAGTTTGTTTCTGAGCTTTAAATAGCGGAGACTCTTTGGGATAGCCTTCCCTGGTTATTTTTTCTCCTGCAATGGGCCAAACATTTAGTGGTAGATCACTAGCAGTGAATCATTCTAAGCCGAAGTCATCGCACCCATCATCACCAACGCCTACATTACCTATAGTGTCACCAGAATCATCACGTGCTGGAAAATATGAGTGTATGAAGACTTCCCCCGATATAAACCTTCTGTGTGACAGATGTGGAAAGTTGTTGATGCGACGAGAAAATTTTAACCTCCATATTGTGAAGTGTAAATCCGAAATTTTGTGTAGATATTGTAAGCAGAAGTTTGCAAGCAGCAGTAGTGCTCGGCGACATGAAGAACATCATTGTCTTGTGAATCCTACCTCCAAGTCGCATCAGTGTGATAGATGTGGAAAGTTGTTTTCACGAAGTGATATTTTAAATGTGCACATGAGTCGCTGCAACATATAATTTCATTCTTATGAAAGCATCCAGCCCAGCACAAACTACTATGAGACTGGCCTCCAGTTTACAAGATCTCGCCGGCTTCCAGATTATGATGATGTGATTTATAAGTGAAGCAGTTGGAAATGATTGTTCATTAATGGTGTGTAATAGATATTCACCTAAAGAGATTTAACTTGGCACATTAAGTAATGTCCGACTACAATAACCTGATAAAAAAAATTTTCTTTCATGATATGTTTTTCGCAGCTGAATCCAGAATCATCGAATATTGTTGGAGGTAATTGAAAGTGTAAGAACTTGTTCCTGGTATAATGTACCTAGCTGTATCAGTGATTATAGTAAAATATAGCTGTGTGCCAAATTCCAGCATTTGTTGTTAATTCTAGATCCTTCTCATTTCATTTACTTCTCCACTTTCTGACATTACATTGTAGATGTTGCTTCAATATTGTTACTCAATAATCGAATGAGTGCTTATGCCATTTACTTGTATGTATGTAGCTTAGCGGCAATGCTTATGCCAAATACATGTTCTATCCTTCGGAAAATAATATGATATGTATGCTCTGCATATAAAAGTCTTAAAGTAATGTTTAGCCTGTATGGTTTAACTTCTCGATTCGTGCAAGTTTTGTAAATAATTATACATATGACTTTATATATTGTTGTTATGTAGATATACTAACATGTTGAGGAATATGAGAACTGAGAATGATGGTTGATTAATTATTTTTTTTTGACTTTACGTTCGTATTATGTGGGTAAGGAGATGTGGTATTACTAGTACTTATAATATGAATTGGTGGCATAGTAATTGTTATTTAAGTAAGAAATTGGTTTCGGAATCTCAACGCATAATCATTACAGGTATTTACATTGTGAAAAAGGACAATTAAAATGGGGTATATGTATCGATTATTTCATTTTGCTAGCCTTAAATTTCATACACTTAAGGTGTATAAGGGAAAAGGCTGATATAAATGCGATGGACATAGATCTTATGTCTTAGACTGTGATATTATAACTTACAAGTGAACACTAATCGTAAGGCACAGAGTCTTCTCAATTTCGCTTCTAGCCTCTGCCTTATCCAATACAACAACACTCAGCCTCCCCCTAATCTTTTAGATTTAATTTTTTCTAACTCATCAATCTATGAAGTGTCTCAAGCAACTGATCCACTCGTAAAAGAAGACTTCTATCATCCAGCATTATTTATAAAATTAATTTTTGACTCTTTACCATATAAGTCTAATTCTTCGACTAATTTCAAAAATTATAAAAATGTGGATTATCTTGGTCTCTTTAGTTCCATAAAAAATTTTGATTGGTCTTTATTCTATAAATCTAATGTTGTTAATTTTTTAGTGGATCAACTCTCTAACTGCATATGTAACAGTATGAATGAATTTTTTCCTGTTATTTCTAAAAAATCTACTAAATACCCTTGCTGGTTCTCTAGTGAATTAATATTTAATCTAAAAGCTAAAAAACACTTCCATAAATTACAGAAAAGAAACATGATCTACTATTCCCAATTTTCATTCTACAGGAAGCAAGTTAAATTTCTAATCAAACGTGATAAAATCAATTGGACTCGACATATTAATAACAAAGTAAGGTCTTACCCTAAAAAGTTCTGGCGCTATGTAAAAATAATGAGAAATGGTTACCGTGAAGAGTATTCTCTCAAGGTTAATGATGTTGTGTCTTCTGACCCTGTTTTGCTATCTAATACCTTTGCTGAATATTTTTCTAATGTATATTCATCTACTAATCACAATCATAATGTTAATGTATCAACGTCAAACCATGATACCATTTTGGTCCCCGTTATTTCTGAAAGTCTTGTGCTTTGGGGTATTAAATCCCTAAAATCTTCTATGTCATGCGGTCCTGATGGAATACCTAACTTTGTTCTTAAAGGCTGTTCATACATATTAACACCACTTCTTAAACATCTATTTAACGTAAGTTTGAAAAG